>NC_137795.1:81284260-81816353 GCF_963383645.1 Muscardinus avellanarius
ACATTTCACTTTCTTACATAAAGAATTATTAGGTAACTGGGAATAAAGAGGTGCTCTTTAATTTACCAAAGGGCCTAGAGTCGTAGCTTAGTGGTAGAGCAGATTTTGCATTTTCAATGCCCGGAGTTCAATCCCAAACACCACAAAAGATAAAAGAAAACATAATGAAAAAATCTTACGAAAGGCACCTACAAAAATGCATAAATTAAAATCATCTTTAATGGTAAAAGGTTGAGTCTTCTCCCCTAATATCAGAAGCAAGAATGGGTTTATTCCTATTTTATTGTTGTATTGGAGCTCCTACTCAGTTTTATAAGACAAGAAAAAACAGATTGAAAAAGAACTAAAACTGCTTCTATTTAAATAATTTATGTTGGGCGTAGTGGCACAGGCTTGTAATCCCAGCATCTGGGAGGCTGAGACAAGAGGATCCCAATTAGCAGACAGCCTCAGTTAGTGAGGCCTTCTGCAACTTAGTGAGACGCTATTTCAAAATAAAGAATAAAAAATTGGGCTGGGGGTGTAGCTCGGAAGTAGAATCCCCGTGGAATTCATTCTGCAAAAATAAGTAAGTAAATAAATAAGTAAATAAATAAATAAATAACATAATTATGCAGAAAATTGCAAAATATCTACCACAATAAAAAGTAATGCTCCTAAAAATAATAAGTTTAGCAAGATAGTAAGATACAAAGCCAGTATACAAAAATTAATAGTATGTATATATACAAGCAATGAACAATTGGAAATTACTTTATTTAAAAATACCCTTTAAGCAGGGGATGGTGGCGCACACTTGTAATCTCAGCATTTGGAAAGCTGGGAGTGGAGGATCTGAGTTTCTGAGTTCATGGACAGCCTCAGCTACTTAGTGAGGCCCTTTGCAACTCAGTGAGATCCTGTTTCAAAATAAAAAATAGGGCCGGGGATGTAGCTCGGAGGTAGAATGCTCCTGGGTTCCATCCCCAGTACCAGAAAAAAAAAAATACCCTTTACAGTAGCAACACAAAGCTTAATACACTTTCTAGCAAAAGGTATAAAGGATATATTTGCCAAAAATCGTAAAACAATGATGAAAGAAATAAAAAGCCCTAAAGAATGGAGAGATACACCATGTCCATAAATTGTAAAAGTTAATATTGTTAAAATGTTACCCTGCTTTATAGATTCAATGTAGTACCAATCAAAATTCTAGTAGATTTATTTCTGTAGAAATTGATAAGTAGATTATATAATTTATCTGCAAAGGAAAAGGAACTAGAGTCACCAAGAAAGTTTTGGGAAACAAAACTTTACATTGCCTGATTTTGATAATTAAAACATACATTTCCTGATTTTAGTAATGACTATACAGTAATATAATGATGCAACTGAATGGATGAGCACGCAGCTTAGTGTAATGGGATCAAGAGCCTAGAAATAGGTCTGCACATAGAGTGTTAATAAAAATGGTTTTAATAAAAATGTAAAAAACAGAATGGAGAAAGGATAGTTTTTTAACAAATAGTGCTGGGATAACTTGACCTTACTATGTAGAAAGGAAGAGGAAGGAAGGAAGGAAGGAAGGAAGGAAGGAAGGAAGGAAGGGAGGCGGCTCAGACCTTATATCTTAGTAAAAGGCTTCAAAAAAAAGTAAAACCTAGAAGAAAATACAAGAGAATAATTTTGTAATCTTAATATGGCAGAGATTCCTGAAATATGACAAAAAGCACTATATATAAAAGTGTTAAACTTATAAAATTTAAACACATCTTCTCTAAGAAACATACTTGTAAGAGATTGAAAAGGAAATCCTTAGAATGGAAAAATATTTACATATCTAACAAAGAACTTCTATAAAAGATATATTAAGAACTTATAAGACTTGATAATGAGAAAATAATTTATGTATTTATGCATTTATTTATTTTATTATTTTTTTTTTGGTGATACTGGGGTTCTTGGAAGCCCTTCTACTGCCGGGCTACACTCCCAGACCTATTTTATATTTTTTAATTTGGAAACAGGGTCTCTTAAGCCAGCGAGGCTGGCTCCGAACCTGCGAGATCCTCCTGTCTCCGCCTCCCAAGCACAGGGATTACAAGCGTGCGCCACCACGCCCGGCTTATTTTTTTTTAATAGGCACATATTTGAAATATACTTAACCTAAAATTTGTGATGGCAAATAAGCTCATGCCATGATGTTTAAGATCATTAATCATTAGGAAAATGATAATTACAATTATCATAAGATATACTGTTCTCTTATTTGAATGAATAAAAAATCAAAATAACAATAGCAGATATTGCTCATAATGTGGAACAACCAGAATGCCAATGCTAGGGAAAACAAAATGATACAGTGGCTTTGGGAAACGTGTTGACAGACAGATTTATATGAAGTTAAACATACACTTAATGTAGTCTCACTCCTAGAATTGCCTCCTTTCAGTGAAAGCTTCACACAAAACATCTTCCAAATGTTAAATGGAATTTTAAGTAAAATTGCAAAAAATTGGAAACAATCTACATGATCTTCAGTAAAAAAGTGTTTAAAAAGCATTTTATATTGATTAATGAAATGTTTCTTGGTTATTAAAAGGAATGAACTTTTGATTCACATGAAACATCTTGAATATATTGTAATACATAAAATATGTTGACTCTCAATATTATATAATATATAATTCTATTTATATGACATTCTGAAAATTTCCAAACATAGGGACAGAAAACCAGTCAGTCATAGGCTAGGTATGACAGGGGTCAGGTATGGGGAGAGCAAATATTGGTAAGAGTGTCATAAGTAATTTGAGAAAATAATGAAATTGTTCTTTCTTGATTGTGGAGCATTTATCAAAATGCAAAAAGAATTGTTGATCCTGAAACAACATACGTTTGAACTATGCAGTTCCATTTACATCGGTGATGATTTAAAAAAATTTAAACAGCATAGCTTAGGAATATAAAATGTAATTAAAATGTAGATATGTCATGAATGCGTAGAATATATGTTGATAATAATCTACTTTATTATCTACTGCCATAAAATTATCTGAATCTATTTTAAAGGTAAAATTTATCAAAACTCACCCACACACTTTCAGACTGTACTTAGTGCTATTTACAATTGAGAAAAATTAAGCATATGTAAAGATTTGTATTAAACCAAGACTGCACAAAATTAAGTGCAGTACATGCTATTCTGCTGTTATAATGTTATAGCCACCTTCTGTTGTTATTGCTGTGAGCTCAATTGTTCTGAGTATCCCATTAAAAAGGGATGTGACCCACATCATCTCCACATAAGTAGTTCATCCACCTCTAGAAAATTGCATATGGCAGCAAAAGTGATCTATCCTCAGTTCTGGAATTTTTTTTACCAATTATAATATATATGACTTATGACATGTAAAATAAATATTAATCACCTGCTTATGTTATCTGTAAGGCTTCTGGTCAACAAGCAATTAGTAGTTATTTTTTTTTTCTTTTTGCAGAACTGAAAATTGAAACCAGGGGCATTCTTCCTCTGTGCACCCCTAGCTCTATTTTTTATTCTTTATTTTGAAATAGGGTCTCCCTACCTCACTAAGTTGCTGAGGCTGGCCATGAACCTGGGATCTTCCTGTCTTAGTCTCCCAACTACTGAGATTACACGCCCGGCTAGTAGTAAACTTTTGAGGAGTCAAATTTTATATACAAATTTTGACTTTTGGGGAGGTCAGTGCCATTAACCCCTGCATTGTTGAAAGCTCAACTGCTCCAGCATTGTATATAAGTTATACCAAAAAATAAAAAATAAAAAGAACCCCACTATCAACAACAAAACAAAAACATTCTCTAGTAACTACAAAACATATTTTGATTAAATGAAATGTATTAACTTTCAAAACCTGATGCATTAATTCTTATGGATTTCCTTAAGGTACAAGATTTAGCCATAGCTTGGGGTAGAATTGGCAGTTAATTCACAAATGCCTACATAAACATGATATAAGGCCCATATGTCTGCCTCTTAAAAATGTATACTTTCTATGGCATAAGCAGAAAGTTGAATGGATGGCTTGGCAGCTGTTTTAGCATTTCCTCAGTTTTCATTATTTCATGTGAGTGGAGGATAAATCTTTTCTTTTGTCAGAAGTAGCAAAAGGTCCTGGTTTTACTTGATGGTTAGTTTAAATAATATTTTTCAAACTGGAAAGAGCAAGCAAAGTTTTGTTGTCATTCTTGAAGGATGGGAATAAACTAAAATGGTACTTTAAGCATACAAAGTAATTCGAATGACATAAAATTGACTATTTCAATATAAACTAATATATAACAGAAATAATTTTATTTTACATGAAATATGTACAAAAAAGAACTGAATCTGTAAATTTAGCAAGTAGAGGCATCATTTTAGAAAGAAGCAATAACACAAAATAAGCACATCAAGAACAGACATTCATTGGATTTCTGGAATTTTTGGCCCCTTTCTCTCCTTCCTAACCTTATATATGAGTCATGGCCAGTCAGGGCTTCAATCCATAAATACAGAGCAGATGATAACAAGTCTTATCCAACATAATGTATTTTTTCTACAAATGCAGTCTTTATAATACTTTAATGACTTCTCATAAGCATGCATTAATCTGTTTCTTTACTGACCATGTTCTTAAGATATATACCCATAAATTAACTAGGTTAAATCAAATAGCCAGCGTTGTAAATTTACTTTTTAGTTATTTTGATATTTGATATTGAAAAATTTCATAATTTATTACAATGAACATGATAAGTAAAATAAAAAATTAAATGCGAGTAAAATAAAAATAAGTGAGTACGGCGGAGTGTGAAAAACACGAGAGAGGTCCAGTACACGTGGCATGTAAAGTTTTAATGGCACGGCTCTCCCGGGGATCAGGGCGAGGCACCGTGGGGCCCGCGCGCCTGTCCGAAGCTAGAGGATGCGGGCTCTCCTTTTAAAGGCATGCATCTCGCGAGAGGAGGGTTTACTCGCGGGAATGCCCAATTCTCGCGGGGGTTTCAGCCCCTCCCTTGCCCTGCAGAGGTCATGTGACACAAAGTCACATGAGTGCAGGACCCAACTTAACATTCCGGCCTTTTGATGGTAGGGATAATGGATGACGATTGGACCCTCTAGCTTCTTCCTGCTGTCAAGGGGCGTCGTCAGGGGCCCCAGGCCGGGAGGAGTCGGGAGTTCAGTCCCCCAGAAGGGGGTGCAGGTGGGTGCATAGCTGCAGTGCAAATTGGAGGTTACCCTGGACAGCTAAGTGATGTGCGCTTGAGGAGGCTTGAACAGGCAAGGGCTATTAAAGAAAAAAACAAATCGTGAGATTGAGCAGGCGACCAAAAAGGAGACTGGTTTACTCAGTACCTGGAGAGCTACCCTGAGCTGGCAAAGAGGATGGAGGTTGAGGGATCCAGGAGCCATCAGTCTTCAGCCAGGCTGAGTAGGGCCAGCGGCGGGGCCTGGTCTGGAAAGGTGCTCCCCCTGTGTTGAGGCACCTGGGGCTCACCCTTTTCCAAGGGCACTGTTCCAGTGGCCCTCCTGGCCACACGCCGAGCAGTCTGATTGGTAGGCGTGGCTTTGCCCCACTTGAGGCAGGCTCCTGGAGGTAGTTGTTGTTGCAGTCCTCCACACCTAGGTGGCGCTCCAGAGGGCTGAGCCGCCACCGCCAGCTGAAGGGCAGCTACCAGGGATCTGCTTTTTGGCAAAGTCGGAGTGTACGCTCCATTTCCGCCTGTTTCTCTCTGGAATTAAAACTTAGATGCTATGTTAAGGTTCTGTCAGCTGTGACGGACCTATACTCACAAAGAGCGCGTCCCGGGGCTGGTGTCCGGCAAGAATGGCAACGCAGACTCCCCACGGGCAGAGGGTGTCACCCCAGCCCCGGCGTTTCCCACAGCACCTAGGGCGCGCCCACGCGGGCCGCCCAGCAAAATTGCAGTCTGGCGCGGGCCAAGATGGCGACTGTGACATCACCAGGCAGCGACTATGCGCCATCACAAAATGGCAGCTGGCGGGAAAATAAATGGAAGCTGATGGGGGAGAGCATTTGGAGGGATACAAGACCACTTAGAAAAGTTCCTAACTGTTCCTGGGCCACCACAACCTATTTCCCAACTCGTATCAAGGCAGACAGGCTCTCAGGGCATCTGCTAGTATAAAGGTTCGACTCCCCATAATTGGTTCACGGGCGGAAACGAAGAACAGGAAATGGGCGTCCCCGATTTCCCTGCTCAATCGTTCGGAAACGGAGGTTAAGAGATAGGGAAGAACGTCTTCATTCCTTCTCAAAACCGGAGGATGACCTGGTCATCCGCAGCGTGGTCCCAGTGGACCATGGGACAATGGGTCACCAAGCGCTTGGATTTTGGGGTCCCAGTGGACCGGAAGACCCAAGTCCGGAACCCGCTAACCAAGGGAAGGAGGCAGTTTACCGGAGTATAGTGTTGTCGGCCAGCGCTGGCTGTGACAGAAGCGCTGAGAAGCTGCTGGGGGCGCGGTGGAGCCAGGGCGCGCGGATGCCGGTGGCTGGTGTGGACGGCACTGGCAGCTGGCGCAGGTGGGATCAGTGGGGGTGCGCAGGCGGCATGGCTTGCCGGGCCCGCGGCGTGGAGACAAAATGGCTTCCAGGCACGCGCCAGACGCTGAGGCTGGGCCCCGAGGAGTACCGCCAGTGAGCCTGGCTCGGGGTGGGTGGGGCAAACCGGCCAGAGGTCCCGGCGGTGACCGGAGAACCAAGCTGGAACGGTTCTTTAGGAGGTCCAAGCGGCAGGCAGAGGTCCTGGCCCGCGCAGGCGGTTGGCAGGCAGAGCAAGTGCCAAGCTGCCTGGCTCGGGCCGGAAAGATGGCCGCCGGCTCCTAGGATTGGTCAGGAGTGGAAAGTGGGAGGGATTAAAGATTGTGAGGCCTCCAGTGAGGCCATGAGGTGGGAGGGGTTAAGGATGGCAAGGCCTCCAGTGAGGCCATGAGGTGGGAGGGGTTAAGGATGGCAAGGCCTCCAGTGAGGCCATGAGGTGGGAGGGGTTAAAGATGGTGAGGCCTCCAGTGAGGCCATGATGTGGGAGGGGTTAAGGATGGCGAGGCCTCCAGTGAGGCCATGAGGTGGGAGGGGTTAAGGATGGCGAGGCCTCCAGTGAGGCCATGAGGTGGGAGGGGTTAAAGATGGTGGGGCCAAGATGGCGGCCCCCCAGTGATTCCACGTGTCCAAGATGGCGGGCCAAAGCTGGCGACCCCCCCCCCCAGTAATTCCATGTGGCTGCTTACCGGAATGGCCAGGCCCAGGCAGCAGGGGTGGGCAGGCACAGGGTGAAGGGCGCCAGGGTGCGAGTCCGAGTGGAGGAACCAGCTGGAGCGCGGGCTGGACTTGGCGGGCTGGGGGCTGTTTAGCAGAGTGGCGGCCACCTAGATGGAGGAGGCAGGCGGCCCCGGCAGGCGGGTCTAAGCAACGCCAGGCGCGGAGAAGACATAGGCGCGCGGTGTGGCGCAGTCCGCGGGCGGCGCGGTCCCATTCCAGCGGCGGGCGGCGTGGGCAGGCGGGAAAGGCGGCTTTAGGAGGTCCAAGCGGCAGGCAGAGGTCCTGGCCCGTGCAGGAGGTCAGCAAGTAGAACAGGTGCCAGCATCACCCAAGGAGCCTGGCTCCGGGCGGGTGGAACTAGCAGCCTGGCGGCCGGTGGAGCCTGCACGCCCCGGCGGTGGTGGCCGCGGCCGCGGTGGCAGTGGAAGATGGCCGCCGGCGCTCCGGAAGAGAGCACGTGGGCGGGAAAAGATGGCCATGGACTCTCAGCAGAGCACGGGGCCAGAAAGATGGCCACGGACTCTCAGCAGAGCATGGGGCCGAAAAGATGGCCGCGAGCTCTCAGCAGAGCTCAGAGCCGGAAAGATGGCCGCGGGCTCTCAGCAGAGCTCGTGGCTGGAAAGATGGCCGCGGACTCTCAGCAGAGCCCGGGGCGGGAAGAAGGCCGCCGGCTCTCCCGGAGAGTGCGGGGCTGGGGAAGAAGGCTTACGGTCCGGGCAGGCATGGGGCAGCAGCGGCGGCAGTGGTGGGAGCAACGCCTGCAAGCGGAGCGATGGTGTGGGAACTCGCAGTCGAGCTGCTGGCGGGTTGGAGAGTCCGGGGCTCAAAAAGAGAGTAAAAATAAAAAGAGAAAACAGAAAACAGAAAAAAAAAAGGAAAAAAATGGGGAGGGACCCAAGAGTTCTCCCGGTTCGGCACCAAATGATAAGTAAAATAAAAAATTAAATGCGAGTAAAATAAAAATAAGTGAGTACGGCGGAGTGTGAAAAACACGAGAGAGGTCCGGTACACGTGGCATGTAAAGTTTTAATGGCACGGCTCTCCCGGGGATCAGGGCGAGGCACCGTGGGGCCCGCGCGCCTGTCCGAAGCTAGAGGATGCGGGCTCTCCTTTTAAAGGCATGCATCTCGCGAGAGGAGGGTTTACTCGCGGGAATGCCCAATTCTCGCGGGGGTTTCAGCCCCTCCCTTGCCCTGCAGAGGTCATGTGACACAAAGTCACATGAGTGCAGGAACCAACTTAACAGAACATATATCAAATTAATATCATGAATCTGTTTTCCATTAGCAAATTGACTTCAAATGATTTAGGCTAAAAATCTAAAATATGTAACAAAATGCAATTTTTAGTATAAGTTGAGCTAATTTATGAGATTTCTATTTTTTCTCTAATAGTAATAAATGTATAAATAAAATTACTTTTCATTTCATAACTTTTAAGACTACATTTGTTATATTTGTTCAGCAACATCTCTTAACTGAGAAAAGAGAATGTAACATATAAAATATTAAGGAATAAATCTTTAGGAGACAGCTGGGGATGTTATCCAATATAGATATGTGCCAAGACATCCTGCTGCCTCGGCATCTATGTGTTGAGGACCCCCACTCCACATAGTAAAAATCGGCAAAAAGCCCCGAGAAAGAGGTATCGTCTCTGGCAAAAAATATCCCCCACTTTAGATATCCTTCATAACTATTATTCTCTTGGTATTCTTTTAACTCTCTACACGAATTGCTCTGATGATGTGAGATCAGAAATTGAGTCCGTGGAAATAAACGTCCTTGGCTTTGCTCAATAGTAATGAAAAAACTGGCCAGAACTCAGATGCTGTAATAAGCATTCCAGCTCAGACCCTCACTTTATCACTAACTCAGGATTAAGCCATTAACTAGCTCAGTTCAAGGTAACCCTGTTTACCCTTGAGACCCTGCCTAGAAACTTTGGGTGTGACTTCAAAGCAATTTGACTGAAGGACAGCTTAATTGCCAAAATACAATAGAGCCAAGGAGAAAGATTGTTGACCTTTACGCCCAGTAGGAGTGTCCCCGAGACAGTGAGAATGCCGCATGGCTAGAAATGAAAGTGACAAAATAAAGGACAGACGTTTTAAATATATATGTATGAAGGAAAGGAAATACCGTAAGAGTAAGAAAGCATTTTTTCATGAAGAAGAGCTTATCATAAGAATGTCCCGACTGGGAAAGAAAGGAATTAGAAAGTTAGAAGCAGGTTGCAGAGGGTTTGTGATAAGGAAATGGATTATTAGAGACCAATAGGCCTTTAATAGGCTTTTTGTCTAAAAAAGAGTGTTCAGCAGTCAAGGAAATACATCTGACAACTAAATCCAAGAACTTCACAGTGTTATTTGTGGTGTCTTATTTGCCAAGCTGTGTTGTGAGTTTTTGTAAGCTTTCAGACTTCAGAAGGCAAGGCGGATGAGATCTGAGAGACGCCCATCGCATCTCCCTGGACGCCACATCTCCCCATGCTTGTCATTTGGATATAGATGGAAACTTCAAAAAAGAAAGCAAAAGAAGATTCCATGAGAAGGCGTATTCTCCAAGCCCTGGGCCTTGGGCGTGCCTGTATTGCCTTTGGAATTTACCTTTGGACCTGCCCTGCTGCGATATCGGAGGAGTTAATCTCCTAAATGCTGGACTAGTCATTTACTTTGTTTATATGTAATTTACTATTGTTTTGCTGTGATTGCCCCCCTTCCCTTTCCTTTTTCTCCTATTATTAATCTCACTGGTGAAGGGTATAAATTTCTCTGGGTTCCTGTAATAAATTGTCATTGGCTCAAGAAGCCTTTGTCCACCTCAAATTCTTTCCCAAGCGCCGTACCTAAAAACTTAGGGAATTCATAGAGGGGAAAGAATTGCTGCAGATAGCCTTCTGCAGAACTCCACCTGCCTTTTGCCCCATCTTTCTGAGGATTTGACCGGGAGCTGACAATAACGACCCAACTGAGATTAGTCGGCAACAGATATGTCCTGTACTGTGTAACTGTTTCAAATTCAATGATACAGTGAAAACAGCATATGAATAAGTGACTAACTCAGCAAATCCAAGTTACTTGCAGAGGTTTGTTTCTTATTCCTTGATATCTGATCATTACACGGGTGTAACTCGAGGCTTACTTACATAGGAAGAGTCTATAGAATGCCTCAGTGTCTCGGTGCTATGACCTTTATCTTAATTATACTAGTGAAAGCCTGAAGTCTTACTCTTCAGCATGGGAAGTGGCGGATGGAGGGTCAAAGGGAAGATGCCTGCATGTAGACACCATCCCTCAAGACATAGGACTTCTGCTCAAGCCCCATTCAATGTAAGCAGGCTGTTGTCTGCAGCACTGCAAATGCTGGGAAGTATTGATGGATGCCAGACTAATTGTTACCAAATCACTGTGAACTTCAGAGTGGGGTGGCTCCCTGATGGACAGAGGAATGAAAGTCATGATTAAATGTGCTGGTGGCATTTGTTTTTCTTCCCAGACACATCCTATACACACTGAAAATGGCATCCAGTGAGGTGTAAATGCATGTTTGTATCACTTTGAATTTCACTTTGGTGTATTGCACACTGCACCAATAAAAGAATGTTGTTTAAAGATTGATAATGGAGGGAAATTAGAAGCTGAGAGAAAAGCCTGACACATGCTCACTAGGAGTGGCCAAAAGATGAGGGACTGTGCATCTAAATCATCTAGAGAGGGGTTTCCCTCACCTAACAAATGTCCTCTTAGGAGAACCTACAGCCACTGGGAGTTTAAACTGTGTACTCCCTAGAGGGAAGAAGAGAACCATTTGGACACTGAATTGGGACTCTCTCTCAAGGCCCAGAGCTGCACTCCATGGTTCTCGAGTGGCCCTTCACAGAACACAGGGGCCAGCCATGGACAAGATAAAAAACAAACAAACAAACAACAACAACAACAACAACAAAAAAACTAGAACTCTACCTACTCATTTTAATCCTGGAAGTGGAAAATCATCTTTCTAAAAGAGAAGTTTAATTACCATTAGAGCGGAGACAAAACATTTTATTTTTTAACATGTGTTGATCAGCAAAATTGTACTGAACTTGCAGAGCACAGAGAGTTCCTCTTGTTCGGCTTGTCCACAGTTTTGGAAAAGCAGAAACCTGGGCGAACAGGTATCTCCAGTATTTTTCATAGTGTGAAACAGTAGGCCTAAAAAGATTCAATCTCATAAGAGAATTATTAGCAGAAAAAAATCTTTCCATAGGAAATGATGTCTTCACAAAATTTGGGGAAATTTTGTATCCATTATTGCAAGCCCAAAGGAAACTTGATGGAGACTGACTTTAGGTTTGGGATTAATAGAAAGGTCAAAGTCTAGAACTGGCCTCTTTATTTACCCTTATGGATCACAGAATAAGGATGCAGATTCAGAAAACTCGTCCTGTTTATACATCCTCTGGTAAGACCACCCAGCTAAGGGAAAAACTGCTGCTACCAGATGTTGCTGTTGTATAACTGACCTGAAAATAACCCTGTGTTGGACATAATCAGGTACAGCTCAGAGAGTTGCTTCTCCAGCCAGGCTTGACCAATGCTAATTCGATGCTGTGGTTTCCTGTAGCGTTTTATGGCATGGACAGTTTTTATATATTTGGGATCCAAGTAGCCATAAATACCGCTATTGGAAGCTAGGCTCTTTAGCTGTAACTAGGCCTCTTATCAAATGTACTCAGCTCAAGCTGTTGCAATATTGAACTTGCATTTTGCCAGTACACTTAGGCCTTTATAAACTGTATTTCAAACCACAGGATTCTCCCCATGATTGCTAAAACTTTGAGCTTTAAAGGACTTCCATCGACTTTTGACTTTGACCAAAGGATATATGTTATTTATTTTTCATTGTGACCTTTTTAGTTATTCCAAAAAATAAAATGTGTGTGTGAAATTGCATGAGTATGTGTTTGTATATGTGTGTAAGAGAGAGACAGACAGACAGACAAAGGATAGGTATGATTGGTATGAAAAGGGCTATCTATATATATCTGTATGTTGTCAGTCTATTTGAATGTTAGTATTTATGTGTCTGAAATCTGTATGTGGAAGGAGAGAGGAAACTGAATGCTTGAGGTACACAACAAAGTTATTAAAAATAAAAATTTTGACACCATAATTGTACTTTCCTGATTATAGAGGCCATACCATTGAAAATTCCTGTTTCATAGAATGAAGTAACTGAAATCAGAAATTAACCAATTAAAGCTTTTATACTTTTATATTCACAGTTCAAAGCAGAAAAAAAATAATCAGTGAGGACAAGTTCAAGGCTGATTAATGAAAGCAAGTAATAACTTGTTTTGTACAATTATTTTTATTTATTACCTAAATCACTAGTCAGGCTCCCTCTCTTCACTGCAGTCTCCACTAGATACATGCACAGCTGTTGGATCAAGCTGAGGAATAGGCACAAGTCAATGTAATGTTTACAGAGTCAGAATCTATGAGGTCTAGGGTCAGATCGACAATGCAGCTGAACACAGCCACAGAAGGAATCATTTAGAAATAGTTTAAGCTTTTCATGTGGATTTCTTAAAGTCCATGATGAAGGCGTATAATCTACTGCAATACTTAAAATCCTCCTCCCTTCTCTCATAAGCTTGTCTCAGATGGAAGCTTCTCTACCTCTCCCTCCAAAATTCCTCTAAAAACCTTCCACAAAAACTTTTAGTTCTTAAACCTCACTAGTACTCAAATTGTTCTGTTTCTGCCCACATTCATTCTTCTAATAGTGCATCACGAAATCTGTAAAGATCAGTCAAACAAGACAGAAAATGTTTCGGAAATCAATAGAATGGGGAAAAATTGGCTAGACACAGCCAGACTCTACTTTAGCTTATACAAGTAAACTTTTTACCAGGAAGATTATGTTTTGCTTTAGGCATTATTATATTACTTGAAATTGGCCTGTACAATTCGCTATGTGTTTCTTCTGCCCGATGGTTGCAAATGCCCCCTTTCAGTTTATTGCAACAGCTGCTTCAACATCCTGTTCACAGTGGTGTTAGGTTGCATCAAGGATCACTGAAATGCCAGAACACTGGCTGTGGTCCAGGATCTTGGTGGTGGTGATATTATCTGGTCATTTTAGATAAAGTATGGCTCCAATTGATGGTGATGAAATATATTATGAACAAGACCTAGTAATTATGACAGATGGGATCTCACAAATACGCAACAGGCCGTATCTGCTACTGTTCTTAAAACCTTTAGTTTGGTTAGGAATCTGAAGCCAATAGAGACCCACTCAGGCCTAACCCGTGTTGATTTACCGTTTCATTCAGTGCATAATTTCACCACGTATTCTGTCTACATGTGTGTGTAGTAGCAGCCTCAATTCTAGTCTGGCTGATATAAATGTTCAGTGCATACAATATATTTATAGCATAATTTTCAAAAGTGCTACATTAGCCATTCAAAGAAGTTGTTTAATTCTAAATGAAATAGCCAGAACCAGTTTTTGCATGATTGCTGCCATCTTTTATGTCACACGCCTCTGGAAACCTGGCCAAAATCTATTGGCTCATGCACAAATCATTCCTTGACCCAAAAAATATCTGGCCCAGGGACTTCTAAGTACTCTACTAATTAGGGAAACTGCAGTTTGGTATGGGAGAGGGGACACAATTTAATAACATGACTCTTTTGGAGACTGTGAATGCAAGAAAGAGCCTGCAGTTAGTAAAATAAAATCAATAGAAGATATTGGTGGGTGGGAGTAATGGGCATTAAATATTGGGAAGAACAGGCCTACAGAGTCAAAGTTCAAATGAAGACTTGGATGCAAGCCAGAAAGAATTAGGAAGAAGCTACAAACTGAGGTTCCTTAACTGGCCTCTTAGGGACTGCAGTTTAAGTCCGCCAAAATGGTGATAGATTTGATTTCACAAAGCACATTTATCATGAAACATCTGTGATGCTAAATCATGAAAAGTGAGGTTCTGCCCCAAATAATAAATACAGTTGCTGAGGGCCCTGCTAAATTGCTGAGGCCAGCCTCAATTCTGTGCTCCTTTTGTCTCAGCCTCTCATGTACTATAATTACAGGTGTATACCATCATTCTCAGGGATGTTTGATGTTTTAGGATCAAATACTTATAATTGTTTGATTAGTGAGGATCTTTCCAAACAATCAATCATAATTAGAGATATCTGAACACCATTTTAATTTTTAAAATTATGTTTTTATGTGTCACAGTGTTAGAGGACTCTTTTGTGAGAATAAATATTCCATCTGTAAAGATAACTTTATACGTTAAAACGGAATTGCTAATATGAACCCATAGTCAAACCTCAGTGTCTATTCAACCTTTTAGACTAGGAGATGTAGACATTGCAGCATATATAATTTACAGGCCATTTCTAAGAAACAGAATGCAAACACAAAATCAATATGTATTACAAAAATGCCACAAATTAGCTTTTTTAAATGGTGGCCAATATCACAAATATTTTAAAATCCAATTATGCAGGTTGATATTGTATTGATTAATCTGACTTATCGCTGATTCCACTTTTGGCTCTATCTACATTTTATTGGCTTTTCAAATAATAATGATTTTGATTTTAATAATGTTTTCTGTAGGGAGGATAAAAGAATAATTCACTCTTTGTTTTGTTTTTTGTTTTTTGCTTTTGTTTTTGTTTTTTTCAGTACTGGGGATGGAACCCAAGGGCATTCTACCTACGAGCTACATCTTCCAGCCCTATTGTTTATTCTTTATTTTGAAACAGGGTCTCACTGAGTTGCAAAGGGCCTCACCAAGTAGCTAAGGCTGGCTACAAACCTGGATCCCTCTGTCTCAGCCTCTGGAATGATGGGATTATAAATGTGAGCCACCACACTGGGATTAATTTACTCTTTTTTGAGTGGTTGATCTAACACTGATATTCGTACTAAGAGGAGAGACACGCATCTTGCAATTTTCTATTTTTAGTGTCACATAAATGTTTAGAATATTCTTTAAAAATTGGGTAAATATGTCTAGAGCTTCTGATTTTAGTAATGAACTGTATGATTTCAAGGTCAGTCACAATTTTTTGCACAGTTCCAATCTTAAAAACTTTTTATGTTGACAATACTCACTAACCAGTTTGTCATTCATGCTCGCATAAATTGTAATTTTGTTCACTATTCTTCAACTCTAATTTTTTAAAATTAATTATTCAAAAATTTGTCCCCGGTTGGTGGCATCCAGCCCTTAAAACCCTTGGAATTTCCTGTGTGCCTGGAATGTCTTTTGCTATTCATGTATCATACTTGAGTTGATGTAAATGAGGTGACCTGGCATCTCCTAGATAGATTTATGATGGTTTCTGATCACCAGAAAAACCAACAGGTGACTAAAGAGTCTAATCCCCTAAAAGAGAGGGGATGGGGCTCAGGATTGAATTCACTCATGGACAATGCTTTATTCAAGAATGCCTATAAAATGAAACTTCAATTAAAAATAACTGCCTGACCGGTGTGATGGCACACACATAATTCCAGCATTCAGGATGCTGAGACCAGAGGATGATGGTTCGCAGACAGCCTCAGCTACTTAGTGTGGCCCTCTGCAACTTAGTGAGACCCTGTGTCAAAAATAAAAGAATTAAAAAAAAAATAGGGTAGTGGGTGTAGCTTGGAGGTTGAATGCCCCTGGGTTTCATCCTCAGACCTGCAAAAAAAAAAAAAAAATAGCAACAACAACAACAACAACAACAACAAAACTGACTGAAAATGGGTTTTGGGGGAGCTTCTAGGTCAGTGAAAGCATAAAACATGCTGGAGAAGCTTGAAGAGGACATGGAAGTTCTCTATCACCCTTACCCCCTACCTGCCCCATTCCTGTTCAGCTTCTTATTTTTTATAACACATAGGCATACTCCTCTTTCTGGACTTTCTACCATCTTTCCTTTCTATCTGAAACATTCTTCTCCCAAGTATCTGCCTGATTTACATGTTTAAAACCTTAGAATCTTCACAAAAGTATCCCATTCTTGGTGATGTTTTCCCTAAATATGCAAATTAAAGTAATACTCTCTGTTCATTCAATTCTGCATGATTAAATGTATTAGATTTTTAACTTTTTTTGTGTGGTACTGGGGGTGGAACCCAGGGTTTTTTCTATCTCCAGGCTATCCTCCCAGACTTATTTTACACTTTATTTGGAAACAGGGTCTCGCTAAGTTGCTGAGAGACTCACATAGTAACTGAGGCTGGCTTCGAACCTGTGCAATCCTCCTGTCAGCCTCCCAAGTGCTGGGTTTACAAGCGTGCGCCACCATGCCTGGCTAACTTGTTTTTTTTTTTTTTATTATTATCCCACACTAGAAAATATGCTATATGAGGGCAGAAACCTTGTTTTGTTCGTAACTAACGCTTAGAAAAATGCCTGACATAAGTTTGAGATTTAGAAAAAATATTAAATGAATGAACAGTAAACAACTGAAATTTTTTGTTTTGTTTTGTTTTGTTTAGGTTCCATGGGATCCTGTTTCAGGAATTTTTAATAAGATGTAATATTTCCTGAGAATTTTTTTTTGTATTTTCTTATTTCTTCATGCATACTTTCAAAAATCTTCCATTCTTTTAGTCACTCTGCAGTTTAGAAAGATTAACCCACATTATGCCAAACTTAATTCAGAAAGACAGAAGATGAAGATGTGGGAGAGATGGGAAAATCCTGACAATGGAATTTTACTTTTTAATGTTGAAGCAGGTTCTCTGCTTTAGCTGAGCCTTTTGCTTTTCTTTTTTCTTCTTTACTTTCTCTAATCTTTTATCTTTTTATGTAAACTTTTTTTCTGATAAGCCCTTTCTAATTCCTAGAACAGTTAGGTAAAAGACTAAGAGGAAACAGACTGAAATGCTTAGGACTAGGGTAATGGAAAGGAAAATATTTTAGTTTCTTTCCCTCTGCATTTTCAATTTTTAATTCTATGAGCTTCCAAAGCACTTTACTAAAAATTGCCAGAAGTAAACTTATATAGCTTGGCCAATGAGCTGTTTCAGGAATTTTTAATGGGATATGCTCTCTCCTGTGAATTTCACTGTCACTGATATATAGTTTAATAATATCTTCTATGGATTCCAATGTTAAAGCAGGAATCTATCTCTTAAAGAAATATTTTTCTGTATACTGTGTATTCAAAGATTTTAATTAAAATTAGAGTAAATAAAATAAATTATAAGAATCATCTAATTTACAGTAGCTATTGTACATGTATCCTGAAATAAACATTTAGAATACCTTTAGGTTATTAAATACTCTTCAGTAAGGTTTTAAATTTTAATATGTACTCAATGATAACATTTCAAAAATCATCGTAGTTGATTTATATAATCTACCTTTCACTGTTGTTTTTAGAATTAAACAATAGCACCAACTTATTTTATTCAGTGTGTGTTACCACATTCTTTGTCTAAATAAATTTTTCTGCTTAGGAATTGAAAGTGATTAGTCATGGCACCCTGTGATCAAATCAGTTATTGAATTATCATCTCACTGCATTCTTGCATATGTATCTTGTCTTATAGAGTTAAATGCCTTTAATCATTCCACTGGGTCAAACTGCTTCTTATCAAGGAAAACTCACACTTAAATTAATAAGAATAACCAAAACTCTGCTTTTACCAAGCAAACAATAATCTTCATTTACCATATGCTCTCTAGCATAAACCTGGGTTAGAGAGCCACAATCTATAACCCAAATAAATGATAGTTTTGAAGAAAGCCAATGCAGAAGTATAGTTTAAGAAAACAAACAGTTCTATTATGTGATTAACTGGACAACATACATTTCAATAAAGTGAATATTCTTCCTATTTCTATACATTTTTTACCAAGAGTAGGAAGACTAGTATAAGGCTATTCTGCTTTAAATTAATTATTAAAGTTCAATTTGTTGTGAAACAATAGATTATGCATATTACAATCATTATGAACTTAGTAAAGAAATGAGCAGAACAATAACAGTAAATCAGCAACATTCAATATGCAAAGCAGAAACACTCTTATGGCAGTGACTCAGATCGGTGGCACAGGGTCAGCATTACATTAGCACCATAACCTTAAAAGAGACACAAGAAATATACCCAATGGAGAACTTGGTGCTATAGCCAAGGTACTGGAGGGGGAATGAAAACATGGTTGACAGATGCATAGCCCAGTTCATGGAGAGAAGAAATTCAGGTTCTGAATTAGTCATAACTGTAAGAACGTTTCTGGTACATGTATAACATAAATTTGAATACAGACCTTTCCTCTAGCTGTTTTTGGATGAAACTTTAATGTGATTTCTATGAGTCATGTTTCTATTTGTCCTGACCTCTAGTCTTGGATTTGGATTTTTCCCCCAGTGCTTATTTTTAGCAATTGTGAAACAGGAACTATTTCAAAGTTATGATTTCTTGATCTACAAGTTATCAGAAAAATGTATAATAACTCTCAAAGTGCATTCAATTATTTTTGTTCTTGCTGTGCTTTCTAAATGGAAGCATTTACAAAACCGATCATTTCTTTTTGTATTTTAAATTTTAAGAGAATTTTAACATCAAAAACTTTTCAAAGATTGTTACTTTCAGAGCTTCCTAGGCCCCAGAAAATCAACTGGATTATTTAATTACTCTTTCTTCTATTCCACACTAAAATTTCTCTATAGTATCCTATACCTCACTTAGCTGTGAAGAAATACTGAAGAATCCAACTCACAAAATATATTAATTTAACCAAGTATGATGTGCAACTTTATAATCCCGGTACTTTGGAGGATATGATAGGAAGGAAGATTGCAGGTTCAATGCCTCAGCAATTTAGCAAGGCCTTCAGCAATTTAGTGAGACCCTGTTTCAAACTAAAAAATAAGCCGGGCGTGGTGGCGCACGCTTGTAATCCCCAGTACTTGGGAGGCTGAGACAGGAGGATCATGCAGGTTCAAAGCCAGCCTCAGCTACTTAGTGATTTTCTCAGTAACTTAGTGTGACCCTGTTTCCAAATAAAACATAAATAGATCTGGGAGTGTAAACCTGAAGTAGAAAGCCCCTGTGTCCCATCCCCAGTACTACAAAAAATAAAAAATAAAAATAAAAATAAAACAGGATTGGAGGTGTAGCTTAGAGGTAGAATGCCCCTGGGTTCAAACCCCAGTACCACAAAACAACAAAAATAAAACTCCCACAAATTTACAACCACAGTAAAAGGAGAAGTGAACTTCTTCTGTGTTAATTTAAACCAAAACAGCTTATTATTCCACTGTCAGATTGGTACTTAAGGAAGTGATATCCTTTTATAACACTGAAAATCATCGACATTAAACTACTTTCCGTGTTGTTGTTTCTTACCTCTTTCATCTTAACACTAAACCTTACTGTTTGGTTTCTGTCAAAAACATATAAAAAGGTTTCTATGCTCCATGTGTAATTTCTGGGTACTATTACTTACGTGCTTAGCACACAACAGATATTATACTAAGCCTTGCACCTTATGGGCTCTACTAAACACAATGCGAGAGTCCATATTATTACCCTTATCTACCAGATAGGGAAGATATGAGATTACAAGACCTGGTTGTCACCCAGGTCTGGCCAGCATCAGTGCCTAGAATTTTCACCACTCTATTTTATTATAATCTTCCAAAAGTCAGCTTTATTCTAAGTAATTCTGATATATCTTCTTAGCTTTATGACAACCCATGAAATAGGAACGAATGAGGAAAAATGAGGAAAATGAGGCAAGGAGAGGTTAAGTAACCGCCAGTGAGTTATGGAAAAAGCATTTGATCTCAAGCTGTCTACCTCCTAAACATGTACTACTATTATACCAGTGAAAGACTACAAAAAACAAACCAAACAATAGCAGCAACAACAAAACACAGTATACTTTGAAGACATGGCAATATAAAAAATGTTTAAGAATAAGTCAAAATTTATCTCTTATATTTTCATAGCATCAAAAGCAATAAATCATATTTAATCAAAAAATTTGGATGGGAGTTGATATTTAGAGGTACTTTTAACGACTCAAAAAATAGCCCTTTAAAAGTACATTGCATTTTAATTCATATCAGACAGTTGCAAAGATGGATTTTAAACATTGTTGTTTTTGCTAAGCATGCTAATAAAATGTTAAAGCTTTCACTTGCTTAAGGTTAATCACTTATTAAGAAATGTAAGATCTCTGTGAGACAAGAATGGGTAACGCTAATGTAAGTTAATTCAAAAAATTTTGAGAAAATAGAAAGTAAATGGTTAATAGCTGATGATGTGTTTGCAGATGATAAGAGAACAAAAAGGAAATATGACTAACTCAGCTGCAAATGAAATTAACTAAAAGAGATGGCGTGTATTTGTCTAAATCTGGGCTAAAAGTCAAGTTGGAAGATATACGGAAATTCCATTTTCCTGTTGATGAATCAAGTATATTAATGATTCAGATGTTGAAATATATGTTACCATCTGTAACTTAAGTCTTCCATTGAAAACACATAGACAGTTTAAAGTGAAAATTTCCATAAGAATTACATGTTTATGGTAAAGCACCATTTATTCAATACTTATCAAATTTCACTTTTGACAGAGCTATCTGTAAGGGTCTTCAAGAAGTCTGTACTGGCGTTTTCTTTTGAGAAAGGAATGTGTGATTTGCCATCTTAAAGCCACGCTATGTATTACTGTGTGTTTTAAAATCTTCACTGGGACAGGAAAGGACAGAGTAGGAGAAAAGAAAGAAACAATTAATGTAGAGATAAGTTGATGTAATTGATAAATTTTAAGAGGGATTAAAATATTTTATTAAATAATTCAATGAAACTTGACTTTGAAGCTTTGAGTTTTAAAGACATGAGTGGGAGGATCAACTTAAAGAACTCTTTAATAAAAACTGGGAAAAGTTAGCTTTAAAGTTGTAAAGATACATGAATTTCTACCAAATTATACTACATGGAGTTAAAACAGTGGGCATTTTAAATGGAAGAGAGGAAGATTGTAGTTTCTTTAATGCAGAAAAGTTAGTCAGAAGCCCTTACAAGAAAAAATATCTATTGCTTGATATATGATAGTTAACAGAAAATCATCCACAATGATAAATCAAAAGCTGGAGCTAGGAATACAGAGAAATTAAACACTACTGTGGGGACCAGCCATGAAGAAAGTGTCACAATTAATGTTCTCTTTAATTTAGAAAAGAAAGTCAAAATTAGGTTAAACAGTAATTGGTGCAAAATCAGGAAAAATAAATTTTTAATATCGTATGCTTCTTTAAATTGTGCTCTTAAATGTTTTTCTTGGCAAATCAAAAAAAACAAAGAAAACACTAAAAACAGAAAAGAATTTAAGGTCAGAACTAAATCTTAACCTAACTGTCATAAGTGAAATTAATACATTAATCTACTAGGTTGGCAGTAAAATAATAACCAACCAGATATGAGACATTTGAAATAACTCAAGAGAGGTTAAAAGTAAAAGGGCAAGGAAGTGCTAATCATAGGGAAAAAGATGATTTTCTGATATTGTTTGTAAATTACATTGGGCAATTACAAAGTCAAAGCAAAAGGCATTAAAGACAAATGGATACTTTAAAATAATAAAGGGTGTTTCTAAAATAAATACCTCTCAAGAAATTTTAGGAATTAAAAAGCAGCATCGAAATTAAAATGCCAAAACTGCCAAAAAAAAAAAGAAATAACAATACCTACTCTGCATATGAGAGGTTAAAGAATAGAAAAATAAGTAAAAATATAAATGCCTCAAGTAACAATATGGTACAACTTCTGGTTAGATATGAAATTCAACATACCCAAAAAATTCCTTTAGGAGTTTACCAAAATTTACCATATGTTAAGCCACAAGAATTCAAAAATCTCTAATAAATACGAACATCGTAGAATACATTTTCTAATCACAAGGCAGTACAATTATAAGCCAGAAAGAGAGAAAGAAATAAAAAATGAAAAAGAAGAAAGAAAGAAGGAAATAGAGAAAAGAAAGGAAGGAAGGAAGGAAGAAAAGAAGGAAGGAAGGCCGGGCTCACAACCACCTAGAAATTTGGAACTCTACACTATAGTTAAGAATTCATGGGTGAAAAAAATATCAAAACTAATTTTTTTTTTTTTTTTGCGGTACTGGGGATGGAACCCAGAAGCATTCTACCTCCGAGCTACACCCCTTGCTCTATTTTTTATTCTTTATTTTGAAAGTGGGTCTCACTGAGTTGCAAAGGGCCTCACTAAATAGCGGAGGCTGTACTTGAACCTCAATCCTCCTGTCTCAGCCTCCCAAATGCTGGGATTACATGTGTGTACCACTATGCCCAGCTCAAAACCAAAATTTTAGAATTTTTGGCATACACAGGTATCTCAATGAAAAAATAAAACAGTGCTTAAATAAAGTTTCAACCTAAAATACATGCATAACTACGCAAGAAATAATAAAATTAAACACATGTTGACCTCAAGAATTTTCAAAAAGATAAAATAAAAATATGAAAAAGAAAGAACTGTTTCAATAAAGTAGGTGTTGGTTGAATCCAATAGATTACATATCTGATAAATGAAGCAGTTAATGGATTTATCAGAGGACATAAGGGAACTTATCAACCCTGTAGCAGGAGCCACAAATTGGTAATAGAAGCAAGTTAATTACAGTGTACTTTTGTCTCATGTAGATGAGATTTAACTTCTAATGTCCTTGCTTATTGATATAAAGAAAAACTAACATTTCACAGTTCGATAGTTGCATATCATGTTCAGGGAACAGGCTGACTTGCTTCTATATTTGGCCTCATCTGAAAGAACAATGGTAATATGCATCAGCCTACTGATCTCAAAAATATGTTTTCACTTAAAAAATTTTGTCTTTGTCTAAATAATAATGCAACATGTACCATAATCACTTAGCCTCTAATTTTTTCCATAATAAGTAATGACAGGACTATTGCTAAGTGCCAGACAATTTTTAAAGTAGTTGTGATACCACAGTTAACAAATATCCCTGCCCTCATAAAGTTTGCATTTTAGTGGGGAAAGACAACAATTCAAATAAAGTAGACGTATGTATGTATGTACGTACGTACGTTATGTATGTATCTATCTATTTATCAAGTAGTCAAGTAGTGCCTGGTTGGGAAGAGATTGTGGAGGGAGAGGGAGTTTTAAATGTGTAGTTAGAGAAAATCTCACCAAGAAAAATGTAACTGGACTAATATTCACAGAGTTCTGTGAGAAAACAAGACATGAAGACAGATAATGAGAAACAGTCAACAAAAAGGCCCTCAAATAGATACCTGACTGGTGTGTTCAAGAAATGGTATGCAGGAATATGGAACCAACCCAGGTCTCCATCAACAGATGAATGGATTGCAAAACTCTAGGAAATACACACAATGGAATTCTACTCAGCCATAAAGAAGAACAAAATAATACCATTTGCAAGAAGATGGAAGTCCTGGAGAGCATTATGTTAAGTGAGATCAGCCAAGCACAGAAGGAGAAGGTACATATGTTCCCTCTAATATGCCCAAACTAGGGAACGTAGAGGATACCAGTGGGACTCCAGGTAATGGAGGGGAAATACCAGTAAAGCTTGAATGGAAAGATAGGGGAGGAGGAAGACTGAACTTGATTAATGAGGGTCTACATCCGAATATGTGTAAACTTATGAATATGGCATGATTACCCTGGACAATCATTGGTGGGAGGGGGGAAGGGAAAACAGGGGAAGGGGGGAAGAGGACACCAAGTATAGTTTAAATGTATATCATTTATGTTCAATAAAAAATTAAATTACGCCGGGCGTGGTGGCGCACGCTTGTAACCCCCCGCACTTGGGAGGCAGAGACAGGAGAATCGCGCAGGTTTGAAGCCAGCCACAAGCGCTGGCTTAGGAGACCCTGTTTCCAAATTTAAAAAATGTAAAAATAGGTCTGGGAGTGTAGCCCGGAGGTAGAAGGGCTTCCAGAAACCCTAGTACCACCAAAAAAAAAAAAAAAAAAAAAAAAAAATTAAATTAAATTAAAATAAATAAATAAATAAATAAATTGATAATTTCAAGCAAAAACAACAACAACAAAAGGTATACAGGCCATCAAGGGAACAGATAGTGTGTTGAGTGTGGTAAAGCAGGAGTCACAAAGGACAAGTGCCCAAAAGTAGGTCATATGGAACCTTGTAGACCTTTGTAAGAACTTCAGCTTTTCCTGTGACTGGAGGGGCAGGCCACTGGGGATTTCTGAGAAAGGAGTGAAATCATGTGACTTCCCTTTAAAAAGGATAACTCGGCCAATCAGGTGGGGAATGGACTGCAGAGGGGAAGAGGAAGGGGGAGGCAGGGAGGTCAGTTAGTACTGTTACAACAATGCAGGGAGGTGCTGGCAGGTTTCCAGTGAGGACCAGGCATTTATCTTTTAATTTATAATGGTAGCATTATATTTCTGAAATGCAGTAGCAGTCTGAAGAACTGAATAATTTTGGAGGGAGTGATGAAGTCATTTTCACTTGACCTTTCCTTTTACGGTTTCAAAGCAGAGTGTTTTTTTTTTTTTTTCAATTGCTTAATATGTCTATTTTAATATTACATGAAAGATCTAGAAAAATTATCCTAGACTAAGTTCTGAGCAGCACTGGGTTCACTATGAGGGAGAACCTAATGAAAGCTGCATTAATCATATAAGTCCTGTAAGCACCTACTTTAATTTATGGACCATAGAAATTTTTGTACCTAGAGATCAACAATTAGTTAAAATCAAGATCCAGTAATCTCAGAAAATGCATTTCACATAAGTGTAAATTGTTTCTTTGGGGAAGGTTAGGAGGAAAGTTGATGGTATTGTCTTATAATGATGCATGATCACTTTGAAAGCACACCAATCTCCCTTTAATAAAAGAGGACCTAGGTGGCAAACTCACTCAGGCTTTGGAATCGAGTATGATGACACAGATCAAGCTCTGTTCTCTATACTTCAAGTGCTTTGGTTATAAAGAATGAACAGGGCCTTGATGTATTTTCCATCTACTAACTTATAAGGATCTGTTAAGAATTAGCCATCACCAATCATTATCTCAGGTCAAATCACTCAGATAACCACTTAGGCCCTGGTGATAATTAAGAGGGCTAAGCTCATTCTGCCTCTAGTAGTTAATACTGAGCTGATGCTACAAAAAACATGCTGCAAGCAAATAGTTCATATGGAGTGCAGCATTTTCTACCAGCACTGCTAGTCAACAGAGAATACCCCCAATAGCACTTTTCAATTTTTGCTGATATAAATTAGAAAAATCTTGAAAATGTGGTGAGTGCATTAGTATTAACTTCTTGCATCTGTCTTTGACCTCTCTGCGTTATGCTGGTTTCTGACTCTTTTTGGTTTTGAGAAAATCAGAGGAGGTACTAGTGAGAGATGAGTAGAACTGGCTTCCCTTGAGAGGTAACTGTCTTGGACAAGGTCATTAAAGGGTTTGCAAGTAAGGCATGAAGAGCTTCATGTAACAAAAATGAGAGCTGGGGAACTTTTGATCTGAAATTCTCAGATGACCCTATTCCTATTATTTATGTCCTACTCTCTCTTTTGAAAACAACAACAACAACAAACAAACAACATTATACTCACACAAGAGATATGATAAGGACTATGAAGGCTTGAAGTCTGAGAGCAAGGTGTGAATGTGTTGGTTCCTTCTAAAGACTGTCTTTTTCATGTGCCTTTACATCATTTTCCCTTTGTCCATCTCTCAAGTTTCCTTTTCTTGAAAAGATATCAGTCATATTAGAGTGGAGTCCACACTAATGGCCTAATTTTAACTTGATCATCTCCATAGATACCTTATATCCAAATACAGTCACATTAAGAGGTACTGGGGTTTAGGACTTCAACATCAATTTCAGTAGAAGCATTCTTCATCCTATGATAACATGTATAGACAATACTAAGGAACTTACAATCCAAATGCAACTGTACTAAAATTCTACAAATTTAGAAAGGGAATAGGATATAAAGTTAATATTTTAAAATTTAGTTGTATTTCATATACCAATATGAACAAAGGAATATTCCAGGATGAAAAGTCCCCTATAAGCAGAGATAGAGTGGGATATAAATATATAGAATTATGCCAGGCGTGGTGGCGCATGCTTGTAATCCCTGCGCTTGGGAGGCTGAGACAGGAGGATCGCACAGGTTCGAAGCCAGCCTCAGCTACTTAGTGAGGCTCTCAGCAACTTAGGGGACTTCTATGTCCAAGCTACATCCCCTACCCTTTTATTTTTTAGTTTGAAATAGTGTCTTGCTAAGTTGCTGAGTATCACTTAATTGCTAAGTCTGACCTAGAACCTGCAATCCTCTTGTCTCAGCCTCCCAAGAACTTGGATTCCCGGTGTTTGCCACTATGTTTGGCTAACATTTAAAAATTTAACTAGTATAACAACTATATATATCAAACGCTGAAAGCGAGAACAAAGTATAAGTAATCTATATTATCATCTTTTATATTGAAGACCAAATATATCCTATCGAAAAGTAATAATTGAAGAATTTTATAAGTCTGTAATTTTAACTTTTGAAGGGAACTTCTAGAAGAAAAGCTGAAATATCAATTACCTACAGGGTTCAAAGGAGGTGAGGATGAATAGGGTAGAAGTCTGTTGTATTTCATTATAAACTCTTTTATGGTACTACATTTTCATCACTTGCTTCTATTACTAAAAAGTCAGCCTGTTTAATCAATACTCTATCAATCAATCTATCTTTTATATATATCTATTTATATTTTATATATAAAATTTGAGGACAATTGAATGAGCATTTAGAAAATAATTATTTTATATTAGTGCTCTTTTATTTTACCAAGATTTTAGTTACCTGCTGATCTTTTATTTTACCATGATTTTAGTTACCATAAACATAGTGATAATAATTATTGTTACCAAGGGGAAAAGAAATAGAATTGAATCTTTAAAAATGGCTTATCTCAGCCAGGCGTGGTGATCCCTTGTAATCCCTGCGCTTGGGAGGTGGAGACAGGAGGATCGCGCAGGTTCGAAGCCAGCCTCGCTGGCTTAAGAGACCCTGTTTCCAAGCAAAATATAAAATAGGTCTGGGAGTGTAGCCAAGAGGTAGAAGGGTTTCCAGGAACCCCAGTAGCACCAAAAAAAAAAAAAAAAAAGGCTTATTTCAAACTATCTTGGATTTTCTCTTTTTTTGATGACTAATTTGGAAAAAAGACTAAGGATGCATTTTAAAAGCTTAGCATATACAGTGCTGATGTAAAAAATAACATTTCTTTGAATTTCCTTAAGTCAACTGTGAAAGAGCATATGCTTATAGTAAAGAATCTGAGTTTAGCACTTCCCCAAAATAAACGTTATTACATACTCGAACTGGGTATCAATAAAAGTAAGGTAAATTATACACCAATATGAGATATGTTCATTTTCATAAAATTTAGATACTGTTGGTAATTTTTTGAACTTCAAATGAAATTTAATTGCTATTATATAATTAAGTTTTTTGTACAGAAGTTTGAACCCAAGGGGTGCTCTGCCACTGAGCTACACCCCCAGACTCTTTTTCTTTTAGACTTAAATTTTTATTGGTGCATTTTTTTATACATCATAATGGGGTAAAAAAAAAAAAACTCATGTAGGCATAAATGCACACATCACCCAGCCAGCCCCACCCAGTCCCCTCCTCACTCCCTCCCCGTCCCTTCCTTCCATGCTTGGTTTAGTGGTTGACTTCTATATGAATAAGTACATCATGCTCTTCAAAGCATTTCCCTCTCCCCACCTCCCATCCCCAAGTTAAGTAAAAAGTTGCTGATGTCAGTGCTCAGAGAATGGGTCCTGTATTTGTAGAATTTCTATTCTAAAATCTTTGATATATCCTCACATAAAGTGTGGGATTGTAGCCAGGCGTGGTGGCGCACACTTGTAAACCCTGCGCTTGGGAGGCTGAGACAGGAGAATCGCGCAGGTTTGAAACCAGCCTGGCTTAAGAGACCCTGTTTCCAAATAAAATATAAAATAGGTCTGGGAGTGTAGCCCGGATGTAGAAGGCCCCTGGGTTACATCCCTAGTACCACCAAAAAAAAAAAAAAAAAGTGGAATTGTTTCCTCTAAAAAAGAAAACCACAAAATTATAGCTAGGCATGGTAACACACACCTGTAATACCAGTGCTTGGGAGAGAATGAGACAGGAATATCAAAAGTTGGAGGCCAGCCTTAGTAGTATAGCCTTATCACACTAAGCAATTTAGTGTGACCCTGTTTCAAAATAAAAATAAAAAGGATGGGGGTGTAGCTTGGATATAGAATACCCCTAGCCTCAATCCTTATACTCAAACAAGAAACACAAATTAATTTTCTTTAATTTTATAGTTTTGCTTCTCTTGTTATTTTTTGTTTTAGGAATTAGCGAAATAGAAAAAGGGAGAAAAGTACAGAGAAAAAAGGTAATATAAAAATATTTGTCTATTACTGTCCTCTACTGTAGTATTTTTCTCAAACCAATACTGTTTCATTAAGGAAATTACCATGATATTGACAAAAATGGAATGCTTACCCAAGAATGCTGGGCATTCTTCAACTACAAAATCTGTCTGTTTTTCAATATGAACATGATTGGCATTCTAGACCTGATAACTATTGGTTGCAAGTGGCTGTACTATCTATTGTGGGGTGTTTAACAAGCATCTCTGGCCTCTATCTAAAAGTACTTCCTTCCAGTAGTACTTTCCCAAGTTTTAGTGATCTCTGAAGTATCTTTATTTAATTTATTATTATTATTATTATTATTATTATTATTATGCAGTACTGGGGATTGAACTCTGGAATTCTAACTCTGAGCTATACCCTTAGCCTTATTTTTTCTTTATTTTGAAACAAGGTCTTACTAAGTTGTGGAGAGCCACACTAAATAGCTGAGGCTGACTGCAGACATGTGCTCTTCCTGTCTCAGCCTCTCAAGTACTGGGATTACAAGATTATGCCACCTCACCCAGGTCCTGAAGTATCTTTAGATACTGCCAAATGTCTGTTATGGGGCAAAATCACTCCTGGTTGATAACTATTAGTTCACAGGTTAGCCATCCTCTCTGTAATGTAGCCTTGTTATGAATCAAAGCTCTAAGCACCCCACAGCATTATCTGATGAACTCATAAGTTTTATGAAGCACTTGTTTACTCTACCTGTTTACCTCATAAGAAGCACTTGTTTACTATACCTGTTTAGTTCTAGTTTAGTTCTAGAAGCATGCTCTTGCATGTAGAGTTAAATGCAAAGCTGTTCAAATTACATCATGCCGCTGAGGGCTCAGTTCTTGTCATCATCTCCTCCAGCCATAACCACTCACCATCCCAGCACAAATATGTCAAATATGTTTAGAATTCTTTTTTTTTTTTCAGGTCTGAGGATGGAACCCAGAGGCATTTGACCTCAGAGCTACACTCCCTGCCCGATTTTTTATTCTTTTTTTTGAAACAGGGCCTCACTGAGTTGTGGAAGGCATCACTAAGTAGCTGAGGCTGTCCGTGAACCACGATCCTCCGGTCTCAGCCTCCCAAATGCTGGGATTACAAGTGTGTGTGGCCTGACTTATATGTGCAGAATTCTGTGCGCGACATCCTCGTAACCATCCAGAACAAACTTCTCCATCATTAACTAGTTTCAAAACCTGAATTATGTTGTTTCTGCTACCTCAGATGACCTTCAAACCACATTTGAATGTTGTCCTGTGTTCCAGGATTTGAACTGGCAACTAATTCTTTCTGCCACTTATTCTTGACCTAATTTTCTCTTTGGGTATCTGTTTCCCCCAGATCTTCTTGTATTTAATCCAAGGTGGTAGTGGGACTCAGAATCCCAAATGCTTCATTTGCTTAATAAGCTGGCATGGTATTTTGACACTTGGACACCATCTGGACTAATAGTAATATTAGCCCAGTGTGAAAAGCTTTTGAGAATAAAATTGACTGTTATAAAAATAATTGTAAGGTACTTGCCAGTTTTTTAGAGTTTAGAAAAAAATTTGGGCACAGACAGAACATACTGCATAGGTTACCAATTCATTGTATGTACATATGTACATGATATATAGTTCTGATTATGCAATAATTCTAAACTTTGGAAAATATAGAAATATGTACAGAAAATATGATCATTTAAAACTTCACCATCAGTCGGGTATGGTGGCACATGTTTATAATTCCAGAACTGGGGAGGCTGAGACATGTGGATCACAGTTTGAGGACAGCCTCAGCTACTTAGTGAGGCCCTTTGCAACTCAGTGAGACCCTGTTTCAAAATAAAAAATAATAATAAAAAAATAGGGTTGGGGTGTAGCTCGGCGGTAGAATGGCCCTGAATTTCATCCTCAGTAGTACAAACAAAAACAAAAACAAAAACTTCACTATCATTCAGAAATAACTATTGTTAACTTTTGAAATGGAGATTTACATCTAAATGTCAATGTATTTGTATGTACATATTTATCCACACATGCTTTTTCCAAAGTTTTTACTTTATAATGTATCAAAAGTCATTTCAAAATATCTTACAAGCCATTACTGGCCTCAGTAAAAAAAAAAAAAAAAAAAAGGTCTAGGGAGGTGATATGTTAATTCACCCACACAAGTGAGATTCACAGAGTCTCTTTGAAAGGCCAAGACAGCCAGGTGGTATGGGACACTCTGAGCAGGTGCCATTTACCAACCACTAGAATTATCTCAATTCATAACTGGGTAGGCTTGTATTAGTGTAAATCATCTTATAAGCAGTCCTATACATATTGCATTTTAATATCTACTGACAGACATGTGCCATATAACATCATTTGGGTAAACAAAGGACTGTGTCAGTGGTCCCATAAGATTATAATGGAGCTGAGAAATTCTTAGGTAATATTTTTGTTGTATCTTTTCTATGTTTACATACTCAAATACTTCTGTGTTACAATTGCCTAACATTATTCCAAACAGTAACACCCTGTACATGTTTGTGGTCTAGGAGCAATAGTCTATACTACTTAGGTATCTAAGAGTGTGCATGCCCATCTGCATCTTATATACTTAGTCAAGGCTATCCCATTTAGGTTTGTGTAAATACACTGAATGATGCTCACACAAGGAGGAAATCACTCAGTGATGCATTTCTCCAAAGGTGTCATTGCTAAACAATGCATGACTATAAATGGTAATCAAAAACATGATACTTAATGACTACAAATTATTTGAACCTATGGATATATATCTACATCTTTATCTCAATCTCTATCACTTTATCTTTCTTAATTGATATATTCAGCATTCATCAAATAAATCACACCTCAATAGAATTTATGTAAATTACTCTTCATGACAGTCTGGCCCCTTCCTCAAAAGTTGACACATTATAGCACCTAGTGCATGCATTTAAATTATTTCCTTAACCAACTGCTTCTCTTAATAAGTTATATTCTTCTGCAAGAATAGTGATTTGGTCAAGTATTAACGGTGTCTGTTCAGTAAATCTTTACTGAGCAGGGCAAGGGTGGTGCACGACTCTAATCTTAGGAGTTGGAAGGCTGAGAAAGAAGAATTGCAGGTTCACAGCCATCTTTGGCAACTTAGTGAGGCTCTGTTTCAAAATAAAAAATAAAATAGGACTGGCTGGGGGCATAGCTCAGAAGTCGAACACCCCTGAGTTCATTCCCCAGTACCACACGCGCACACACACACACACACACACACACACACACACACACACAATTACTAAAACAAATTATAATAATATTCATTCTTTCTTCTGTTCACTGCAAATCTTATTTTTAATTCTATATTAATATTTATAACTTAAAAGGATTTTTAGAATATGGAGCATCATGAATTACCATATTACTTTCGTTTTTCCTCTGCCTATCCTTTTAGGCAAGCTAATTAAAAACCACTGTGAAAGAATTGACCTACTCCTGTATTTGAGAACGCTTCAAAGCCTTCTATTTAGAAAATTCCTCTCAGCATTCCAGTCAAGTTACTCGGATGACCACTAGAATATTATTTCCTTCACAGAGCTTAGTAGTTAACAGTCATGACACTTTCATATTGCCCTCACTAGTCTGAACTTGAAAACTTATGAACTTATACTTAATGCTCATGCATTCATTCATTCAATAATTCATCACACCTTATTGAAGTCTTATTACCTGCCAGATCTGTGGATCAACAGATGAATAAAACATGGTCCCAGCCCTTGAGAAATTCTGAATTAGTGAGGGAGGCAGGCCCTCTACTACAATGTAGTAAGGCTCATAAGTTATTTATGGGCAGAGTATAAAAAAATCACTGTATTTTCAGACTTTCACACTCTCTATCCTCAAAAATAAGACTACCCTAACCACCTTAAAATACTTTTGCTCTTACAAGCAACATAAGGATTCTCCTAAGCATCTAATTATTTGAATTAATTGAAAACAAGGTAAGAATCAAAATAAGTAAACAGCTTGAATTATCCTAATATCGCCTCATGTCACTATCATAAAGCACCTGTATGATAAAGAGAAAGGTCAAATCATTGGACGTTTTCCAGTAGTGTTAAAATCCTCCTCTTTACTCAAAGATTTTCATATTACATCACAAACAGAAGATAGTTGGTATTTTATTTTTACATTATCAGTCTTACGAAAAATGAATGAGAGAACTTAAGGCTTCCAAAATCAAGCCCAGAGGAATAGTTACAATTATGCCATTGCATATAAATAAATTTACACCTGCCTCTTGCGAGAAACATTTAAATAAACGTAGCCAGAATACCTGGCACCTGGAGCAGACAATTTGCTTAATATACCTCTCTACACATGAAAGTTATTTTAAAAAATAATCATGAAACTAGGGGTGGGGTGCCAGTCAGTGACAGAGTGTATTCTTAGTGTATATTAGACCCTGGGTTCAATCACCAGCATAAAAAACAAGGGAAAGCCCCCCAAGTTATAAGATGAAATAAATGATAATGGACAGGAAAGAAATTTACACAGTGCAAACTTTCTCTTTCAAAAGTTCACAATATAATCACACATATAATGAATAATTAATTTAGCAGTGAAAAGGAGAAAAGTAATGAATTTCATATTCAAATTACATTTAACCATTTTTGGTCACTATTTTTACATTAATTGATACGTAATCATTGTATATATTTATGGGGGACCTGTGATGGTTCAGTAACATGTAATATGTAATGATCAAATTTGGGAATTAGTAATTTTTGTGTTGGGATCCTTTGTACTCTTTTGTTATATTGAGATATATATTGTTGTAAATGATAGACACTTCACTGTGTTACAGAATGCTGGAACTTATTTTTTTTTTTGTATCTGTATTTTGTATCTGTTATCCAATCCTCTAGGCATTCCTTCTCTTACCTACTATCCCTAGCCTCTGGTGACCACTATTCTATTCTCTTCATCTATAAGATCAACTTTTTTTTAGCTTGCATATAGTGAAAATAAAGGCAATGTTATTTTTATTTAGCAAAACAACAAACACTGGCCTGTTGTGCTAATGATAACTACACATTAAAACATTAAAGCAATTAAATAACAAGACTAATAAATTTGAAATAATACATTTTATTTTTCAAATATTTAAAAAGTAACATTTCATACATAAACTAAAATTTGCATATAATAAAAATATGTTACCTAGTGATTCAGTTTCAATGTTTTAAATATAAGGCACAGATAAAATATCTAAGCAACCATACAAATATTAAATAACTCGAGTTCTGTGTCTTTGCCTTTATAATTTCTATGCTTTCTATTTTTATTTCAGGTCCAATATTTAACTGGAATATGTAGTCTTACAGTCATTAAATTCTACCAAAACTGCAATGGTTTTTTTTAGAATTTAGACCAACAAAATATTTTTCCAGAAGAAATATTTTTTAATAACTGACATTGTTTAGAATTTCTGGCACATGGTGATAATGAAAAGCAGACTATAAAAATAAATTTTACTATTGATTTAAATCTTCTACAGACAACAAATTTCCTTATTTGCCTGCTCTGAGGAGGCAGCTTCCATTGCACTTTCCCTTAGTATGTCATTTACTAGATCATTTACCTTTTGGTACTCTCAGTTCTACATATATATATATATATATATATATATATATATATATAGAGAGAGAGAGAGAGAGAGAGAGAGAGAGAGAGAGACAGAGACAGAGAGACAGAGAGAGACGGACAGACAGACAGACAGACGGAGAGAGAGAGAGATAAATAGATATTTTTTCAGCACTGGGGATTGAACCCAGGAGCATTCTATTCTGCTTTAGAGCCCAGACCCATTAAGACCCCTTTCTTTTCTTTTTTTTTTCTTTTTTGTGGTGCTGGGAATGGAACCCAGGGGCATTCTACATCTGAGCTACACCCCCAGCCCTAGTTTTTATTCCTTATTTTTGAAACAGGATCTCACTTAGTTGCACAGTGCCTCACTAAGTAGCTAAGGCTATCCGTGAACCGCGATCCTCCTGTCTTAGCCTCCCAAATGTTGAGATTACAAATGTATCCTACCATGCCTGGCCAGACCCATTTTTTTATTCCTTTTAAAAACAGGGTCTCACTAAATTGCGGAGGGCCTCACTAAGTGGCTGAGTCTGGCCACAAACCTGCAATCCTCCTGTTTCAGCGTCCCAAATACTGGGATTACAAGCTTGCACTACCATGCTCGGCTGTTCTACAAATATTGTTTTCATGATTACATATATATGCTGCACACTGGGTTCTCCCTTCTCTTTCTCTTTCTCTCTCTCTCTCTCTCTCTCTCTCTCTCTCTCTCTCTCTCTCTCTCGTGTACTGGGGATGGAACACAGGAGTACTCTACCTCTGAGCTACACCCTGGCCCTTTTTATTTTGAAACAGGGTCTTGCTAAATTGCTAAGCCTGGCCTTGAACATGCAAGGCTCCAGTTTCAGCCTTCCAGTTACCAAGATTGTAGGCACATGCGATCACACTCAACTACAGGTGTTCTCAAAGATTATCTCCTTTGAGGCCTGCCACACTCCTACAGTGTGAGTACCTCTTCTTACTCTTATTTCACAGATGAAAGAACAATCTTAGGGACTTTGGACAACTTAGCTCAGGTCACACAAGTAAATAATAGAGACAGAATTCAAATTTGGGTCTGTCAGATTCAAAAGCCAATAACCGTCTCACACTCTTTGCATTTACTGATGTTACAAATATGACTTGAGTGCCTTCTGGGAGCTAGTAATAGAACTGTGCACAAGAAACAATCCCTGTCAGCAAAGGTTCCCAGATGGCTCAATACCTCCACTTTCCCCAGAGGCAGTTTTCCTCCTATTTTTGTCATCACAGTTTTACTTTTTCAGAAACTTCCTCTAAATGTCATCATAGAACATGTACTTGCTTGAATTTTCATCCTCCCCACCCTGTTTTCTCTCTCTGGAATGCTTGTTAATCAGGTATTGAAAAGTCCAGATTGATTCTCCAAATTTTATATCATTGTTCTACTTTCTCACTTGATTTAGTCAACTGTGACTTCCAGTATTTACTTTTAGAATTCCCTTGTTAATCCTATAGGCTAACGGCCTTTTAGAGTGTTCATTTCTTTCTGTGACTTATATTTGATTGTGAGGTCTATACAACAGAAGTTGCTCTCCTTTGTGTTCTAAGATGGAACAACCTTAATGGATATTACTATATTTTCCTCCATGTAGACCACCTCATGTTTCTTCAGATGCTATTGTTGAGATGTAGTCTCTGATTTCAATATAGTCTATAATTGTCAAGGCTTGGTTCCCAGGCTGGTGGTTTTTGGAGGTGCTATGAACCTTTAAGAGGTGGGGTCTAGTGGAAAGTCCTTAGGTCATAGATGGTGTGGCCTCCAACAGGACTGTGAGACTCCAATTTCTCTTGTGTGCTGGCTGTGCTCTGGTTGGAGATGTGACCAGGCTTTGTACTGGTGCTCTTGCCACTGCTATTTGCCACCTTCGCAAGGGGCCAAACCAATGCCCTTCCCCCACCATCTTGAACTTTGAACCTTGGAACTGTGAACTAAATATTTCTTCCTTATGAAGTCAGTTGCCTCAGGTATTTCGCTGTAGTAATGCAAAGCTGACTAATATACCAAGCCAGATCAACTGTAGAATCTTTGTAAAGAGTCTCTGCACTTGTGAGGAGTATGGATTTGGACTCCATACCCACATATGGTCCAGGTTCCTTTTGATTGCTTTATCGCCCATAATTTCAGTGTTTGAATGGTAAGTTCAGGCCGTTTCACAGAAGGAGCAGCCCTTTGTAATTACTAGCTCATTGCAAAATAAGTTAGGATTCACTTTCTACAAGCAAAGGATCTGAGGCTTGAAATATTTTCACTTCATACAATCAGAATCTTAACATCCTAAGGCTGTGAATTTAACTCAGTAGGAGAGCATGAGTTTAGCATGCGCAAGACCCTGGGTCTGATTCCAGCACTTAAGAACAAAAACAAAAACCCAATCTCCAACATTTAAAGCCTATAGACCCTCCAGTTCTCTCAGCCTCTGCTCTTGTTCACTGCTCAACTTTGAATTTATTCTTTATTTCTGGCACCTGAGAAACTCGTTCTTAGTTTTAGCATATTTTATGTCTTATTCAGAATCTGTATTTGTTTTGAAGGAATATTTCTGAGACTATTTTGAATCAAACAATCATCACTCATCTTAATAGTTCATCTCTCCCATACACGAAACAGACGAAGAGCAATCCCTTCTACAAAATCTTAACTTTTCTCCCATTAGTCTCTCTTCTTCTCTCTTCTTGTTTTCTCTATATTCTTCATCACCAACACCAGGAACCAGGTCAGGATAGTGGAGCCTTCCTAAGAGAGGTCTCTTTAGGAGGGATCAGGAGGGAAAAGGCCTGAAAACATTCATATATGTGTAAATGGAAGCTCACTGTTCTAGCAATACTGCTTATAACTGATCTAGTGAATAATTAAGAGTTAAAATATGGAAAGTTAGAGAGGTTCATGTAAAGACAACATTTTATCTTGGTTTCTTTCCATATTACAAGGTAGATACACTGCCTGGTGCAAGGTTTAAAACAAAATAAAACAAAACTTCATTTTGAAGTTTTACCATAAGTTTCAAGACGGTAGTTTTCTTTGTAGAAGAGGGAAGTACAGGAACCTTAAGATGCTAAGCAAGGGTCCTCTTGAGGACATGCTATATAAAGGATATACATTTCCGTTTGTCTTTTTTTTTTCCGTTTGAACTCTGGTAAGGAGTCATGTTTTGCATTCACTTTTGAAATTTTCCTTAATTTCTACTTCCTTCTACTTTGGCAGTAGTCTTCCCTGAAGTACTCTTATACACTTTCCTTTATCACTTCTCCCCTGTGTTTAATACAATGGTGATATCATACCCAGAGGTAAGATGCTCCTAAATACTGGTGGTGTCCAACCTCAAAAGAAGTAGGGGCACGGGCAGAACTAAGAGTGGCACAAAAAAAGATCTGTAATATAACTTATGAGAGGCATGAGACATACAATGACAATGGTAACAGCACTGAACATTTATTAAATCATAACATTTTCCAGACATTGAGTGTTTTGCATAGACAATACAGTTTCAATCAAACACCCCTATGATTTAACTATTGCTATTCCCCATTAATAGATCAAGGAATGGAGGCATAATGTTAAAATGAAACTCTCAAAATTAAACAACTGTTAGAGAAAGTGAAAGAGAAAAGGGGAAAAAGGTTAAAAAAAAAAGCATGTTAGCTTTTAATTGTTATAACAAAACACCTGAGAAAATCAACTTAAAAAAAGAAAGCTTGATTTTGGCCCCTGGTGTCAATCCATAGTCACTTTGCTCAATTGTTGCTGGGTCTATAGTGAAACAGAACATCATCATCAGGGGTGTGTGGTGGGGCAAAGCTGCTCACCTCATGACAGCTGGAGGGGGAGGGCAAAAATATATCCTTTAAGGGCATACTCCAATGATATACTTCTTCCAACAAGGTTCCATATCCTAAAGCTTCTACCACCTCCAAATAACCTGCCAAGCTAGGAATAAGTGGATTAATCTATGATGAATTTAGAGCCCTCATGATCCAACCACCTCCCCAAGACCTCACCTCTGAACACTGTTGCATTGGGAATCAAGCCTTCAACAGATGAACTTTTGGAGGGATTTCAGATCTGAACCAAAACAGCAAGGGGAAAAACCCAGAGCCTTGTTTGGGAGCTCTCAGTAGCAGGAACTTATGGACCACTTATTATTCTGCTGCAATTACCACAATTTTGCCACATGATCATCCATCTTTCTGTCTCTTCATTTCTAATTTCAAATCCCAAAGTAATGCATTTGATAGGCCCAGCTTTGGCCTATTACTGGTAAATTATAAATTATGATCAGGGGGCACAGGAATAAAATATAGACAGTCCCCACTGTATATGAGGCACTGCCTAAAAACACATTTTAAGTAGCCACCTCAAGTGATACCAAATGCATTACCAAATGATGTAAGAAGTAATCACATGCATGTATAAACTTGATTTTCTGCAACTGATATATGTCCCCAAACTAAGAACTATGTTCATTGACTAAAATATACAATAAGCATTTTTATTTTTATTTTTGGTTTATTTGAGTGTGTATGTACACTGACTGAATTGGAAATCAGTTACTATTTTCCTTAATATGGAACACTCCTTGAAGAAGCTGAGTTTACACTGAAATAAAAGACTTTTTTTTTTTGGCAGTATGTTAAGTTAGTTACTTTGAATGGGCCACTTACTGAGAATAAAAATTATGTCTTAAAAAAATCAAATACTGCCGGGCGTGGTGGCGCATGCTTGTAATCCCCGAGCTTGGGAGGCAGAGACAGGAGGATTGCGCAGGTTCGAAGCCAGCCGCGCGCTGGCTTAGGAGACCCTGTTTCCAAATAAAAATGTAAAAATAGGTCTGGGAGTGTAGCCCGGAAGTAGAAGGGCTTCCAGGAACCCCAGTATCACCAAAAAAAAAAAAAAGGAAAAAAAATCAAATACATTGATGAAAAATTTCTCAGAGGAGATGTAGAGGAAGGGAGAGGGAAGAAGAAAAATGAACATGTCATGAAAAAATGAGAGCCAACATAGGCTTTTATTCAGAGATTATTGGCCAAATTCTGGACACTCAGAGCTTCTGTTTTGATAGTTGTACAGCAAGCCAGACTCAGAGGATAAATCCAAGGGACAGTTAAAAGGGGTCTAAGAGAAGACAAAAACTGTGGGGCCCCTGAACCTATATCCCTATGTAATGATGAATGAAAAATAAACTTTGATCACTGAAGAGGTCAGTAAGAAAACATGCCCATCTTGGACTTGAAGCCCAGTAAAGGGAAAAAAGGTCACCTTGAGAATCTATAATAAGACATTTGAGTTAGAAGCTCAAATTCAATCTATCTGTACAACTCAAATGAAGACATCAATCTGGTCCTTGGGTTGAAGGTGTCCCCAAACAACATGCAGAAGCAATTTTTAATACTCTCTAGTGAAGTTCAGTTTTATCTTTAGCCTCAAAAGGTTCCCATATTTACAATCCCGGAAACATGGATTCAGTGTGTTTTTGAATAAGAGTACTCACACAATTTTCAGTGCTGGATTTAATAGCTACAGAGTGTACACTAAATATGCTTAAATCGTACAAGGAATTGGTGGAAAATAGAACTTCTAAAACCAAGAGGTGGAAATTTTGAGATGGGACATATAAAACAGATTAAGAAAAATAGAGGACAAAATAGGTAGTCTTAAAGATGTCTTAGAGGTCCTTAAGGAATAATTTCCCCAAAAGATGACGAGTTAAGAGGGGAAGGGCCTGGACATGGTGTTGCACCCTTGCAATCCCAGTACTTGGGAGGCTGGGACAGGAGGCAGATTCCAGGCCAGTCTTAGCTACTTAGTGAAGCTTTTCCCAACTTAGTGACACCTTGTTTCAAAATAAAAATTAAAAAAAAAAGGGCAGGGGATGTAGCTTGTTAAACTGAATGCCGTAGGGTTCAATCCCCAGTACTGCAAAAACAAAAACAAAAACAGTGAAAGATAACAATGCTTGACATTTATTTAGTGCGAAAGTTAAAACAAAAACTGAACATGAAATACCAAATACATCACTGATGAAAATGTGCGGGGCATAATAAAGCAGAAAAAGATAATGGCCAGGACCTCTAATACAGGCTACTTACTCAATATACAATTGTTGCCAGTTCAGCCCCTTAGATTTTAACTACCCATTACTTATGGTTGATTTTTTTTTCTTTTTTTGCGGGAGAAGGTTGTATGTAGAGACCAATTTACATTACAGGGACGACGAGATGAGCCGCAAAATAGAACATAAGCCTCTACGTGGCCATTGAGGGCTACTTTTAATCTTTTTAACCTAGGAAAAACATGTTCACTCCATCGTCTCAGGATCAAAACAACTTTAAAGTTACCAGGAAACCCAGCCGACTTCCCTTAAGTCCTGAGGGACGACTACCGAGGCTACATTCCAGCAGGGTTCTGTTTTAAAACAATCCGAATTGCCCGAACTTTGCTGACCATTCTAGCGTTTCGAATCTTGACCCCCGGCCAAGAACCACTTGAAACACAAGATTTACACACTCCGGGGACACGCAAGACCAGCACAGAACAGGTGAAAAGTTGTTCCTAGTTGTGCCCTGCAGGCGCATACAAATCCCGTCACCCCTTGGGCGAAAAAATAAATAAATCCACAAATAAAGAGCGGCCCCGCATTTCGGATTCCGCGGCGCCCGCGCGCGGTGGCGCCTGGGGCTGGTAGTCCGCGCGCGGGCTCGGCCGGCGCGGCGCCGCGGGCTCGGGCGGGACGCGACTACACTTCCCACAGGGCCGCGGGCGCGCGCGCCGGCCGTGCTACGTCACCGCCCCGGCCGACCAATGGCAGTTGCGGGCGGCAGTGAGGCAAGCGCCGTCAGGCGCCAAAGTGGATCTTTTTTTTTTCTTTTTTTTTTTTTTTTTGCCGGAGTCGAGCGGGTGCTGCTAGCGGAGGCGCCATATTGGAAGGGACAAAACTCCGGCGACAGCGAGTGACACAAATAAACCCCCGGACCCTTCCGCTCTCCCAGCTCTCAGGGCCGCGATGTTGTACCTAGAAGACTATTTGGAAAGTGAGTGCGCGGCGCCGGCGGCGGCCGCCCGTGGGACCTGCGGGCGGGCGAGAGCGCGAGTGGACGGGCAGGCGGGATGGCGGGAGGGAGGGGGAGGCGGGGGAGGTTTCTTTCTCACGGTAACTGGCAGCCTCGTTGTGAGCCGCCGGCCCCCGCGCCCCCCCGACGCACGCACGCACACAGTGACGCAATCGCGTCCTTCGCCGTTGGCCCGCCCCCTGACGGACTCTCCCTTTGACAGTGATTGAGCAGCTTCCCATGGACCTGCGGGACCGCTTCACAGAGATGCGCGAGATGGATCTGCAGGTGCAGAGTAAGTTGGCGCCTTTGCTCTTGCTGGCCGAGCGAGTTCAGCGCTGGACTTGCATGCCATCGACGCTAGCGCCTGCTGGCTTTCAATTCTCCTCCGTGTCACTCCGCTGGTACCATAGGAGTTGTCAAAAAGATAATCAGTGCTGCATCTTGTTGCTGTTATTCCTCCAACACTACTTTTCTTGTTGCTTTTCCCAGAGAAGGAGGCATTAGAGAACGCGTATTCCTTTCTCAGATTTGACACTGTGCAAAATACTGATTATATCTTCACTAAGAGTGTAGATACTGTATATGTTTTAGTGAACATCAGTGTACAAATGTTAAGATATTCACTTGAGCCTGTATCTATCACACTTAGATTTCAGCATTCATACTTCTGGTAATGTCCATTCTGTTCAGGATTTTTCAAGAGTAGAAAACAGAAGCACAAGTTGTATGTGGCTCTTTAGAGACCTCAAATGAACTTGGAATGTTATCAAACTTAGATTTCAGAACTCATACTGCTGTTAAAGTACATTCTGTTCACAATTTTTCAAGAGTAGAAAACGTAGAAGCACAAGTTAAATGTGGGTCTTTAGAGACCCTCTTGAACTTGGAATACCCACTTCATTATTAAAAGAAGTACGAAGATTAATTATAGGCTAACTTTAAATTGCCCTGTCAATGGGATGATCCTTTTATCAATCAGAATGAGGGAGAGAAATAAGATTTTAATGGCAGTTTCTTGCCTACTGTTGTAAAAATTTTGGCAATTAGTAGGCTTTTATTTTTCTTCCAGTGGTAGCTTGGTAGGGTGTTGACTTTTTCCCCAAATTAATGTCGCTCTTTCACAGACTTAGGACTGGAGGTAAGTAGCTCAGGGACCCCTTGGAATAGCTAGGAACTTGCCCTTTTCATTTTCACCACCACCACAGAGCACTTCTTTGCCTTTGTTCTTGAGTGTGCTCTTGTTTCTTGGGGTACCTTGTCACCTTCTATTTGCACTTTCTTCTGTTGGGCATCTTCTATTTAGTGAGCTTTGGAGTGAAAGTGAATTCTATGTGTGGCTTTCCAGCGATATCAAAATCCATTTCTATTTTAATGTAGTGGAAATGCTAAAGATTCTCTGAAGTAATATTCTCTGCAGGATTGAGCATAGGCTTTGGTGTCAGATCTGAGTTTATTTTGGGACAATCACTAATTTGCTCATTGACCTTGGCTGTATTACCAGAGAATCATCTGAGCATTCAGAGTAATACAGATAAAATTGAATGTATGGTTTCTGATAAAAGGTAGGCATTAAATAAAAGATTCTTATTTTAAACCTTTTTTTAATTAAAAATTTTAAATTAGCCAGGCGTGGTGGCGCACACTTGTAATCCCCATGCTTGGGAGGCGGAGACAGGAGGATCGCGCAGGTTCAAAGCCAGCTGCGCTGGCTTAGGAGACCCTGTTTCCAAATAAAAAAATATAAAAATAGGTCTGGGAGTGTAGCCCAGAGAAGGGTTTCCAGGAACCCCAGTACCACAAAAAAAAAAAATTATTATTTAATTTGGATTTAAATTATGCAAATTACAGGTTTGTAAAACTTGCTCTAGTTTTATATAACTAGAGTTTTCTAAAGTAACTGAAAGACATTTTGGAATCTTTAAAAAGCTATTATGCACCAATGATCTTTAAAATAATACAGTAAAGAAGTTTTTCTCAACTCATAAGAGAAGCCCATTTATTTATTTTTCCTTTTTTAGGCAGATATCCAATGAAATGTTTATTCTTAGCATGTACTTTGAAGAAAACTTAAATAAAATAAATAGAATAGTGTATTAAGTGAGTAAATACACCCACTGCTTTCAGTTATGATTTTTTGTGATGGGGTGTTTAGTGCTAATTGACAAATTATTAATTTTTTTTTTATTACTTCTTAATAAGAAAAATGCTAGGAGTGAATGGGGCATGATGTCTCACCCCTATAAGTCAGGCTACTCAGAAGGTTCAAGCAGGAAGATTGAAAGTTCAAGGCTAGCCTGGGAAATTTATTGATACCTTGTCTTAAATAAAATTTATAAAAAGGAGGGGTAGAGATATAGCTCAGAGGTAGAATGCTCCTACTGACAAAAGTTTAAAAAAAGAGAAAAGAAATGTGATGATTATACCATGGTACTTTCAGTAAGCAATTCAGATTTAATACCATTAGCTTTGACTCCGAGGCTGTACTTTAAAAAAACTATGGTATAGAGCGTGTGTTGTTGATTTTACTTTGATTATTGAAAAAAGTTTTGAAATTACAGCAAAAAGAAAGTCAGCAAGGAAAGTTATAATTTTTTTTTAAACTAAGCCCATTATGTCATTCTATGTGAAATCAAAACATAGCAAGTTTAAAGTATTGGCCAAGAGAAATAGTCTTTTATCAGATTTTTTCCCCCAACCAAAAGAATGTGTATTTCCTATAAGAATTTGCTTATCTAAATATAAAATGTTTCTATTATGTTAGATGCAATGGATCAACTAGAACAAAGAGTCAGTGAATTCTTTATGAATGCAAAGAAAAATAAGCCTGAATGGAGAGAAGAACAGATGGCATCCATCAAAAAAGTATGTATAACACTTTGGACGATTTATCAATAAATATTGGTATCCTCTAAGAAAGATATTTTAAAGTTAAGTAGACTTCTGCATATCAAAATATGGGAAACTACAAATGGCTTTTTCGAACATAAATAACTTATTTTTTATTAGAGCTTCAGCTGTAGGATTTTTAAGTATCAAAACATTGGGTCATTTTTAAAATCCTTAGAGCGGGTGTGGTGGTATACACCTATAATCCTAGTACTTCAGAGGCTGAGACAGGAGGATTTCAGTTTCAAGACCAGCCTCAGCAACTTAGCAAGATTGTGTTTCAAAATAAATAGATAAAACGGGCTAAGGATGTAGTTCAGAGATAGAGTGCCTTTGGGTAGTTTTGTTATTTATTCTCTCATGTGGAGGAAAGATCGTTTCTATTAGGAGAAAAAATAAATCAGAATCTGTAAGAGAACTGGTCTTGTCTTGGAAAATACTTGGAGGCCCAGGTGGGTCTGAAATAGACAATCAGTCTATATCTATCTATCTATCTATCTATCTATCTATCTATCTATCTATATCTATATCCCAAAGTCATTGGTCTTGAATTTTTGGTGTAGTGCAACTTGAATATACCCTGAAAAGTCTGGACAAAAAGGTTTAGACATTCATAGAATCCTTTTTCTTTTTTATAAGAAACCATTGCTTTGTGCTATGGAGAAATATAAAAAAAATTAAATATAGATTTATGTCTAATTGTAAATAAGAACTTTAGAACAATTGGATAATAGGGACATCAGAATCCTTTCTATAACTATACTTGTATAATTTAAGAAATGAAATATAAATGTGCTTTATAAGTTAGATAAATCTTAATATTTTTTCTTTTTAACACTATTCATTAGCTCACACAGCTTTTTCTAGTATATAGTCTGCACTTGGATTAGTATTTATTTTATATCTTTTCCAGGAATTCTGAGCATCTTCTTTAATTCTTGGCCATTGTCCATAATTTTTAATCCTCCAATTATCTATCCTTGAGAGACTCTTTATTGCTAATTTAGGATGATTGGCAGTGGTAATAAGGTATGATAAGGAAAATGCAGTTATATGTCCAACATTTGCATATTTAAAATTTTTGATTAACTTTTGAAATGAAAATGTTTTTATTTAGGACTACTATAAGGCTTTGGAAGATGCAGATGAGAAGGTACAGTTGGCAAACCAGATATATGACTTGGTGAGTAAGATTACTGTGAATACTTTGCCCTAAGTACTTGAATTATCGATTATGTTTTACGTTTTATTGGCTTAAGTATAATAAGAATAATAAACTAATACTAAAATGTTGGTTTCTTTGAGTTGAATATTAAAGATTATCTGGTGAAATACAATATTAAGTCACTTATAGTTATTTGTTTTTATTTTTAGAGCGGAGGAGATGAGTTTTGACCAGTGTCTAGATTAGGGGATGTATTGAGGGAAAAACATTTCTCTCAGAGATAGTGGCATAAACAGAATAAAAGCAAAACTAATAAATTTTTTTTTTTTTTTTTTTTTTTAGGGAAACAGATAACCTAGGCTAGAGAGTAAAGAAAAAGGTGAAATAATAAATTTAATAAACAAGGCATAGTGGCACATGCTTGTAATCTTAGTATTTAGGAGGCTGAGACAGGATGGATCGCAGATTCGTGGACAGCCTCAGCTACTTAATGAGGCCCTCTGCAACTTACTGAGGCCCTGATTCAAATTAAAGAATAAAAAATAGGACTGGAGGTGTAGCTCTGAGGGAGAATGCCCCTGGGTTCAATTGTTCAGTCCCCAGTATGGCCAAAGAAAAAAAGGAAAAATAAATAAATTTGATAAGCTAATAAATGTAGTTAAACAGTGAGTGTCTGTAATGAATTCATACAGAAGGAGGTATACACCCGAGTTGAGCCTCTTCACTGAATGCATGATTTTGAAAGAGATATTTAATCATAAACCTCAGTTCTTTTATCTGTAAAGTAACAATACTTATATTTCTTACTAGAGTATTTGTGCGCACACAACACACACACATATACATACATATATATATACACACACACAAACACACACATGTTCATTTACATATGCTTATATGACACACACACACAGCACTTTTAGTTTTGTAGATAGTAGGCATTCACTCCTTTGTGAAAGACTGACTTATCATCCCATTTTCGCAACTGGAATTTTCTGTGTTCCCGAAGCCATTGCTTTCCTTTCAGTGCTTCCAAGTTGAAGCTGTTTTCTCTTTCACTTTCTTAAAATCTCTAGGCTTGCCTTTTGGCTTTTTCTTCCTCTCCTTCCCTCCTCTTTCCTCTTCCTTTAGTCATCTTTTCCCTCCTTTTATTAGATGGGGAATAGATGACTATTTGAGGCAACCATTGTATTCTAATTGTAAAAATCCCTCTTTAATGCTCTTACTTATATGTGGAATCTAAACTCATAGAAGTTGAGAGTTGAATAGTTGTTACTAGAGTCTGGGGAGTATAGTGTGGAGGGGGAGGTACGAGGGAAGGTTGATTCGTGTGTACTAAGTTACAGTTAGATATGAGGAAAAAATTCTGGCATATTTTATAATAGGGTGATTGTAGATGATTGTAATGTATTATGTACTTAAAAAGGCAGAAGAAAGAAATCTGAATACTTACACCAGAAAAAAAGGATGAGTGTTTGAGGAGATAAACACTTTTATCCTGATTTGAACATTATACAATGTATATATGTATGAAATATCACAGGATACTTCATAAACATGTATTATATATATATATATATATCTATCATAAATCACTCTTCTTTGAGACTTGATCATATATATTATCCTTTTCTTTTTTGGGGAGAAGTACTGGGGATGGAACCCAGGAGCATTCTACCTCTGAGCTATACCCCCAGCCCTATTTTTTATTCTTTATTTTGAAACAGGGTCTCACTGATTTGCAAAGGGCCTCACTAAGTAGTAGCTGAGGCTTCCTGTGAACCGCGATCCTCCTGTCTCAGTCTCTCAAATGCTGGGATTACAAGCGTGCAACACTATGCCCAGCTCTCTTCTTTTTATTATTACCACAATTTCATGGCTTCTAGATCAGTTCCCTTCATTTATTAGTAAACTGGTACTTGGTTCTCAGTTTCTTTCTTAAAATCATCTGGCTTCCTATTCCTCTACTTCTTTGATGTTTGTAAATTCTAATCTCCTTCAATTGCCACACACTAAGCTTATCCCAAACACTTGGGAACAGAAGTGTTTAGGATTTCAGAGTCTTTTGGACTTTATTATATCTTCAGACTTTACTAGCTAAACATCTGTAGTTTGGAAATTCAAAATCTGAAATGTTCCAAAATATGAAATTTTTTGACTGTTTACAGAGTGCCAAAAGTAGAAAATTTCACATCTGACCTCTTGTGATATGTCACAGTCAAAACATGGGCACACTAACAATATTACATAAAATTATCTCCTAGCTATATGTATAAGGTGTCTGTGAAACATAAATGAAGTTTGTATTTACATTTGGGTTCTATCCCCAGGCTATCTCATTATGTATATGCAAATATTGACTTTTAAAATCAGCAGTGAACTGATTTATTCTTATAACTAGCACTGTACTGGTTGCCTTTTTGTTAAGAAAGAAACCATACTGCATAATAAAAGCAAATAAAGAAACTGGTGGTATTAGTCCAGTTGAATAAACTAATTTATTTCAGTGGCTTTGTTAATGAAATTTAACTAACAAAGACAAAAACTGCTTTGTTCTTTTTCTTCTAGAATTCTGATACTGATAAATAGTCATTAAATACTTACTTGTGTTCTTTAGCTAGATGTCACTATCGTAAGGATGTACTAGATGGCTATATCTAATAATGTTGATTTAATATGTACTCTGATAAAATTTGAGCTTTTAGTTAATGCTTGATTGATTTTAGCAATCTCTTGTGGTACCGAGTACCCTTGAACTTGCTTCTTTTTTTATTTCCTGGCCTGTTCCTGAGATGAATATATTTCATACCCACATTTTACCTATAAATTTGAGAGTTCTTCATCTGTACTCTTAATTAAGGAAATACATTATGTGGATTTGACCTTTTGATTTATCTTTTGTCCTTATTGTCTTTTAGGAAGATGATTAGCTATAGTTTATGTGCTAAGGGCTCAAGTATATGGTTCAGCCTAAGGATCACTCACATTTTTAAATCTACTTTAAATATAATTTAGAGATAAAGGGATCATATTATGACTTATCAGAGAAATGCTTGGCACCATGATTCCTTTTTCTTCCCCAATTTACCCTCCTATTCACTACAACCAAATCTTTTCACAGATAGAAATTTATCTTTTGCCAAGGATTTCAGATTAGAACCCAGTAAATTGATTATTCATTCTGAAAGGGCAAGTTAGACATCTAAATTTTAGAATCTGATTGTCTTAGAAGCAATACATCATAGTCATTTTTATTTCTATCTTTTATACTTTTATCTTTTATTGTAGCTATATATCATAGTGAGATTCAAAGTGATATATTCATACACGCACACATTGCTTGGTGTGCATTAACCCTTTGTATCCCACCCTGCTCTTCCCTTCCTCCCTGTATATGTTAGTGAGATTACTAATCATACCTTTGTATTAGGACATGATATTATTTAAACCGTTTCCTTCTTCAATTCTCCATTTTCTCCTTCCTGTCTTCCTTCCCAATTCCCTTCCACTGTTATACTGCTCTTTTTTCTCAGTAATATAAAGTACCATATGACCCTTGACTTTCTGAGACTAGTTGATCTCTCTTAGCATATTTCCTAGTTTCACCCATTTTCTTGCAAATGATATCATTTTATACTTTATGACTGAGTCAAGTTTCTTTGTGTGTTTATGCCACATTTTCTTTATTTATTCATCTGTTGGTGAACACCTAATTTGGTTCCGTAATTTGGCTGTTGTGAACTTTCCTGCTATAAATGTGGGTATACATGTAGCAGTATAGTTATTCTTTTGGAAAAATGCCATGGGGTCATATAGCTGGATCATAAGGTAGTTACCTTCTCAGGCTTTTGAGGAATCTCCAATGTAGTTGGACTAATTTACAATCTTTCCAACAATATACAAGACTTTCTATTTGCCACATCCTTGCCAGCATTTATTATTGTTTGTATTCTTGACGATTGCCATTCTAACTGGAGTTAAATGGAATCTCAGTGTAGTTTTGATTTGCATTTCCCTAGTTGCTATGAAGTTGAACACTTTTTCATATACATGTTGGCTATTTTTATTTCTTCTTTTGAAAAGTGTCTATTCAGTTAAATGGCCCATTTATTTGAATGGCAAAATGGCTACATTACGGAAGGTGTTCTACAGATTCATTGCAATTCCTATCAAAATACCAATGTCAGAACTAGAAAAAAATGGTTCTAAAATTCATATGAAAAAAAAAAAAGATCCAGAAAAACCAAAGCAATTCTGAAAAATAAGAACCATGTTGGAAGCATCACAATACCTGACGTCAAGTTATAGTAGAGAACTATAGTATCAAAAATAGCATGATGTTGCCAGGCATGGTAGCACACACTTGTAATCCCTGCACTTGGGAGGCGGAGACAGGAGGATCACGCAGGTTCGAAGCCAGCCTCTCTGGCTTAAGAGACCCTGTTTCCAAATAAAATAAAATAGGCCTGTGAGTGTAGCCTGGAGGTAGAAGGCTTCCATCCCCAGTACCACCAAAAAAATAAAATAAAATAAAAAAATAGCATGATGTTAGCATAAAGACAGACATATATACCAATAGAATTGAATAGAGATAGAGAGATAAATCTTCATACTTTCAGTCAGTGGGTTTTTGACAAGGGTGCCAAAGTCACATGCTGGAGAAAAGAGCATTTTCAACAAATAAATTTGGGAAAACTGATGTCCATATGTAGAAGAATGAAATTATGCCCCTATTTTTCACTCTTCACAAAAGTCAACTCAAGATGGATCAATGACCTAGAAATTAGACCAGAAATTTATTACTTGAGGAAAACATAGGACAGCTCCCTAACATAATAGGCAGAGACTTTCTTAATAGGACCCCTGAAGTTCAGGAAAGAAAACCAAGAATCAATAAATGAGATGACATTAAATTAAAAACTTCTGTGTAACAAATGAAACAACCAAGAGCCTGAAGAGAAATCTTTGCCAAGTACTTCTCTGATAGAGGAATAATACCTATAATATGCTAAGAAAGAAAATGCCAAATAAATAAATAAACAAAATAACTCAATCATAAAAATTTTTAAAAACTGTATGTAGTTTTAACTTTATTCTATCAATGACACATTAAAATTTGAATATTGGAATGCTGGGAGGTTCAAATAAAGTATAACCACCCTGTGCAGAAATGTTAAAGGATGAGAATTTTGTTGTTGTTGTTTGCTTTGGTGGGCCAAGTGTGAGTTAATTTTTTCTGTCATCACAAATGTTAAAAAATAATTTTTCCTTTATTTGTAAAGAGTTCAGCAAAAGAATGATACTTTGAAACAGTTATACTTTGGGGTTATAGAATGTAATTTGGTAATCTAGAACAAAAACCTTTATAGATGGCATTTTTGGCATTAGATAGGGAGCAAATCAATAGACCTGGTGAGCCTTGTTTTGGGAATCTATGGCCAAATGGAAAATCTTCTCTCAAATGGATCAACACTCTCTTTAATACTGTAAATGAGTCTTAAGGGGTCAGGTGAATATGGAGGAGTAGTGTAGCCTGGGTCCTTGCATAGCCTGATACCTATGGAGTCCTTACTGTTGTCTACCAGAATAGGTGCTTTGGCCATTCATGAAGTAAAAGGAATCATGTGGGTAGAAGAAATGCCCGTAATAGATTTCAGTGAAGTTCATTCGGTTCAGCTTTTATTATGGCCATTTAATGCTGTTTATATCTGTTGGTGCTTTACAGCTTAAGTTAACTCTGTGGCCAACTTTCTAACTTGTAATTTAATATGATATAGTTGTGTAACATCTAAGAAAAGTAACTCTCATTGCCTAATAATTGCTTATAATACTACTTAGTTCATAGTCTTATACAAGTATCTAGAAGTGAGAATAATTGGAAGCTGTCTTAAAAAGCTGCCCACCTCAAGGTAGCAAAAACTTTTCTGTTTATTTTAATTATTAATTTGTTTTTTAGATTTATTCTTTGAGTTCTGCATTTTCTAAGGTATCTAGTATTGAAAATTTCATCATTTTTCATGCTTTCATATATAATATACTTTGTCAGTAATATATTTAGTTAAATGAAGTAATTTTAAATTGAGAGGTGGAATAACTATATGGTATGGAAGAAAAAGGTCTTTATATCACCCTAATACTACCCTCCTGAGATTTGAATATTCTCTCTGTCCAGGTGATATATAGATATATATATTTTACAGGTCATACCAGACTTTTCTTCTCTCTGAACATACTGTTTGTCTTTCTGTCTCTGTATATATTTTTTATTATTGCTCTTTTTTTCCCATTTATTTGAATACAGCCTGTTCTTTACTATCTAATTTACTCATACCTCTTTGTGTCTACCACAGCCCAATGTTAGTTTTTTATGTACTACTAGTGACTTTTGAACTGCTGCTTATTTGTTGCATCTAGACTGTATTTTTAAGAATTTTATTATTTTAAAATCTATGTAAATCTTGATTTATTGGCAAAATTCTAATCCTTGTGAGGGTAGGGATTCTCACATATTTTTCATGTATTATACATTTAATCCAATGCCAAACACATAATAGAAATTCAATATTTTTAGTATAATTGTGGGTAAGAAAAGTGACAGACTGTTTTCATTGCATTAACTGTCTTGAGACTTATATATTGAGTATTTTAATTTCCCTTGAGATTAAATTTTGACAATGAAGAATATTCTTGAATATTGGAGGTCTGTGTTCATGCTTTATTATTGGAAAGGAGGTTCTATTGAAGGATGCTCAGTTACCTGCACGTTCTTTGAATAGGAGAAAGTTTCCGTAACACATGGCACTATAAGGGTTTTATTATACTGTAATTACAATTTCTGCCAAGCTATGAAGCATAATTTGTATGTGAAAATGGACGGAACACTAGACTTTAAGTGACCAAAAACTCACAAACACACCCTTGCAATGTTTACTGCTAACTACAAAATAGAAATAATAGGACAATATCACTAGCTTTTCAACTTGCATTATATTACTTGGAGTTCAAAAAACAGTTGGTTTCCATATGCAAATTTTCAGAAGGCAATGTCAGATATAAAAAGGGAAGCATAACTTGTTACACATAGATCAAGGTAAATCTTGTTCCTGTGATGCATTAGCTTTATGACTTTGGGCTTGTTACTTAACCCTTTGGAGCTTTAGCTATTTTTCTATTATAATATGGATATAGTAATAACCTGTCCCAAAAGCGAGGACTGGAAAATGATGGATATCCCATGCCCCCAAACACTGCTTTATGTGACCTCTTCACGGGCATCTAACATATGTACCTTGTCTTTTGTTATTTTTGACCCCTTCTCCCTTGTGCTAGGTACACACTAGTTTAACTTCTTAGTTACCTTTCTGCCCTCATGTTGTATCATAGTGCATTTTGATAATTGTAAGAATTATGCCTAATTATGACAATGATCCAATGGGAAACTAGACTTTCAAAAAGATGTTATTTATAATATAACATGAATATTTTTCAAAGAATATGGTGTTTTATTGTTTCATTTTAAAGTAGTGAGTTTGACAAAGCATTGAAAATTTTTAATATTAAGTTTAAAGTACATTAAGACATTGCTAGTTTAAATATAATTTTCCAGAATTAGTCAATAGGTCTCTGAGTTAGAAAAGAAAATAGCTGTTTTAACTAGGGCAATAGTATTACAAACAATGTCATTTTAACCAGGCTCTTGGGGTAATGAAATTTTCTGGCTAAAATCCCCCTTTGTTTAAGCCTTTTACATAAAGTATACATAAGTATGCATTTACATAAGTAAATGGTTGGCTTGCCTACCTTAGAGAAATGTCTATATAGGATATAGTCACCTTTTTGTATGTAGACTGTGAAACCATTCTGAGCTATCAATTATGATACAACAAACATGGACTAGCCTTATTATACGTAGTGGAGATTAGGAGGAAAGTAATCTCACGACATATGCATATGTTGCCAGGCCTCCAGCCCCTCCTCACACCCCTAAATCCCCAGTCTCATTTTGCTTTAATTTTCATATCCCTGCTTCTTAGAATTGAATACAGAACAATATGCTACCAGATTGAGATTATTTTCTAAATGAAAAATTGATTAAAGGAGTATTGGAAGATTATTTAGCCTAGCACCCTCATTTCATAGATTCAAAACCTCTGAGGTACAGGTTGATTAGCTTACTCAGGAATACTGAACAGATTTACTAAAATAAACAAAGATTTAGGTTTCCTCATCAAACTGACACTTTAACAGTGTCCCAAATTTTGGTGGTTATCTTTGATCTTCTTTGAAACAGGTAGATCGACACTTGAGAAAGCTGGATCAGGAACTGGCTAAGTTTAAAATGGAGCTGGAAGCTGATAATGCTGGAATTACAGAGATATTAGAGAGGCGTAAGTAAAATTTACCGTTTTCCATCAATACTGGAAAGTACATGTGCACATTGCTGAGGAGATGCTTGTCCCACAGAGGCTGTTCAGATCCTGCCTTCGGGTGGATGGTGGCATCCGGTGGCATAACTTGGATCTGAGCAGTGGGAACTGTTTGGATCATGGATACTGAGAGGAATTATATAGGATCTTATTTCATTCACTCCTATGAAAATAACATATTAAGTCATTGCATTTTTAAATTTCCACATTTGCTAGTAAGCTAAGTGTAAAAATAAAGAAGTTTAATCATCAAGAAACAAATTAGCCATTTGTCACTAATGTATTGACTTTGCCCTGCCTGTTTATGCACTTTCGCCTGGAGGATGTTTGTTAAATTTTTCTTTTTAAGAACGTCCTTAAGGCTCTTCTGTAGCTTTACGCACTGAGAAAGATTCTTCTAACTGGTGCCACAACACTCTCTATTTTAAAGAAGTCTTAAACTTTTTCTAATCAGCAAGAAGTCATGTCACTATTTCTTTTCAAGCTTCAAAGTGATATCATGCTGAAACTAACTCCTAAATACTTTTTGGGTTTAACTCAGGAGACGTCCCCCAAACAGAAGCAGGAGCTCTTTTTCTTTCATATAGTGTGTTTTCCAGCTTTAGTAGGTGAGGTACAGAAAAGCAAACAGTGTGGTGCTAAGCCCAGAGGAGGCACTCACTAAATGTGCATACAACCAAATTAGGATTATGGCTGATTTCGACTAGAATTTAATTAAGCTGATTAAATATATATTTTCCCCTTGGTGCATTTCAACACAAGAATATACACTTGTTCCTACTCACAAATGAAAATTTTCTTGAGAGTGCTAAGCTATGTGTCTCAGTCCACATTAGCTAGAAAAGGCAGTCACAAATCCATTTTGGTATCCATAGTTGCATGTTTAATTCAAAAGTATATCCCTCACTTTAGAAAATCATCTAATTTATTTGTGATACTTTTATTCTGGAGAAACCCTGAGGATAAGTATTTGGGGACAAAATAAAATATTCCCTAGCTGCTTGGATTTTTAAAAACTGCTGATGGTCGCTGTAAATAATGCTCACTCATGCCTGTTCAGTACTGCAGGAAGGTTAATAAAGCATCCTAAGGACACAGACATGAAACTAAATTGGATCAAACTGCTGCATCCTGCGTCCTGCCATAATTTCATCTCAAGGGATCAAAAATAAACCCAGAGAATTTCTTTAAAATTCGTTTAAAACTTGGTGTTAGCAGTTCCTTTCCTCAGTTTTTTGCAGGCAAAATCTCTTAACTTTTTAGGAAGTCTTTGCTGTAATATGTCATGTTTAATGACCATAGAGTTCTCTTTTATATAATAATGTCCCATCACCTAGAAGTTTAGGATCTCCTACTAAAAGGTCTTCTGTTATATTCATCTGAGTTTTTATATCTTAACAGTAATGGGGCTGTAATGTCCACTTTTTTCCATTTACGTGGCACTCACTGTGGTGAATTCCCTAATTAGATATTAGTGTGCCTTGAGCTGTTCTGGACTGGAGGTGAATACTAAGAAATGAATTTCTTACTGTTCAGAGAGGATAGCTCAGGGTAGAATGGGCAGTGGTGACCCTCTGATTTGTCTGGCTACAGTGAAAGAAGCATGGCAGGAGAGCCTGCCACTCGTCTGCTGGGGAAGAAAAGGGACATGCATTGCCTGCAGCTGGTTGACATGGAAGGTTCTGTGTGACATTTAATGGTGGTGTATCTCTGTGCCTCTCTTTTTAGGGTCTTTGGAACTAGATACTCCTTCACAGCCAGTGAACAATCACCATGCTCATTCACATACTCCAGTGGAAAGTAAGTTTCATTCTCTTCATCTAAAATACTTAAATACAAGCCAGGCATGGTGGCCCAAGCTTGTAACCCCAGGATTTAGGAGGCCAAGACAGAGGATCTCAGCTTTGTGGCCCTTTGCAACTTTGTTTCAAAGTCAAGAATAAAAAGTAGGACTGAGGGTATAGCTCAGAGGTAGAATGCCTGTGGGTTCAATCTGCAGTACCACACACACAAAAAGCTAAATACAATTAAAAACTCATTAATTACTAATTCACCCATATGTTTTCTTTCATTGGCTGAAAAGTATTCTTCCTTTTTTGTTGTTGTTGTTTGAGACGTATTTTTTTATTGCAAGTTTTGGCAGATTTGTCTTTTCCATTTGGAAGAGATAAAAGCATATTTGGAAGCAGGTGGTCTGTTTTCTCTGAGATTCATAGAGGGAGAAATACAACAGCAGATACTCTACACCTGCAGATGCCTGGTTCTCTCTAGGGAGCATATAAATGAGCCAGACAATAGCTTAGTTCACAGGATTCCCTTTGTGCTTTGCATCCTTGCATCCCCAGTGCCTGTTTAATGTGTGGCAAATGATAAAATCTCCCGTGGTTGGCGAAGTAGTGAGTAAAGGAATGCTTGGATGACTGGCTAGCTAGTTGACTGTACTGGTAGGTATTTTTTGACAAGACCATTTGATAGGAAAGAACGGTTGACTGAAAAATATTCCAAGTTGTAGTTAATAATTTGAAAACAAAATTCTTCTCATGTTCTATGTGAAACCATAGTATATCATGAATTACCTTTAGTACTTTGCTCCTGAAGATTTTTTTTTTTTTTTTTTTTTTTTTTTTGATGCTGAGAATTGAACCCAAGGGCATTCTACCTTTTAGCTACACACCGAGCCCTAGTTTTTATTCTTTATTTTGAAACCGGATCTCACTAAGTTGCAGAGAGCCTAAGTAGGTGAGGCTGGCTGCCAACCTGCAATCCTCCTGTCTCAGCCTCTCAAGTACTTGGATTACAGGCACGTGCCACCACGCCCAGTGTCTAAAAGTTTTTAAATGTGAACTGAACATGAGATACAGAGTTCTGCTTGTCCTGTCTTCTGAAAAAAACATAATCATCTTTGGTTCACAAGAAGCCCAGATATAACTGTACTGGTTTATAACTGAATGGAAGTGCCTTGTCTGTAGTTTTCTGAAGTTGAAAAATACATAAATTCTTTATTTATATTCAGAAAGGAAGTATAATCCAACTTCTCACCATACGACAACAGATCATATTCCCGAAAAGAAGTTTAAATCTGAAGCTCTTCTGTCTACTCTTACATCAGATGCCTCTAAGGAAAATACACTGGGTAAGGCTATTTTCTTAGATATGATTGTTTGTTTGTCTTAGGATAAGGGGAGATGAAAACATTCAGAACCAATGAATCATATAGTTTTATTACCTGGTTAATGTCTCTATGTGGATAAAAAAGAAAAAGGAAAAATGTCTTTCATTCACTTGACTCAAACTATAGTATATGAAGAATTTAAATTTAGTGATTTCTATCTATACTGGGAATAATGTTTTTTAAACTCAGTATCATTATTCTATAACTATTTTTGTCTTTTTACTTTTATACAGGTTGTCGGAATAATAATTCCACAGCATCTTCTAACAATGCTTACAATGTGAATTCCTCCCAACCTCTGGCATCCTATAACATTGGCTCGTTATCTTCAGGAACTGGTGCAGGAGCAATTACCATGGCAGCAGCTCAAGCAGTTCAGGCTACAGCACAGGTAAATAGTAAAAGATGTAGAGACAAAATATTACATTTTGTCTGCATCATTGGCCAACTGTCTTATGTCAGTTTTCTGACATAGTGTAGTGTCATTATATAATAAAGTTAATGAAATAATAAATATGAATTACCGGGTTAATGATAAAAACTAAAAAACTGAATTCATCACACTGATCGCACAGTGATCTTTGCACGGTGATTGCTCATGTTGCCTGCGCTCTTGACTGTGACCCACAAGGTGCCAGGACAGTTCTTTGTCCTTTCTACTATATCTGGGGCTTTCTTTGCAGCCTTAGGACTTGGTTTGAGTTTGTTCACTTCTGTAGTGTACCTGAATTTCAACTGAGAAGTTACCCTTCTTACAGTTGCTAAGTGCGTAAAAATTGATTTCAAATCTGTACGTGAAATTGCTGCACTGCCAGTTATAAAAATAATAGTATACTAGTATAAACAAGTTTAATAATGAATAAGTAGATACTGTAACTGGTAAAACTTGAAGAAATTATATATTTTAATGCTATAAATGAATGTCTATTTAAGATGAAAGAGGGAAGAAGAACATCAAGCTTAAAGGCCAGTTATGAAGCATTTAAGAATAATGACTTTCAGCTGGGAAAGGAATTTTCGATGCCTAGGGAAACAGCTGGGTATTCATCATCTTCAGCACTCATGACAACATTAACACAGAATGCCAGTTCCTCGGCAGCCGATTCACGGAGTGGTCGAAAGAGCAAGTAAGTTTTATCACTACAAGTACCTTTGCAGATTCTTGGGCTATTTGGCGCCTCAGCTGGGCTTCTGTATGTTAAACAAAGGCATGATATCATGGATCAAGATGAACTTCAGAGAGGTAGGAAGACATGAAGGTTTCATTTATACTGCCATACATTGAAGGAAATGTCTTGAAAAAATATTAGAGTCATTTTAATTTTTCTTAAAGTCTTAAATTGAGTTTGTTAATCAGTGACTACTGTTCACCTTCTTTTGTTCAGTAGGATAAACCATTTTATGGAACCTTTTCATTGATAATTTCTTACTTTGTTGTGTATTTCAAAGTAAATAATACTTAAAATGCAGACTATATATTGGAAATTTTTTGTAAACAAGATTTTTCTGCCAGACATTGTGGCACATGCCTGTAATTCCAGTACTCATGAGGCTGAGACAGGAGGATCACAAGTGCGAGGCCAACCTCAGCAACTTAGCAAAGCCTTAGTAACTTAGTGAGACCTTGTTTCAAGATTAAAGGTGAAATAGAACTGAGGTTGTAGCTCAGAGGTAGAAAGACCCTGGCTTCAGTTCCCAGTATGTATGTATGTATATATATATATTGTTTTGTTAAATAGTATGATGTCTTAATTGTCTTAATTTTAATTTCTGGTCTTATGTTCCAAAAACTAATTATATGAAAATAGCCCCAGAATTTATCTGTTAGATTCTTAAGATAATGGCTTTAGATTTAACTTAATGCATGGGCACTGTCTGTCCCAGGTAACAGCATGCTAAATGTTTACATACTGAAAGTTCAAATGCTAGGCCCACAGAATTAGTTACATAGTGATTGTATTTTAATTTCTTTGTAAATGTATTTTTTGCATATAAATCACTTAAACAGTGATAAATAGAAAATAACATCAGAACAGTCAAACATGTTAAAAAGAAAAAATTATATTGACCAGAATTTAATATAATTGCTTGTGATGAATTTTTGTATTTTTAAGATTTACTTAGCATAATGGTAAGTAACTTGTGAATTTGAGAATCTTGGTTTATTGTCCTGTACCTGGTAGGTGTTAGGTCATAATTTTGACTACCATTGATGTGTAAATTAATTTCATCTAGTGCTTTTGTATATTTGTATTTACATTTTTTTCTTTCCTTTTCTCTTTTTGATACTGGGGATGGAACTCAGAGGTAGTCTACCCCTGAGCTATACCTCCAGCCCTTTTGTTTTTATTTTTTGTTTTGAAACAGGGTCTCCCTAAGTTGTGGAGGGCCTCACTAAGTTGCCATGGCTGGTCCTGATCTTGTGATCCTCCTGTCTCAGCTTCCCAAGTACTGAGATTACAGGCATGTACCACCATACTTGGCTTTCTTTTTAGATTTTGATGAAGGACGTTCTATTTACTTTGAGATACCAAAAAAAATGTCTATAGAGTAAGTCATAACTCTTATTAGTTATTAAAAGTACTGTGTACATTTTAAGTTTATGATAAGTAATAATTTTGATTAAAACTATTTTAAAAGCCGGGCATGTGGTGCACACTTGAAATCCCAGCATTTAGAAGGCTGAGAAGAGGATAGCAGTTCACGGACAGCCTCAGCTACTTGTGAGGCCCTTTGCAACTCAGTGAGACCCTGTTTCAGAATAAAGAATAAAAACTAGGGCTGGGGTGTAGCTCAAAGTGGGTTCCATTAATTTTCAGAAAACAAAATATTCCAAATGAAAATAGACTGTTAAGTTGCTCTTTGTTGCTCCAAACTAGCATGCTTTAAAATCAGATTGCTTTGCCTTAGTGTTAGACATTAATTTACACAGTTGATGTCATCTTATTTTATCCCAATTAGTTAGGAGATAACATTTACCAATTAGTTCTGATGATGAATAAATAAAACCCGTACTTTTTTTTCCAGAAACAACAACAAATCTTCCAGCCAGCAGTCCTCATCTTCCTCCTCCTCTTCTTCCCTGTCGTCATGCTCGTCGTCGTCCACTGGTGTACAGGAAATCTCCCAGCAAACAACAGTAGTGCCAGAGTCTGATTCAAACAGCCAGGTTGACTGGACATATGACCCAAACGAACCTCGATACTGCATTTGTAATCAGGTAAAAGTCTGGTGTGATTCTATAACAGCACAGTCTGAATTAACTGTTTCATTTTTTAAACCCTCTTTTTACTCTAGTTAAATACCTTTACTTTATTTCTATACCTTTCTCTCCCTTCTGATAAAAATGACCTGTTTGTTATAAATGCAGAGTACAAAAATGATGTAATTTACTCATAATCTCAGCCCTCAGATATAACCTATAATTAAACATTCTGAGGTAGTACTAACTATATTCCCTGCATGTATATTGGCTGCCATTACAAAATACCACAGATTGGGTAGTTCAAACAGCAGACATTTTTCTTTTTATGGTTCTGGAGGCTGGGAAATCCAAAAGCAAGGTGCCAGCCAAATCAGTTCCCAGCAAGAACACTCTTCCTAGCCTGCCGACAGCAGATTTCTGACGTGTACTTATGTGCTAGAAGAAGAGGAAGTGTACTGGCTCTGTTGTTTCTTATAAGGGAAAGTCCTGTCACCCTGTGATCTCACTTAACCTTTAGCACTTCTTCATAGGCCCTCTCTTCAGATATTCACATTGGGACTTAGGGTTTCAACATAAAATTTGGGGGGGCATATAAGCATTTGTTCCATAACATGTTATACACAGAGTGTGTGTGTGTGTGTGTGTGTGTGTGTGTGTGTGTGTGTGTGATACCTTTTTTTTAAAATTAAATTGGATATACTGAATGTTACTTTTCACTAAGTTTTTTATTTTTTTATTTTTATGGAACTAGGAATTAAACCCAGGGGCATTCTACCTCTGAGCTACACACACACACACAGCCCTACTTTTTATTCTTTATTTTGAAATAGGGTCTCACTCAGTTTCTGAGGGCCTCACTTATCTGAGATTGGCCTTGAATCTGTGATTCTCCTGACTTAGCCTCCCAAGTACTGGGATTATAAGTATGTACTATCACACCCAACCACTAAGGTCATTTTTTAAAATCTCCTCAGAGTTCATGTCTTATACTGTATCATAATTTATTTAACCAGTAAGTAGTTACAGATTATCTGTATCATTTTAATTATAGTCATGATAAACATTGTATTTAGTGTAATTCATCTTAAACATTTAATTTCTAAGATAATTCTTTTTTTTTTTTTTGTAGTATTGAGGATTGAACCCAGAGTCATTCTACCTCTGAGCTATACCCCAGCCCTATTTTATATTTTTTATTTCAAAACAGGGTTTTATCGATTGTAGAGGGCCTCATTAAGTTGCTGAGGCAGACTGTAAACCTGTGATCCTTCTGTCTTAGCCTCCCAAGTAGCAGGATTACAGGCATGCACCACTGCACCCAGCTAAAGATAACTTTTTAAAAATAAAATGAAATTATAAACGTTTTATGTTGACTACCAATATATTTTCTAGAAAGATATTACTAAAAATTGATAAGCATGCTCATTTCCTAGACTCTTTCTAACACAGGATATTATTGTCTCTTAAAAAAATTGTTTACCAGCCGGGCATGGTGACTCATGCTTGTAATCCCAGTACTTGAGAGGCTGAGACAGAAGGATCACAGGTTGGCAGCTAGCCTCTGAACTTAGGCCCTGTTTCATAATGAAAAAAAGTAGGGCTGGGGGTATAGCTCAGAAGAAGAATGTACCTGGGGTCAATCCCTACTACCACAAAAGCAGTAATAATAACAAAGTATCAAGTTGATTGTTTTATTTATTACAGAATCTTTTTAATTGCAGTAATATTAATACTGGACTTTTTTGGCCATTTTTAGTCTTTTCTTGGTTCATTCCTAATAGTGTTGACTTTTTTATTGTTTCTGTTATGTACATCATAAATACTCTGCTTGCTTTTTTTCTAAGGTTTTAATTTTACATAGTTATGACTGTCAATCTTTTTATCAAGTCAGCCATATTTTATATTTAAAAAAATATTTTCCTCTCTTCTCACTTATAAATTTGTATTGTCTTTTGTTTTTATATGCTTTTGTCTGTCTCTTGCTATACTTCAGTTTCTTCATCTTTAAATATTTGATCTATCTATAATTTGTGTTTTATGATTTGAGTTGGCAATCTAATTTTTAAAATTTTGACAGTTGTCAGCTGTTCTATCAACTGATAAACATTTTTCAGTTTCAGTGATTAAAAAAAATTCTGTAATTACCCTGCCAATAAAAGTAGATTACCTAGAAAAGAACAAAATCTACTTGTCCCTCAATTTCTCTTCTGTTAACACTAAAAAATGAAGGTGAAGGAATATGTCTATAAAGCTCTGAGGGAAAAACATTTGATACCCAGAGAGGTTCCTTTGCACGGGACACAAAGAAAGACTCTTACTTGTACAGAGTCAGAAAGTGTGCCATCTAGTTAACCTGTCTGAAAAGTTATTCAGTCCATTGATCATTTAAAGTGACTTCAAGAGTTAGAAGGTTGTGCCAGGTGTGGTGGTACACAACTGTGATCCTAGTACTTGGGAGGCTGAGACAGGAAGATTACAGGTTCTAGGCCAGTCTCAGCAGATTATCTAGGCCCTTAACAATTTAGTGAAACCCTGAAAATTTAAAAAGGGTTCAAGAGTGTAGTTTGGAGGTTAAAAAAAACAATTAGGAAACAATTGGGATGTTGTGCTATAAAGTGTTGGTGTCATTTTTTGTCGAAAAAACGACAAAAGACATATAAAAGTCAGTTTAGAAGTTTGAGTGAAGTGACTATTGACTGCAAAAGATAAATGACCCAACAAGACTCAAGGAAAAGAAAAACCCTTCAGTGAGTAAATAACAAGAAAAAAAAATTCAGAAATTCACAGTAAGAATCACCCACAAAGGTGATTCTCAAACATAGGTAGTTCATATACTAAGTCCTTGCAAACTTTCAGACAGCAGATATTATCTGTGGATATCCCCTTGCCCCATCCCAAAAAAAAACCTGAGGGAAAAAGAAAAATTTAAAGTATCCTGATTCTCAATGTAATTGTATATTCAATAAATTTTTCTCTATTTTTGACATTACCATAAACAACTGATTTGAATTTATATGCTTGTTATATAGTCATAATAAAAACATTTAATTTTTCTTTTAACTAGGTATCATACGGAGAGATGGTGGGGTGTGATAACCAAGATGTAAGTATTTGTTTGTTTTTTATTTAGGGATGAAAAATTCAGAGGTTATTATTTGTATGTTTTTATTATATACTGTGTACTCCAGTCTAAAGAGGTATACAGTTAGGTTAATTATGTTATACCAATGCTAGGATATTCTTATCCACAATAGTAGTATACTTTAATGTGTCCCTACTTAAATGTTTAAAGGCAATTTTATGATATATACTGATATTTTTCAAAAGTGTTACCATGTACAAAAATTATAATCACCCTCTTTTGCTTTTGCTAAAAGATACAGCCTTCACTACAGGGCAGTTTATATATAACATTGAAGAAAGGGAATTTTAAAACAATACATTCTTTTGGAAGGCGTGATGCTAAGGGATGATTTGGGATGCAATGTGTAATGATTTCTCTCCTATAAACACAGTATTTTCTACTGTAGCCTACAGGTGTCAGATAATAAGAGCCACCTCTAAAATAAAAAATAAGGAGATTAGAAAGGAAGGAATTCATGGTTCTTATTTAGGAAGCTTGATTTTGTTTAGAAATGTCTTAAGTGCTGAGAATGTTTTCTTTTGGTAATTTTGACTCCTTCCTCACTTTCTTGCAGCTCAGCCTCCTTGTGTCCCTCTTTTACTCCAGGGTTTGGGTAACATGACCCTTATACCAATAATGCCAGAATCCTAAGATTCACAAAGATGGGCACAGACCCTTTTCACTCTCCTTCTAAAACCACTGTGGGTGGTTTTAAAAACCATTGTTGTTTGTTTCAAAAACCATTGCTCCCCCCGTTTCAAGAACATCCCTGATGGTGGCTGCTGGGGCAGCTGATGAACAGCTGGTGGGATTTCTGTGAATGCCGCATCACATGCTTGCAGACACCCTTATTCCCTGTTGTGCCTTTCTGCGTGCTCTGACTCACTGTGGAAGTACGGAACTCTTTAATACGTTCCATAGAGGAATGTTTTTTCTGTCTGCTCAAGGAATAGGTGTACCCAGAAAGGAAACCCAGGGTACTTGTCTATGTTTTTTATTATAACTAGGTTATTCTACTTTATGAGGGGAAAATAAGGCTGAATATTAAATAAAGTCTTTAAAATACATTTACTTTCTCACAAAAGGTTCATCTCACTTCTTTCTATCCTTGAAAGATATTATTTGACTGTCCACGTTAATGAAAATCAGTGGATTTTCTTTCATTACTTGGTGATGTAGAAATAGATCCCATGAGCCTCATGATCACAGATGTGTAATTGTTGGTGTGTCTTCATTAGCTCATTCATGAAGTATATTAGTTGGACTAAGTGATCTTTAAATCATCTTCCAGACCTAAAAAATCAGATTTCACAAGTCTGGTTCATGTTAAGTGAAATATTCATCCCCCCCTGGCATGTTTAGTATGCTTTCTATTCTTGAGAAGTACTAAATAATTTTTTTTAAATCTTGTTTTCCAGTGCCCAATAGAGTGGTTCCATTATGGATGTGTTGGATTGACAGAAGCACCAAAAGGGAAATGGTATTGCCCACAGTGCACTGCTGCGATGAAGAGAAGGGGCAGCAGACACAAATAGGTCTCGTGCGAGGAAGGGGCACTGCAGCTCCGCAGCTTAGAGGACTCTAAAAGAGAGGAAAGGAGAAAGAAGAAGCAGCTCATTACCAGGCAACTACTTAAAGGATTTACATAGACAATCCTATAAGATCTTGAACTTGAATTTTATGGGTTGTATTTTAATAATGTAAGTAAATTATTTATGCACTCCTGGTGTGCTATGAATATTATTCCAGTTAGCCTTGGATTATTTCTGTGGCCAACATATGCAGACATTTGTACTTCTCAACCATTTTCTCAAAGTAATGGGCATTCTATAACTTAGACTTCAAAGAATTCCAAGGATGACGATTTTAAGAAAAGTATTTTATATTTGACAGGTATATTCTGCTGCATGTACTGTACTCCAGAGCTGTTATGTAACACTGTATATAAATGGTTGCAAAAAAATCAGCCCTTCTAAAAAGAATTTATGACAATGGTTTTTAAAATGCCTTTATAATAAGCTTTGTTTCTTTGTGAAACTAATTCAGCAGGCTGAAGAAAATGGTTCATGTGATAAAGTGGGCTGGTGTCCTCTAGAGTACCTGGGTACATAAACAGAAACTCCTGTAGGTAAAAACTAATTTGTGCCATTAGTCTTTATATGTTTCTGCATCCAGATAGAGTGCAGTTCATGGGGGTGGGGGTGGGGGGCTGAAGGGGAAAGGGTGTTAAAGTGATACATTTTTATACCAAATGTGTTTATTTTTTTGTGCAAGTAATCCTTAAAATTGGAATTGTATAAGGTGTTAAAATAAAGTTTTTAAAAAATTACTTGTATTTATACTTTACACACTTAATGAAAATTTCTTAATGCCAATTTGCTTCCAGTTTTCATAATCTAAAAAGGAAAGAGGCCCAGGATGCCCAGGACATAGAATGCTTTGTAATCTGTGATTTCTATAATAATACTTGGAATTTGTGTTTGGAAAATAAGGGAAAGATACCTTTAATGTAAATTTGAGATGCTAATGTATTTTTCTAGAACATTTCTCTGGCGTTTCCTTCAGTCAGCCTAAGGGACAAAAAAAGAAGTCTCATTACAACAGATAAAAGGAAAGTAAGGATTATAGATATTTTGACTGGAAACAATGAGGCAAACAAGTAAAGAGACCTTCTGATTGGAGCTTAAACTTCTGCTCTATTATTGAATCGACTCTATACTGGTATGACAGTTAATTCCTATCACTCTGGGCCTTATTAGACCAGGATGATGCTGACTATAGAGTGTCTTTAAAGCACTGCTAAGGTTTTACTCTACAGGTGCTAATTATAGATTTTTACATATGGAGATTTTATTTAAAATATGATACTGAGTCTGGTATGGAAAAATCCTTAAAACTTTTGAAAGTGTTACCATATATTTCTTTTATATTGCAATTTACTGAGCCCATCAGATTTCTACTTTAGTTAAAACCACTTATGAGCCTCTTAAACCTTAAGACAGTATAAAATCTATGCAATGGTTTAAATAGAAGATTTCAGCAATCTCTTCCAGCCTTCCAGCCTTGAGATTGCACAATTTAGAGCTGCCACAGTCTGGTTTTATAACTGTGTAAGCCAAAAAAAAAAAAAAAAAAAGGTTAGGTTCATATGTGAATACTCATTACTTCATAATATCATCAATAACATGGTTTCATGATACTTAATATTTTCATGGAGATTTTATAAACCTATAAGAAGTAATACAGTGTTCAGTTAGCTTGTTAGTATGTTTCCTGGAGATATTCAAATGTATTGTTTACATCCTCTAATTATATACTGTGACTTTCCCAAACTCACTCATTTTATAAGAATTGGTCAAAGGAAAAAAGCCTTATGCACAGCCTTATTTTAAGAGAAATTTTCTTGTCTGAGTCAGGAACATCCCTGTATCCAGCTGCTACAGCCTCTTTCAGTTTCTAAATTTTACTTCTTACCACGACACTCAGAACACACTTTGACAAGTTTTAATTTCAAACACTGAATATTTTATGAAGTGTATATAAAAAAGTTAACTAAAATTGTATGCAAGTATTTAGTAATAGGTACATTCTACTGTTAATATCAGAGAGAGAGAGAGAGAGAGAGAGAGAGAGAGAGAATGGGCCAAACATGGAACTACCTCATTTAAAGTATATATGGCCAATTATTAATATTCTTTGTGACATTTACACCAAGGGCATTCAAATTCTTTGCTGTATAAAATTCATGTAATAATTGGTTGCACAAAAAGTCAAAATGTGGGTCACAATTTTAGGTGGTGAAAATTGAGGCCTTATTGCTCTGGAGTGTATATCAAAATGTTCATGGTGGCACATTTGAAGCAATAAATGGCTTAATTAAATGCCTAAATGAAGCTGAGTGTTTGATAAAAAAATCATATTTTTAAAGGCAGTTCATTTTATTTTTGTTCTTTTCTCCTTTAAAGCAAATTCCATGTGTTTTATGTTTTCATCTATCTTAGGTTTGTACAGTTTTAGTGTTTCTTACCCCTCTCCACCTTGGACCTTAGAAATGGCATTGATCTAATTGACTGTCTTAAGCTTAAGATAAGTGTCTAGTAAATAGAGGTCTTAAAAGGTATGATACTCTGTGTAGACAAAGTTTTTTTAACATTCACATAAAAAAATAAACTTTTACCAGGTGGGTTTTAGGAGAAAAGAATATAAACATCAAGCTCCTAAACACTGAGAATACTTAGATTAAGTTGTATATGTTGGTGGGAGAAGTGGTTTGGGACTGATGTGTTAAATGATTGTGAGATTTTGATAAATGCTATAATGGATGTAGCAAGCACTATCGGGACATTGGGAGGCAATGGTTATTGCAAAGGTTATTGCAATAGACAAAGCCGCAATCACTTGAAATGTGTTCAGAAGATCTGAAATAGGGAAGGTTTTCTGAATTTTTCAAAGCAATGTGCATTCTGGGAACGTAAGGTGGTAAGCTGGCCTGAGGTCAGTAGCTGTAACATCAGAAAAGAACCCAAAGGTTGAGCAAGAGTGTATTCATGAATAGTTTACACTGTTCTTGGAATTGTTTATTAATAATAGCTGGTCTTAATATTTCCATCTTCTTTGCTAACTATTTGTACCATGATTAGTGGTTTAATGAAATCAAAATTATAAAGGAAGGATGAGTAAAAATTAGTCTTCAAATTGGAAACTGCCAACTATTACATTTAAGGTGGATGTTTTCCCCCTCAGTTCTTGAAATGACAAATTAGAACTGCCAGTTAGTCAAGATTTTAACATTTCCTTGTTTGGCTGATAAAATCTGAATTACTGAAACAGTTTGTGATTTCTGACCCAGCCTCTTAATATTCATAATTTAATTCTGCTACAGAGACATAGGTTAAAGTTTAAAGTGATTTAAAGATGAACCGATTTTAATCTTTTGTGAATTGAAATTTGATAAAAGAAAGAAATATACCCCCTCCCTGCTATTTCCATTTTAGAGTAGTAAAGCATATATGCCTAATAAGTTAATATTTCAACTGATTAATTTTTAGAATCCTAGGCATGATTAAGATATTTATGTGGGCCAGGGTGGTGGCACACGTTTGTAATTTCAGCATTCAGGAGGCTGAGACAGGAGGATCGCAGTTCGCAGACAGCCTCAGCTCCTTAGGCCCCTTGCAATTCACTGAGACCCTGTTTCAAAATAAAGAATTAGTCGGGTATGGTGGCATATACTTGTAATCCCAACACTTGGGAGGTTGAGACAGAGGATTGCACAGGTTCAAGGACAACCTCAGCTACTTAGGCTCTCAGCAACTTAGTGAGACCCTGTTTCCAAATAAAATATAAAATAGGTCTGGGAGTGTAGCCCGGAGGTAGAAAGCTTCTGGTTCTATCCCCAGTACCAAAGAATTAAAAACAGGGCTGAAGGTGCATCTCGGAGGTAGAATGCTCCTGGTTTCCATCCCCAGTACCACACACACACACACACACACACACACACACACACACACACACACACAAAAATATGTGGAAGAAAATTATTTCTTAACACATTCTTCAGTGCTAATTCAGTTTTTATTTGATCCAGCACCTCCTTTTACTCTCTTCAATGCTAAGAAAGGAAACTGTAGAGAAGAACATTATAATGGTCCATTTTTCTGCTGCTTATTAAAAATTCAAGAAGACTTGATGGGATTTAGGACAGAGAGGAGCGAGAGTAGGGAATGTGTTTATTCCTGCATTGCTTATTTCCACTGCCTGAATTAATGAATAAGAATAGCTCTGCTTAGAAAGGTGTATGGTTGCTAGTCTTTAAAGATGAACTCATTTTTAAAAAGTTTAATACAGTAATGGGGGGGGGGACTAGCCATCATATTTAAACCCTTTCTGTATTGCTAAATCTCCAGTAGAGGGAACCTCCATGCTGAGTCAAGACAAGATGGTTGTTAGTGGGTAGCAAGTGACTTTAAAAAGCTGTCTAGGCTAAGTGTAATACAAAGAGCCAGCCTGAAATAAAAATAACCCTGACCATAAGTAGGCAGTTGAAATAGAAAAATTTTACCAATAGCCAATTAATAAATTTTTGTGTGTCTCTCCCAGTATGTCCCATTAGAATTTATTATCTATGAAACATTGGCACCTTTATGACAAATTGTTTTCCTGAGTGATTTGAATGCCTGATTATAAAGATGATTTTATGGGTTTCCTAAGTGTGCTAAAATGTGCTTTCATTCACTAGTGATGATTGTTTATGTGTGTGTGTGTGTGTGTGTGTGTGTGTGTGTGTGTGTGTGTAGTACTGGGAGTGGGTGGAACCTAGGAGCTTTTCTACCTCTGGTCTATACTCCCAGAGCTATTTTTATACATTATGTGGAAACAGGGTCGCACTAAGTTGTTGAGAGCCTCACTAAGTGAGGCTGGCTTCAGACTTGTGTGATCCTCCTATCTCAGCCTTCCAAGCGCTGGGATTACAAGAATTACAGGCATGCGCCACCACGCCCGGATTGTTTACAAATATTTTGAAAACAAGAAAAAAGCTAACCTTAATGTCAATAATATGATTTAGATTAGATAAGGAAGTACCCTTTTGACCTTTTATAGTACACATATGACCAAAAAACCACTTTCAGAAAACATGGCCTTCTTACCTGTGTAGATGAGCTAAACAAATGCCAGGCAAACCCAACCCTCTCCTATCCCATCATACACATCAATTTTTAAGTAGCAGAGTTAATACTTTAAAGGTTTCAAAATAACTTATATTCTGAAAATGGAAATTGGTGCTTAAATTATGATTATCCAAAGAAAGAAAAGGAAGGGAAGGGGGGAAAAAGTTGGATAGAAAGAAAGGAAGGAAGGAGAAAGAAAGAAAGAAAGGAAGAAAGAAAGAAAGAAAGAAAGAAAGCCAAGTTATGTGGCTGTCTTGTAACAGTTTTAAAAATATGATCTACAGAGAAGACAAAAATTGGAACATAATTTGATAATATGAACTACAGCTAATTTTTTCATGAATATCCCTCCCTCCCTCTCTCTATATATATCTATATATCTATATATCTATATAGATATATATCTGATAAAAACAGGAATTCTGGCTCCATCCCAAGGTGTAAACTTGTGTCTTAAAGCAAAAGTGTCATTCGTTGGCACTATGCTTTGGATCTAGGTGTTGACCATTTTACTCTGTGCTCACTGACTAAGTGATCCTACTCTCCCTGTGCCCAACTACTGTCTTGATCTATCATCTACCTATCCATCTTTTAGAGACTGTGCATACATATCTATACTGCAAATATAAAAGTCAAGTTCGAGAGGCATAAAAGTATTGCATGCCGAGTGTTGCATGGGTTTTGGGGAGTGGTAAGTTCCACAATTAGGAAGTGGGTAAAGCCCCAAGGAAGCTTATCATGCATTTGGCACAAGCTGCTGAAGTACTCAGTGATCTATTTCAGTAACAGACAAATCTTAGGCACCCACATGTAAAAATTGTGCAACTATTCCTTAAATTTGACCTTTCCCATCCTCAGCACTTGTGACATTTGCATGAGACACCTGTGTTGTGGGACTTCCATGTGAGCTGGGGATGGTTCAGCAGTATCACCGGCCTCTGTGTACCAGAAGATAGTCACATCTTTGCCACACACACCCCATACACACCAGGGTTTGTTTTTTTTTTTTTGTGTGTGTGTGTGTGTGTCTGTGTGTGTGTGTGGTACTTGGGGTGGAACCCAGGGGCTTTTCTACCTCTGGGCTATACTCCCACACCTATTTTTATACATTATTTAGAAACGGTCTTACTAAGTTGCTGAGAGCCTCACTCAGTAGCTGAGGCTGGCTTCGGTCCTGTGTGATCCTCCTGTCTCAGCCTCCCAAGCACACACCTGGCTTACACACCAGTTTTGACAACCAAAACTGTCTCTAGAAGTTGCCAAATGTCTCCTCAGAGACACAACTGCCTCCACTGGGTTAAATGTTCCCAGGATGTGAAATAAAACAAACAAACAACGGAAAATCATATTGGAAAACACTTGGATCTATGATGTTTAGACTTCTACAAACATGCATTTTTAAAACAATCATTTGTATGAAGAAACTGCTTGATAATGCAAGGGTGTGGAGATGGGTAAAATAGCTTCCATTATAAAGCATTTATACTCCACAGATTATAAGTGTACTTGTAAATAAAATACAGTATGAATACAATTAAAGTAATTTTAGTACCAGTGCAAACATGTCTATATAGAGAGGAAATTGTGGAAAGCACGTAAAGTGATCGGTTGAAAATTTTAGCTTAGGTCAGACGTCCATTTTAAAAAGCTATCCCGAGTGTTGGCATTTGGGATCACCCAGTAATTTGTGTTTTAGAAACAGTGACCTAGGAAACAATCTAAAAATAAAAGAATTTGATTCTGAGACTTGGGGCCATCTGAGCTGATTGTTCAAACAGAAACTTAAAGAGACTGCAGGATATGTCTAGTTATACAAACCAAAACTTAGAAAAATGTAGAAAAGGAAGAGTTTTCACTGCAGCATCTACAATGAATGTGTAAATTGGACAGACATTATGGGTGAGAGGCAACCTACACACTGTACCTTTTCTCCTTGACATGATTCTCAGAGCTTTGCCATAGCCTGCTGTCATATATTCAGTTGTAGAGCCACTAGGAAGAGGAAAAAAAATTCCTCCTCCCTTCCTCCTCTCCTCCTCCTCCTCCTCTTCCTCTTCCTCCTCCTCCTCTTCTCCTCATCCTTGTCCTCCTCCTTGCTCTATAATATGTTAAGGGATTTTTTTTTATACCCAAGGCCATTCTACCTCTGAGCTACACTCCCATTCCTTTTTATTTACTTTGAAACAAGGTCTCTCTAAGTTGCTGCGGGTCTTGCTAAGTTGCTGAGGCTGGCCTTGAACTTGAGATTCTCCTGTCTAAGCCTCCAAAATATTTGGATTACAGGCATGGGCTGCTATGTCCATCTTTGGATATCTTAAATTGAAATCTACAGCTTATATAAAAAGGTGTTATTGACTTTTACAATATTAAAATTTATAATTTAAAAAAGTGGCTTCATTTAAGTGAAGTTTTATTGAGAAGAGCATGTTGTGTTGGGAGAAAATTAAGCAAGTTTAAATTTTGACTGTGTTAGAAATTACAGAAACATTGAACTGTTTTAGGGTTTCTGTTGACTAATCCCTAGCATATCAAGTGCCATACAGGAGTCGGATTAGATAGATCCCACTTTTCATATGCACTATAAAGAGTGTCGGGTAAAAGCTGTAAAATATAAGTGAAGGGATGCATGATCCTAAATATTACAAAGAATCATGTTTTATGTTTATACCTCCTGGTGGGATAATACATAATCAAATAGATTTACATATACATGACTTGAGGATAGCATTTTCTTAAGAGACAGAGAAATCGCTAAGGCAGGAATCTGATATTTCACATAAAAATTTCTCTTAATTCTTGTATATATTTTTAAATTTCTGAGAATAGCCACATTAACTTAACCCATGTAACCTATTTTTTACTCTACCTAACAACAGGAAAGTTTGTTTTGTGAGTTTACAATTAAAATTAGTGGTAACTATTCTCAGATTCATCTTATCCTTGACAACTAGCATGATGTCTTCATTAATAAATCTTCTGAGAGAGTCAGGCGTGGTAGTTCTTACTTGTAATCCCAGTACTTGGGAGGCTGAGACAGGAGGATCACAGTTTTAAAGCCAGCCCCGACAACTTAGTGAGGCCCTCCACAACTTTGTAAGACACTGTTTCCAAGTAAAGAATAGAAAATAGGACTGGGGGTGTAGCTCAGAAGTCAAATGCCTCTGAGTTCCATCCCTGGTACCACAAAAAAAATTTTTTTTAAATCTTCTGAGAAAAGATTTATATATACTGTCTACATATAAAGACTAAATAAACTCAAGTTTAGAAAGTACAGTTGTCCTTGATTTATACCTAACATTCTCTTCCAACTCCATCTTAGTGAGCTTCTACTTGGATACAAATTCTATGCTTTCCATTTTGCAGCAGTTGAAATTGTGACTTGTCAGGGACTAGTTGAGAAGTGGCTGTCTTTTAATAAAGTTTCCCTTATCATCTCCCCAATGTTGTGAACTCCCTATTTTGATTCTCCAATGCACTGGGCTTATCTCCATTCTAGTTATGGCTGGGGCTATTATATGTTTATCAGCCTTGTTTCCTTTTGCTCCTGAGTATGTAGAGCGCCCTCATTTCTGAGCTCAGTTTGAAATGTATACAAATATACATTTCAAATGTATTAGGGGTGACCATGTCTTAGGCTCTGGTCAATGAAATGTAAGACAAAGGATATATGCCAACTTGAAGCCTGACTTCCTAAAGACCTCGCACACTATCCACCATGTTCTTTCTCATTCCTTATCTGTTAGTGGGATGCAGAGGACCCCACTGGGTATCTAAGATTTTAGGCTATGGGAAGTAACCAGGTGGAAGGACCCTGGGAACCAAATGTCTTAATGGAAAATAACACTCACTGGAAAATGATATGAATGAGGGAAAAAAAAGCTTTTATTATATCAAGCCACTGAGATTTTGGGGTTCTTTACATCAGCCTACTCTAACTGATTCATCAGTGTACTTGCTATATTTTAGTCATTTGGGATATTTGTCATATGTCTTCTACTTTCTACAGTGTCTAGGATGATACTTTTGAACATCAGAGATTTAACATGTGATTCTTGAATAAAACCACCCTCTTGTGTTGAGAGCCTATGGGGAAAGTTCTCGAGTGAGCAGTAGATATGAGGTGGGGGGAGCAGTCCAACTTTCCAGGGAAAAGACACTGGAAGAGAGTGACCAGTCATGTCCGCCAGCACTCCCAGGACATGATTCAAGATATCACCACTGGTAACTACAGCTGACTTTTACATCATCATGATCAGTAGCATTCTTAAGGAGAAAAGCTGTCTCCTGAAGGAAGCCAAGAGGGCTGCCAATCTGACGATTGCAATGGAGGAAATTTAAGCCAAAATATATCCCTAGCAGCATAATAATGATGCTCAAGACCCAGATCCTCAAACAGGTCAAGATCCTCAAGACTTCTGAGGCAATCTTTTGCTCTTCTATATTATGAAAAGCTAAGATTCAGAGTGGAATATTACTGATCCACTGCTGGAATCTACTCTGTTCTACATATCTTTATTTCTCTAACTTAAAAATAATATCTTAAAATAACCTCTTTAAACACTGATGATTTAAGCACATGCTTTCCTTTTCTAAAAATCCAAATGAAATATATTTGTGATAAAAGAGTATACTTTGTGTTGGAAAGATTTAGGGGAGGAAGATTGATCAGTTTTGGGCAGCCTTGAAATGATAAGATGGGGTTGTCATTCTTTTGTCTCAATGCTACATTCCTTGAATACTGAGATTATTTAGTGGAAATGGTACTTCATGAAAGTATATGCACAGGAGAACCCATTTTGAAATAATCTAGAATCCCCAAGTTCATAGTATTATTGCACATTTACCCTGCTAACCCCCTCCCTGAACCAACTTATCATCTCTCTTTATTGTTCCCTGTTCTGACTTCTTTAAACTCTAATGTAGGAATCTACTTAGCCTTCCATTCAAGTATGTCTAATATATAAGGAACTCAAAAAAACCCGGAAGCTAAAAGTAACTCTAACCCTATAAAAATAGATCTAGACAAATATTGCTTAACAGAAGATGGGGGGGGGGAGTTTAGCATCTCAAATTATTAGGAAAATGCAAACCAGAGCCATGGGGAAATGTCACGGCACTCCAGTTAGAATGCCTATTACCAGAGAAAAGAAAGATAACACGTGCTGGTGAGGAAATCGGAGAAAGAGGAATCCTCACACTGCTGGTAGGAATGAAATTAATATAGCCATTATGAAAAACAATATGGAGTTTCCTCAAAAATTAAAAATAGAGCTACTATATACTGGGCATATATCCAAAGGAAATGGAATCAGTATGTTGAAGAGACTTCTGTACTTTCATGTTTATTGCAGGACTAGTCTCAACAGCCAGGAAATGAAAACATCCAAAGTGTCCATTAGCTGATGAATAGATAAAGAAATGTGGTATGCATATATAATAGAATATGATTCAGCCATAAAAATGAATGAAATCCTGGCCTTGGAGTGGCCTGGAGATCATTGTGTTAAGTGAAATAAGCCAGGCCTGGAAAGGTAAATACCATATGATCTCACTTATATGTGGAATATATAAAAGGTTCATCTTGTAGAGAGGAGCGTGGTGATTACTAGAGGCTGGGGAGGATAGGAGGCATAGAAGGATGAAGAAGATTTGATCAATGGGCACTAAGCAATAGTTAGGATACAAGGTCTGGTGTGCTACTGCACAGCAAGATGACTATAGATGATATGGTACTACATATTTCAGAAACACTGGAAGAGAGAATTTTCAATGTTTTCATTGAAAGAGATAATGAATGTTTGGCGAAATAAATGTGTCTAACTTGACTTAAACATTATGTGTCCATATTCATACCCATTAATATGCATAATTTTATGCTTTTATGTATTCATTTAAAAATAATTTAAATTGAAAAAAACAAATATATCTAGCCTACCTCTTAGGCACAGCTTGTTGCTGTGTGTAGACCTCACATGCTCACTTTCGTGTCACCCCATCTTCATCCTCTCAGATCGGCACCTGCCACACACCTTGTCTCAAAGAGGGGAGGGAAGAGAACGAGTACTAAGTGCTGGTACTTGCTTTTGGTGCATTGTGTTCCACAAGGCCCACTATTTTCTAGTTATCTGTTCACGGCCTGACACCAGAGTGCCCCAGAAGCTCAGTGAGGACCAAGCATGGCCTCAGGATGCAAAACTTAATAGATGTGCACCATCATTGATCCCCTGGCAGGTGCTCACAGAGTGCTAACGTGCTTTCCTTACATCATCTCATCTAACTGTGCCAACAACACTCAAAAGGCAGGATCTTTATTTCACACCCAAGGAAAACTGAGATTTAAATGGCAAATCCATTCTTAATGGTGATAAGAGGCAGTGAATGCTATGATCCGTATCCAGGTTGGCTTTACTCTAAAATCAGATGTTGCCTGTGGACCTCTTTAATGGATGTGGTAGCAATGCATACTTTATCTTTTTTTTTGACACCTTCTTCTGTTTTGTTAAACACCTTTCTCTCTCATGTCAGTGTCTTTATTTTGTTGTCTTCTCTTGATCCCTGGAGCTTATGAGTTAAGGTAGGGAGCTGGATCTTCAGTCTACCAGAACCATCTTCGGAGCACTGAGTTCCCACATTTTACTTAATTCCTGTCACTTGAAATCTCACTATCACATCTTAACATTTCAGTGCAGCTGCCTCTCCCTTCTTCCAATGTAAAGGCAATTCTGCTTTAGAATACAGCTTACTCTTCTTTCTTCCCTCAAAAGTGTAATGATGCATAAAAACTACCCTTCAGGTTTCTCAAACCTTTGTTTTTCAGACCTCTGGCCTTAACACCGGCAAGAATGATCCAGTGAAGTGCGTTGTTGAATTCTGCATTTTTTCAGCAAAAGGACCCCTCCCCAATTTAGAGATTGTGTAATTCATATTATCCTTCAAATCACATTGTATCCACTCAAAATATATGTCCCACAATAGCCATTTCCTCTTAAAACTCTCTTGGCATCTCAATGTCAAGTGTCACTTTATTTTTCTCTGCTCCATTTGAAATGGGATTAAGGACTCTGGATCTATACATCAAATAATATTAAACTCGCTAGAGGGGATGCATGCAAGGACTTGGGATAAATCTAGCTTTTAGAATTAAATTACTAATTCTATAATGCTTTAATTAATGTTTTTAAATTTTTTATTGGTGAATTATATTCATACATCATATTGGGGTAAAAGACTTGTGTGTACATACATGTACACATCACCGATTTAACCCCTACCCAATTCCCACTCCATTCCCTCCCCATCCCTCCTTCCCTTGCTTGGTTTAGTGGTTGACTTCGATATGTTTAAGTACATTGCGTGTTTTAGAGAATTTCCTTCTTACCCCCTCCCATCCCCTCATTTAGGTAGTCTTGTTTGCTCCTCTATAGGATTTCCTTTTTCATCTAGAGTTCCTCCTATGATCCATTAATTAATGTTTTATAAGATGTTCAAATTGCTTTCCAAGAACAAGGATGCCATTTCTCTGAGTCTATACTAGCTGGGCACCCCTAGGGGGCGCTCCCTCTCACAAAATAATAGCGATTGACCGCTGGCGCGGAAGGCTCGGGCTCACTCTAGGGGTGTGGCTTCCAAGGCACCCTTCAGCCCACAAGCAGGAGACTGACTTCGAAACAGGTCAGAGAAACCTACTTAACTGGGAGAACACGAGATCAGCACCAGACGGATTCCCTTGGATGGTCCTTCAGCTGACCCAGCCAAAGGGCACTGGGTTTGCTCACTGGCACTACCAGCAGCGTCTATGTGAGTCTGTGCAGAATTAGATTGGGTTGGATTCTGAGCAAAGCCCGCCATGTAGACCTTTCTACTGGGCAAAAGTGACCCCAACATCTGTTACAAACAACTCATTTTAGGAACAAAGGGTCAGGCAACTAGCCATTGTAGGACCCAGCTATTGGTTCAGCGTGAGAATAATGATTACAAACGTGATGTGTGTTAGGGGCTCGAGCGATGAGAGGACTTTGTGTTATTCTAGTGCGGACAACAGGGTTTCCTGTCTTGTGGTCCAGACAGTACTTGTGACCCTCTTGTCCACAATTACCCCGAGGGAAGAACCACTCAATTAACTCTTGGAGGCTGCTTTCCTCTCATCCTCGACCTTTGGCATCAATTGGCTAACAGCTATTTGATTTTCCAATGCCCTATTAGGAAAAAGCAATGAAATACAGGGTCAGACGTGGAATATGTTTCCAAGTTCTGCAGCTCTGGGTGGCCAGCCACATTTCAGAGGAGAGCAAAACCGCTCTGCCGGTCTGTGGGAGCCCACCGTGGCGGGTGGCAGCGGGGCTCCAGCTGCCTGGGACAGCCCGGAGCCCGGGCCTTAGCTCCGCCCCGGCCCACGGCCTGGGTGGCGATGCCCGAGTCCTCCAGCTCCGCCGCGGTGCGCGGGCGCGGGCGGGTCGGGGGCTCTGCGCGCCCCGCTCGGGGAGCGCTAGATGAACTGCAGCCCCTCGACGGGGTGTTTCCTTCTGAGTGGTTTTGCTTAGCAATCCGTTAGGGGAGGGTCATGGAAACTTTTTCTTCTTTTTTTTTTCCCCTCCCCTGGCCCAGAGGATGCAAAATCGAGCAAGTACACAGAACTTTGAACTTGAGAGGTAATGGAACCAAGGCAAGTAAAACCTTGACAGTCACCGGGTTCATTCAAACCACGGATTTCCTTTTCCTGTTCAAAGCCGCCGATGCTGAAGGCAAAGTGACAATTTAAAACTGAACGCAGGGACGCAGTTAAGAAACATAAAAAAAAAAAAAAAAAAAAAAAAAAAAAAAAGGCTGAACGCAGGACTGCTTTCAAACCCAAGGGGCGGGGAGGACCAGGAACTGCTAGGGCAACCTGGCTTGCATCCAGCTGGGCAACAGGCACTCTGGGGTTTAACCTACTGCGTTCTTCGGGGCTGCTTCCAGATTCCAAATTTACTTCGGCGTGGTTTTTTCTCTTCCTGTACCGCCGAGACAGAGCTGGACGCCTCGGCTATGAGCTGAAGGATGTTGTGGAAATAAGGCATTACCGGAAGCAACGCTTTGGCAGCCTGGGATGTGCTCAGAGTATTAGTCACAACTATTACTATTTTGATATCTTTTTAAAATCCAGGTCAGCCACGCTTTATGGTCATCCATGGAAGGGATCTTATCTACCACCTCAGACATTGGGGACCTCTAATCCTTTGGCATGGTACTTCGAGAAGTTCTTAAGAGGAGTTGGAGCAAACTTGATGGGAGTTGTGGAAAAAGAAGACAGATTGGTCATTTTTCATGCTGACAAGATATACATAGCTGCTATGACTTTTCCGGCTACGTGGACAGGGGCCAAGTAAAGCTGGACTGGTCATGGTCTGTCGCCCAGGGTGGCTTTGTCGTCGGCGATTTTGCCCCCGGCCCTTCTTTGTGGTCTTGGTGGTGGCAATCTGTCTCTTCTACCAGACCCTGACTCTCAGAGGGACGAGGAAGCTGAGCGCCGCTGTCCCTGCGGCTGCCCCCCGCGCGTCCACCGAGACCCACACAGGCAGCTGCGAGAAGGGATACCCGCAGGACGCACGGTGTTTCCTTCTCTCCGGTAATGCACAGCAAGTCAGAAGAAAGGTAAGGTCCCCGAGCTCAGGCCAGACACTTTCTGCAAAGACAGCAATCTGCCTCGCAGTACTTTCTGTAAAATTAACTCCCATGAGGTCTGAGAGGGTATGAACAGCCCAGAGAGTGACCTGTTGACAGGGAAGGACATTACATAAGCTTCTATTTTTTATATTTACTTTCAGAAAGTTTTAGCTTTTATTTTCTCCTTTAGAATTCCACTTTGTTTTAGTGGAATAAAAGAAGGACTTTGGAGAGAGAGAGAGAGAGAGAGAGAGAGAGAGAGAGAGAGAGAGAGAGAGAGAGAGAGGAGTGATGTGATTCCTTTCTAAATAATGAGAACTCTAAGAGATCTGAGAATGTATAGATGAGAAACACAAATCAAGGAGAGTCCAGAGCCTCCCAGACTCAAAGATACTCCAGAATTCCACTTTATAATTGGCTAAGTGAACTTGTAATTAGTGAGTGCATTTCTCAAGTGTCAGGGTTTTTTTTTTTTGGAAGCATTTAAAGTGATAGTGTCGTAAGATTCTTTAAAATGAATTGATATACTGTGCTTTACGGTTCATAGAAATAGGAAAATAAAAAATGTTGTGTACTTACACTATCCAGGGTAACCACTAGAAATCTTTTCTAGTGTAAGGAAGAACCAAGAAAACACATAGTGTTTATATTTTAATATACCACTGTTTGTCATTAAATAATGGCCTTTAACATAGTTCAGTATAAAAAGGAAAATGAAAACAAAAATTCATACAAAAAAATCACAATGAAAAAGCCACTGAACTCATAAGAGCAAGATAATTTAGGACTCAGTAAAATAGTACCATATACCTACAATAGATTTAGGTCAATCTTCTGATTCTGGTGATTGTTTGGAACAGAATTTCCTCTTGGATGCCAATGTTACTGTTACCATCATTACCCATACCTCCAGTGCCATCACTATCAACTTAAAATCTCTTATCTATCTCATTTCAGACTCATAACCCTGTGAAATAGGTGTGGTAGGTGTGATTGTCATCAATTTACAGATTGAACAGCTGATAATTAAAGATGTCTACATTGTTCTCATCCCTACCACTCTGACACAGTGTATCTCCAGAGAATGGAAATCAAGTCTCTTGGTTCTTAACTTGCTCCTAGTGAAAGTAATTTCAAAGTACTTATAATAGCTGGGCATGATAGCATATGCCTATAATCCCAGTTCTTGGGAGGCTGAGACAGGAAGATCACAATTACTAGGCCAGCTTCAGTGATTTAGCAAGGTGCTTAGCAACTTAGTGAGACCCTGTTTCCATAAATAAACAAAAGAATAAATAAAAACAGGGGCAGGGTATAGCTCAGAGGTAGAATGCCTCTGGGTTTAATTCCTAGTAGCACAAAAACAAAATATAAGTTTTCATAATAATATACAAAACCACAACTAGAAGAATTTACTGAAATATAAAGTTAGTGTTACATTAAAATGAGAAAAAAATTAAAGGCATTTGAGTGTCTTTGTTAACAACAATGCCAAGGAACATGTTGACCAAGAAACATGGCAAAGAATAGCAGATAATATTAGTAGAAACACCTTTAAGTGAAACTTAAATAAAAATGTGAATCAACTTTTGGGTACTGTAAATAATGAAACATATTAATTTTTGGTCCATTTATTCTGTGTTTTTTTTCATTACTGGGAATGGAACCCAGGGGCATTCTACCTCTAAGCAACCCTATTTTTTATCCTTTATTTTGAAACAGGATCTCACTGAGTTGCAAAGAACCTCATTAAATAGCTGAGGTTAGCCTGGGACCTGGATCCTCCTGTCTCAGCCTCCCAAATGCTGAGATTACATGCGTGCACCACCATGCCTGGCTCCTATGAATTCTAGTATTAACTTGTAGTTACATTTTTTTCGTTTTTTGAACACATAAAATTTTTGATGGACTTTTAAAATCTTTTTATTTCCTAGTTGAGATAATATTATTTTAATTTAGTTGAGATAGTTATATGTTTAAGTGCCTAAAATATTTTCTAAGACTTTTAGATGAAAAGCTTTTATTTATTGACTTTCAGACTTTCTGACTCCCTTATTTGAATTTTTATGATTCCTGCTTTGTTTGTAATTTGGGCATATGTTAACTGTTATTTGTAGACTGTACAGAAAATTCCATTTCAACTTTGCATCTCCTGCTACTTTTAAACCATCTGAAACTTATTGGCTGCTGGTGTAAATTCACTCTAGAATTTTCTTTACCAAAAATGCCAAACATATGATTTGGGTTTTCAAATGATTCACAGTCTTAACTATTTCAAACATAAGTGAGATTCTAAATTCAAATTATAACTCAGAAGCCCAGTGGATATGAAAACTGAATTCCAAAACATATTCCATATACCTCTATTTTCATCCCATGCTAGCCATGATTTAGAGCCAGTTCTTATTTGAGATAGTAAAGAAGGTAGGAAAGAAGATATCATGCAGACTTTAACTAAAACCAGATGCGAATAAATTCTACTTTAATAAAAATTAAGTAATAATTCAAGTTGAAATGATTAAATAATATTTAATGTATCTAAAATGAAGAAAAAGCAACATATATATTTATATAGTAAAGTCAATATATAGATCATTCTAAAAAACAACTACTTTTCAAGATCATTAAAAAAAATAACTAAGCCGGTGTGGTGGTGCATGTTTGTAATCCCAGCATATGGGAGGCTGATACAGGAGGATCACGGTTTATAGACAGTCTCAGCTACTCTTAGTGAGGCCTTTGCAACTCTGTGAGATGCTGTTTCAAAATAAAGAGTTTAAAAAATGGGGCTGGGAGTGTAGCTCAGAGGTAGAATGCCCCTGGGTTTCATCCCCAGTACTGCAACAACAACAACAACAACAACAACAACAACAACAACACTGATGGAACTGGGTGTGGCTATAATCCTAGTATTTGGGAGGTAGAGATGAGAGGATTGTAGGTTTGGGGATAGCCTAAGTAAGTAGTGAGACTCTCTTCAACCTAGTGAGATCCTGTTTCAAAATAAAAATAAAATTGGGTTGGGGTATAGCTCGGAGGTAGAATGCCCCTGGGTTCAATCCCCAGTACCACACACACACACACACACACACACACACACACACACACCTGATGAAATGTGTAGGTGTTCCTAAAAATGCAGAATTAGCTTTTAGACATTTTATAGAAGGATCAGTATACCTATCTATAAGTTTTGAGTTTTGCTATTGCTTTTATTGGCAGGTTGAAATACTTGTATATTAGAGCTTTCTTTTTGCTAAATCCATTCACCTTTAAGTATTCTCAAAAGTTACTTAAAACACCTGGCTTTGACTTATAGTTAATGTATTCAAGAATGTGTAGGAATGTATAAAGTATCTATATGTGCCAGAAATTTAATGCAAAATATTATAAGTAGGTGTATATGTGTATCTTTAGGAAAAAAATTGATTTTGATCAGATACTCAGAACTAAAAGACTAAATCCCATCTTTAAGAATGTTTCATGACACGTATGTTTAAATCTTTAACTGTTACTATAAGAAGTGTAAATTGGGTCTGGATTCATAAACCTAAACTGAACAATGTTAATAAAAGATTACAGCTAAGGATATTAAAAACAAAGTATTTCAGTGAATGTAGTAATGTCTGCAGGAATAAACTTCAGAAACCAGAGTAGATCAGCATATTTCTCGAATCAGAGTTTTTTCACTCATTGATGATTAAGTATTAAGTATTTCCCAGTCTTTCTGGTTGAAATTGCTTCTAAGAAGACATTTTAAATTTTATCAGTCTAGAAACAGGATTCTGTAGTAGCAAATATTTGGAAGTGAGTAACTTTGCCCCCCACACCTTTACCAGTGGGATCTAATTCAATATCTAAAGTTGTTTTCAGTCCGAATTGAGATCACAGTATAGTGTCTGCCAACTTTCCATAGCGAGGAAGTACTCTCCTTTCCAGCCAGATTTTAATTCATTTTTCCATTTGAACGGCCCAAAGTGCCTTGCTAAGCAGATGTACTCTTGTCATTTCTTCTGGATTTTCTCTCAACTTCGGATGATTGACTATTGTCTGAGACTCTGCCGAGTCTTAAGATGATTTCAATTTAATACATAAACATAGTTGTGTTGTCTTCGCTGCAGTAGGTCACTCAGAAGATTTATCTATTTTCCTGGAATCTAGCACTTGAACGTTGCATAACACAGGCAGCATGCTAAATGATAAACAGACACAGTGGAAGGAAATGTCCCTAGTATATGCTCCTCTAAGGGAACGTTGCTATTTGCGGAATACATTTGTACCTACAGGAGCCATGTGTTTCTGATTAGCCCTGTTGAGGCTCCACAATAAGAACTACTATTTCTTTGTTGCTTGGCTATTTACATTCAGACCTCCAAGCTACAACCCCTGCCCTATTTTTTATTTTGAAACCAGGTCTCACTGAATTGCAGAGGGCCTCCCTAGTAGCTGAGGCTGTCAGCGAACAGCGATCCTCCCGTCTCAGCCTCCCGGATGTTGGGATTACAAGCATGCGCCACCATGCCTGGCTCTGACTCTATTTTTGGTACAGAACATTGTTCTATACAACTTCCAAGGTTCCAACCATAGCCCATTGCAAATAAATGAATGTTCTTGTTTTAAAATGTTTAAATTAGGTTTGTTGGCATTTCTAAGAGTAAATAGTAAATTTAACACTTTCAGATTTCTTAAAAATTACTTATGTAGCTCAGGTTTTCTAGAAACAGAACTTTAGGAAAACTCTTATGTGCTAGCATTCTTTTTTCAGTACTGGGGATGTAACTCAGGGACATTCTACCTCTGCGCTACATCCCCAGAACTATTTTTTATTATTTATTTTGAAACAGGGTCTCACTGAGTTGCGAAGGGCCTAATTAGCTGAGCCTATCTGAAAACCGCAATCATCCTGTCTCAGCCTCCCAAATGCTGGGATTACAAGCGTGTTCCACCACACCTGGCTATGTGCTAGCATTGTATTGGAAGATGAATTCTCAGGGATACAAGAATAGGGATGGAAAGAAAGGAGGACCAGCAAACACAGATGAGTCCATTATTGGGAGTCATATCTAAGAGAGGCTGTTTTCAACAACTGCATCTCAGAATAAGAATTGGAAGAAAGGTGTCAAGAAAAAAAAAAGCTAGCAATTTATTTCCGGGTTTTCTCTTCTCCTAGCTTGTATTGTTTGAAGTCCATCCCACGCTGCTTATAGGTAGTTACCTAGAGCCTAGCGTTGTGGCACACATCTGTAATCCCAGTACTTAGGAGGCTGGGACAGGAGGAATACAGGTTCCAGGGCAGCCCTAGCAAATTAGTTAAACTTCCAGCAAGTTAGCAAGACCATTTTTCACAATAAACTATAAGAAAAGCTGGATTTGGAGCTTTGAGATAGAATGCCTCTGGGTTCAATCCTCAACACCAAAAAAAAAAAAGTTTTTTTTTTCAGGTAGCAACTTGGGTTGTCAGGGCAACTACTGGGAGAGCCTGGGCCTTGGTAGGTATTGCTCTGTCAGAGTGAGGGAGGATGAGTTGGCCCCTCCTTTTCACTCAGTGCTGGGGGCAGGAGCTGCAGGTCAGTGGTGACAGAGGGGAGGAAGCAGTATCTGACCACACTGGCATGAGTAATACTCACCGATGTACGTGGGGTTAAGGGATCTACTACTACCAACACAGTAGTGATAATTTTGCTTTCTGCAATATACACCAAAAATGTCTGTGCTCTCCTAGGAAATGACTTTGCTTTCTTTAGATTAAAAAAAAATTGTAAATATCCCACCGAGCACCCTTCTCTTCAACTGAAATAGAAAACAGCAACAAAACTTCACTCCCTCTTTACCCTTCCTCCTCCTCCTCCCCTCCTCCTCCTCCTCCTCCTCCTCTTCTTCCTCCTCCTCCTCCTCCTCCACCTCCTCTCCTCCTCCTCCTCCTCCTCCTCCTCTTCCCTTCTCCTCCTTCTTCTTCTTCTACTGGGGATAGAATCCAGGGGAATTCTACCTCCCAGCAACACCCTCAGCCTTATGTTTTATTCTTTATTTTTGAAACAGAGTCTCACTGAGTTGCAAAGGGCCTCACTAAGTAGCTGAAGCTGCCTTGAAACACGTTCCTCCTGTCTCAACCTCCCAAATGCTGGAAGTATAAGTGTGCACCACCATGCCTGGCTTCATTTTTTTTTTTTTTTATAAACAAGGTCTTTTACTAGGTTTCTGAGAACCTCGCTATGTTTCTAAGCCTGGTTTTGAACCAGCAATCTTTTTTATTCTGCCTCCCATGTACTTCCTTGGACCTTTATCCTGTTTTCTGCTTTTCCTTGATGAATGTGTCAACTTTGACTATTGTTAATTTTAACTGTATGATAGACCTCTCATCACTTGCATCTTAAAATTCCTTTTATATTTATTAAAATATTATAAAAATTATAAAAATTTTAAATTATTTTCCCTCAAAAATTTCTGTGCAAACCAATGACTCCTCTTGACCTTTCTATTTTCACAAATCTGACCTGTCTTCCTCTTCCATTCTTTGGACACATAGATTTTAAGCTTTAGGGTTAACTTTGATTTTTTTTTTCTTTTTTCCTACTCCTTGCCATTCACCAAGTCCATGTGGCTTCCAAAACTGTGGACCTGCCATAGAGCCACCTGACCAGCTCCAAATTAGAAAAATTATAGCCTTTAAGTTTCTTTTTTATTTTTATAAATCCTAGCAGGCCTGTAATCCTGGTATTTGGGAGGCAGAGACAAGAGGATCAAAGGTTCAAGGATAGGAAAGTCTTAGCAACTCAGTGACACTCTCAACAACATAGTGAGAACTGTTTCAAGAAAATAAAAATAAGAAGGGCTGGGAGTATAGCTCGGATGTAGAATGCCCCTAGGTTCAATCCCAGTATCACCAAAATAATTATATATATTTGAAAGTCTTTAGTCATAAAAGAAACCCACACACATCATAAAGTTTATCCTCTTATATATTTATGTGCACAGGCCAGCAATGTTGACCGTATTTACATTGTTATGTAAGGCAGTGTGCACAATTCTTATTTGGAACCATTCTTTTGTACCTAGATCTCCTTTTTGTGGTTTACAATATTGCCTTTAGATGATGCCTGTTTTAGCTCTGACTTCTGATTTCTCTCTGAGATAAGGAGGCAAGTTTGGACCTTTGTTATACTGAGCATATTTAGTAAATATCACCTTGTACTTATGTTGGGGTAAGTAAAATTTTCCCTCATTCTCAAAATAGATACAGAATCTAATTAATCAGATTCCAAAATCTAATTCATCAAATTCTAAGTTTACAATTTCAATGCTATGTCGTCATTATCAATAGCCTGGATCAGTAGTTACAAGTTATTCCTCCATTTACCAGTATGTTCTATGCAGTGTATGCACAACTCCCATAGTATCTGGTGAAAAGCCTTTGGTAGTTGTAATGTTGTTCCTCCTTAATTGAATAGAAACTACTCACCACCCTAGCAAGACTGTATACCTTACCAGACAGCCCCCCCCACTTCAATGCCACAATAAGTAAACTAGCAGAACACCCTATTTAACATCTCTTAACATCTCTTCCTCTGTTTGGAGCATAGATTTTCCAAGTGTGGGGAGGTACCGCTCCCTTTCCCTGTAGTCCACTGGAACAAAATATAGATACATAAAATAACACAAATTTGTCACTGCATCTTTCTTTTATTCACTTAAAAAGGGCAGATTACACTGGGCATGATGGCCCATGCCTGTAATCCCAGTACTTTGGAAGTTGACAGGAGGTTTACAGATTTGAGGCCAGCATTAGCAATGAACTTTGAAACTTAAGCCCTCAGCAATGTAGCAAGACCTTGTTTCAAAATAAAAAATAAAAAAGCTAGTGGTATAGAGGTAGAATGCCTTCTGGTTTAATAACCAGTAGCACACACACACACACACAAAAAAAAAAAAAAAAAAAAAAAAGCAAAAGAAGGAAAAGAAAAAAAGGGAAAAAGAAAGGGATGGAGGGAGGAGAGATGGAGGGGTATTTCCAAGTGGTCACTGAATAATTTTTTTTCTAGAAAGGGCATAGTAAACCAAATAGGTTTGGGGACTTCTGCCTGGGAATCTCCTCCTGGGCATCTGCTCTAGCCAATACCTTTAGAAGCCTTCACGATCATTCTTAAATTATTCTGAAACGTGTGAAATTTCATCTCCTCTATCATGGTGGCTCTTATCTCTGTAAGTAGATGTGTAATTAAACACCCCTGGTAAAACTTATTTTTCATTATTATCATTTAGAAAATGAAATAACATTAGAATGTTAGAACTGGAAATAGAGATTATCAGGTTCAACATCTTTCTTTTAGAAGTGAGGAAAATGATGCTCACGGAAGGAAAGTTTCTCAAATGAAGATAGTGAGGACCGGATTGGACCCAAACCTATGTTCTTTCTAACTCCATTCTATCCGCATGTACTATCTCCACTCATTAGTATTACAGGGTGGATTGTGTTCCCTCCAAAAGTTGTGTTAAAGTCCTAATCTCCAGTTCCTCAGAATATGACCTATGTGAACAGAGGGTTGTCATAGATGTAATTGGGTAAGATGAAGCCACACTGGAGTAGGGTGGGCCCCTGATCCAGTATGACTCGTGTTCTTATAAGAGGACAGCCATGTGAAGACAGACACACAGGGAGAAGGCCATGAAATGACAAAGACAGAGCCTGGAGGGAGTCAGCGGCAGGACAAACACCAATGATTGCCAGCAAACCATCTGAGACTGGGACAGGGTAAGGAAGGACTCCAGGACAGGCTTCAGGGGAGGTGGCACTGCTGACACCTGGATCTTAGCCTTCAAGTCTCCAACACTGTGAGACAACTCAGTTCTGTTGTTCAAGCCAGCCAGCTCATGGTGCCTTGTTAGGGCGGCCATCTGAGGGGGCAGAAGAGTTAGTGTGTGGGAACACTGAAGTTAAGTTAGTACCACTTGGTAACTCATTGCTTTGGGCACCTGTCTGGACTTGTCCAGGATTTATTTTCCTTACATGAAGATGCATATTAATATATTAGTATATATTTGCTAAATAGTAATATGTTAATATAATATTTGTTGTTATATTAATATGTTAATATAAAATTTGTCTACCTCCTAAGGCTCTAGGAGGCTTAAACAAGAGAAATCAGGCCAAGCACTTAAAATATTTAGAAAATAGGAAATACTCAATTAACTATAAGGATATTTATTATTGAATATTATAGCAGATCTTTTCATCTCTATAGGTCCATAAGCCATAATACTTGACCTTCACAAAATAGGTGAGCAATGAGCAGTTGCTCCAGTGAACATGAGTTGGGTAAGGAGTAACTGAGATGCAGAGATGTCTCATTGAGTTTTCTTCTCTGTCTCAGCCTCTCAGCTATTGCTGTGTGTGTGTGTGTGTGTGTGTGTGTGTGTGTGTGTGTGTGTGTGGTACTGGGGATGGAACCCAGGGGCTTTCCTCCCTCCAGGCTACATTCCGAGACCTATTTTATATTCTGTTTAGAACCAGGGTATCACTAAATTGCTGAGAGCCTCACTAAATAGCTGAGGCTGGCTTCCAACCTGCGTGACCCTCCTGTCTCAGACTCCCAAGTACTGGGATCATGAGGGTGTGCCACCATGGCTGGCTAGCTATTGCTTTCTTATAGTAAGTAACCACTTACTATGAAGATACAATTTAGGGGGATGATGATATATTATTCAAATTTAGACCCGCTGATCTGTACTCTTGATTTTTACAGGATTTATCTTTTGAGTGTGAGATGTGGAGGTTAACAGCATGGCATGGCTGAGATGGGGAGAGGTGAGGAGGTTTGGCTATGGAGGAAAGAGGTTAAGATTTTGGACCCTGAATAAATGTACAGGTATCAACATGGAATATAAACTCAAAGGATTAATTCTTTATTACTACATCTCTAGTGCTCAAGCAGAACCTGACACACAGTGAGTGTTGCATAAGTATCCAGTCAATGAGTGGTGAACTCAGAGAAGGCCAGCTCTGACCTCTCAGGCCAGGGATCAGAAAATGAGGGCAACTCCTTCTTTTCCCTCTTTCGTTCTCTTTGCTGAACTGCTTTCTGCACCAGTATACCTCGAACTTCTTCTTGTATGGTTTCTTGGACTACTGGCTGATAGGAATCACTTGCCATCTTGCTACCTGGGATTTGATTCATTTATCGCTGATCTCTGTTACTTTCAGCTCCCTTGTCTCCTTACTCTATAAGCATTCTAAAGTATCTACTATATATTTTAAAAAATGAGCATCCTTTCCCAGACAGTGTGCCTTTCCAGTCAATCTTTTTCTTTTGACCTTTGCTACTGCCCTCCAGCCTCTGCAGTGAGGAATTTCCATTTTCAACAAATTGATTCTACTAAAAATTGAGCTTTTCTTTTCCTACATTTTTGTATTTTAACTGGATGCAAAGGTATAGATTTTAAGGTCGTGCCGATGCGCTTTAGGGATCTATATGCAGGAGGCTGCTGGGAGATGCCATTGGCATATTAAGAGGTGTGTGGCTTCCAGGGAATTAGCTGGGCTTGATGAGCATTTAATGCCTGCGGATTTCTCTGAGATAGTTGATTGGATCTATGTAAAAATTTTATAATGAAATATGCATATGGTGGAAAACTGCTCATTCTGAGAGAATTTTGAACAAATTTAAACTTGCTTACATTAGAAAAAAATTTAATGAAGTTTTGATGAAGCTCATATTTAAACATGGTATGTTAAATTTCCTATGTATCAAGGAATTAATCATTTCATAGGTGCCAGTCCGTCTTGTTCTTTCAAGATAGTGGAGGTAGCCTCTCTTTCTCCCTCTAAGCAATTCTGTTTCTTATGTTAATGGAACTGGCAATGCACATGTGATGGAAACCACTGAATACACTGACATTATACAAAGCGCCTCCTGTTAACAACTTTGAGTCTGTGGCCTTTTGGGGCAAAAGTGAATGTTTTGGTTTCACTCTTCCCTTTGGCTTCCTTTGGTATTTTTTTCCCTAGGGGGCATTTTCACTCAAAGGATGAGCTCATATTCTAAAATTGAATAAACAGACACTATACCAAAGTTGGAGATTTGCAAGGTAAATAATACTTTGTCACCCTTCATACTTTTTGGAGACTTGTTCAGAATATGAAGTAATAATTTGACTTGCCATGTATGAAGTTGAAAATATAAGGAAAAATGATTTACCCAGTTACCACTCCTAGGTCTGTTTCCAAAGGAATTGAAGTCAGAATATTACAGTGATGCATTTATATATCCATGTTTATAACAGCACAATTCACAGTGGCTAAACTATGGAACCAGCCTAAGTGTCTGTCAACAGATGAATGGCTCACAAAACTGTAGTAGAGACACACAGTATTCTTTTACTCAGCCATTTGCAAGAAAACGGGTGAAACTACAGAATGCTATGCTAAATGAAATTAGCCCTTCGCAGGAAGTGATGGGTCCTGTTTTCTCCCACATGTAGAAGCTAGGGAGAAACTGGGAAGCAATTCAGATGGATGAGGAGAGGTAACAGTGGGATAGTGGGAGGGGGTTGATGAGGGAAATGGAGCTGGGGAGGGAGGAGGCTGGATGAAGAAATCCGTCCAAGCAATCCTATGTATATTCATGAAACGATCAATACCGACTCCAATATCATGATCAGGGAGTAGAAGGGAGCGGGGAAAGATCCAGAGGGAAATGTACCAGGTGCTATGGTGTGTTTCTATCACACTGAACCTCAATACGATATATGGTTACAATGCTACAATAAAAGCATTTTGAAAACTTCATGAATGTGGGCCTGAGGTGCTTATGATCTAAAATAATGTATGAACCAAATAATTATTAGGAAGAGCATATGGATTTGGAAGTGTAGAATGGGCCTGAGGGAGAAACTCTGCAACTATGCTTTGTGTGTATGCTTTGTTCGTATGCTCTGTGTGTGTGTGTGTGTGTGTGTGTGTGTGGTATTTGGGATTAAATCCAGGGGCTCTCTTCAAGCTACACTCTCATCCTTATTTTATATTTTATTTTGAAACAGTGCCTTGCTAAGTTGCTGAGGCTGGCCTCAAACCTGTGCTTCTCCTATCGCAGCCTCCTAAGGACTGGGATCGTAGGCACGCACCACAGGCACCACACCGGGTTCCATCAAAGCTCTTAATGCCAAACGTGTTAAGTATATTGACTGAGAATTTCATAGGTAGACTGTGGAACATGTGGGCTCAAATTCCAGTTATGTCATTTGTTATCAGTCAGACCATAGGCAAACTTTACCAAACCTTGTTAACCTTTCATGTTCTCTTCAGGAAAATGGAACCATCTAAGCTTTACCCGTGTGCTTGAGAGCGTCAAGCATAGAGAGTGGCACCTAGAGTTCGCATTTGGCAGATGTTTACGTTCTCTCTGCTCTTAAGAAGCTGGGTTTGAGGGCTGGGCCTGTAGCTCAGTGGTAGCGCACTTGTCTTGCATGTACTAGTTCCTGAGTTTCAATCCCCAGTACCACTATAAAAATAAATAAACACTCAAAATTTAAAAAAAAAAGAAAGTTGGGTTTGAGCTATGACCTGACACACAAGCTCTTTGTGTGGCTTATATTTGTTTTAAGAATTCAATATAGTCCACGTTTTATTCCTGGCCTGTGTCTTTCTTCCTTTCATTTTGCACAATTTCAAGCCACTTGTGCCCTGGTGGCTGGACGCTGTCACTTTCCCCTGTGACACTTACCCATGCAGTTTGATGCAGGAACTTCCCCCTGGCTTCCCAGACGGGGCCTTTTGCTTCATTCTGTCCTGCTCAACAAAGGGTGTCGGATGCAAATAGAGAAAAACATAGCTCATCTTTTCTGATTTATAAAATTGCGATGGTTGGCACATATGTAAATTATTCATGAATTCTGATATTTTAATTCTTTTCCCAAGCGATCCTTTGTAACTCACCTCATGGCTGATCTTGACATTCAGAAGCTCGAGTCTGTTGCCTGAAGCATATCATGAGTTTGCCTGAAAGAGGAAACTGAGATAAAGCAGCCAATCAGGATGGGAGAGCCAGGGAACAGAAAAAGCTTGGTGATAGTGGATAATCTACAGGAAGAAAAATAGCATTTAATTAAAACAGTAATATCGCCTCAGGGTCCTGGAGTTTCTTATTTGTTTCAGCATAGGAAAAGGAGTATGGCATTAGGGTGGTGGTGGTGTAGACTTCTGGAAAATCCCAGAATGACCTGATAAAGATACCTCTATCTGAAACAGATTCTGCTTGTAATAATCCGCTCACTCTCCCAGGCAAGAGACACTGCCTGGAATCCGAATGGAGAGGCTCAGCTTAGGTGCTGAAGTTGAGTGATCACAGAGAAGTGAGTTCTTTGGTTTGAATTTCCTGATCTTTGGTTGAGGGATGGTGATGCCTTGCCACAGACTTGCTAAGGGATCAAAGCAGATGCTGCAGCTGAGAGTGCTTTAAGAAGCTCTGGGATTACTAAAGGCAGGGGAATAATACTGCCATCTCCCAAAGGACAGTACTATGAACATATTTTCATTGCATTTCACCTCTCTTGGGAAAAGGATGCATAACTGCAACATTAATGTGATTACTAGCAATAGTCCTTTTTTCATTAAAAAGTTAATAGTATAATGTGCTATACAGATGTCAAGTTATAAAGTTATGTTCCAGAATGCCACTAGAAATCCCAAATTGTGCAGTCACAGTTGAGTTTCCTCTTGACGTTTCGCTGTTGCTTTAACAAGCAATAGGAAGTATGATAGCATTCCAATAGCTTCGGCCCTAAGCCTAGTTCTTCCCCAGTGGAAAAATCTAGCATTAATTTAGCCAAAGTGTGTGAATGCTCCAGGAAAAATGAAACAGGAAATTAACTTTTCTGTAGCAGCACAGGAACTCCCTGACCTTCACAAAGCATCAATAAGAAAGCTGGCTTTCATAGTGAGCAGTAAACCTTTCCTCCTGGACACACCGAGGGGCAGAAGGGACTTCAAAGTTTTCCCTCATTCTTCCCTTTTTCAGGATCTTTGAAAACTATCTTTGAGAACTATCTTTTTCTTTTTTTCTTCTGAATAAACAGTGCAAACATTAACAGTACATTTGAAACTCCCCACTGCACAAGTTAATCTATTTATCCAAGTATGTTAGAACTACATAAGCTATTTTTAAACCAGTTAGATTTGGGACGAACTAGTTTTGTTTGTGGGGGCATAGATAACGATAGAGGAAAAAGTGGCAAGCTTACCATGTTTCTTTCAGAGAAACAAGGTTCAAATAATACCATCTCTGCTTTAAACAGACTTGATTTGAGAGAGAATATGAATGAATATTAGTGAAAATATATTTTTAGATATTATATAAACCTCAAGAAGCTAGAATCCTTTCCAGTGTTTAATATAAAATGATGGCAACTTAAAAGGAATCTGATTTCTGTGTTAAAAAACAGGAGTATGTCTCATCATTTAATGATGTGCACATGATCTGGTGCACATGATCCTCAGCACAATTTTTAGCAAAATCCTAATGAAAGTAACCAAGTGTTTATAATAATAACCAAACTCTGTGATGCCCAGCACTACAACAAAACCTTCAAATAAATTACTGATAGATGGGTCAGGGCAGAGATCAAGTTTACACAATTCCTGGCACATAACTTAGTAAATGAATGGATTTAGTATAAATTTATGCTGTGTATACAATATAGCGTTCCCTACTGTCAGCAGTCCTTGAATTCTTTGGTACTAATTGGATTTCTAAACTCTGATATCCCAACCACTGTTTGACCTTCCCATCCAGATTTTTATTCATTAACAGAAAAAAAGCTCTCACCTTCTCTTTTCTTGAGAAGATACATATAACCTATTAGAAGAAATGGTGTTGTTTTTCTGGACCTTTAGTAAAGTATTTACTTATTTACTTATTTATTTACTTACTTATTTGTTTTTGTGATATTGGAAATTGCATCCATAGACATTTTGCCTCTGAGCTATACCCCCAGCCTTTTTTAAACTTTTTTTTTTTTTTTTTTTTTTTTTGCTTTGGAACAGAGTCTTTTCAGGTTTCTGAGAGTCTCCCTACATTGCCGAGGCTGTCCTTGAACCTACAATCCTGTCTCAGCTTCCCAAGTACTGGGATTATACTACCACAGCCTGCTGGGAATTTACTTTTTTAGCTGTCTGCAAAGGAAAGCCAAAAGATATGATGCAGCATAATCTGCCCCATAAAGGAAGGATCAGAACATTTGGGAATTTGAACATTTTATGTCATTATTAAATGATTAGTGCTTAGGTTCTTATATTATTAGGTATCACCATTTCCTGCCAGTTTTTCATTTTGCAAGCAAGAAGTTGACCACCTAATATGTAAGCGTTCTAGAATGCATCTGTGACTTGGCGAGCTCTGGAGCTCTGGGAATGGTCCTGAAAGGAATTTGTGCAGTGTGATAAGGCAGCCTCTGGGCCATAGGAGCAGGAACAGGCTGGGCTGGGTGGGGCTTCCAGGGGGGAAGCAGGAAAAAGCACGTTCTTAGGGCTCTGTCCAGCTGGGAAAAGTGTTACCCAGGATCACCTCCAAGGTTGTATATTAGTAATGGACAACAAGCTGAAAGGACAGGGAAGCCCGAACAACGGTGTGGATGCTCAAAAATAAGAAAACAGAATGAGCTTCAAGGCATGCAGGCACATAAGGATACTTAGTTTACTCCTTTTATGTGGGGTCTGGTGCCTTGATATTTAGCACACTGCCCCCGTTTTTCTTAATACTTTGGTCCCCACTTGGGTAAGACAAGGCTGTTTCTTTGGACTTCCCAGGTGTGTGCCTCTATCCTGAAGCCAACCATTCAAGGAGAACTGGAGCTGGCCAGGCTTCCTCAGGAATGCAGGGCCACCTGTATGGAGCATTGGCCATCCATTCTTAACTTTCTGTGCAGTTCATGAGACCCTGGATTTCCCAGGAGAATCTGAATGAATCGGTTGCTACAAGGATATGAATGTCAAGAGGTAAAACAAAGGAGGTAGACCTGTAATGTGCCTGGGATTGATAATACTGAACATGTGAAGTGGACTTAGGAACCTAGCCTTCTCTCTTAGGGAAAGACAGCAGAGAGAGAATCTCTTAAGCCCTAGCTCAATCTACTCTATATCTAGCAGGTGTTACATGAGGCTGGACACTGCCCAGAGGAGAACATGTGTGCTCCAGTGCCAGAAGAGATTTGAGCCTGGCTGCCAAATGTTTTTGTTTGATGACCCAGTGCAGAAACCACCACAGAGGTGACTTGTGCAGAGGGCAGCAGGGCTCGGAGGACACTTGAGGTCAGAAACAGGGTGTTGGGAGGATGGGTAGAAAAATATCTAGTATTTGGGACTATGGAGAGCATGAAAGGGCAGGATTGAAAGGGAGAATGAAAGTGGGAAATCCATGAACGAATAGGCAAATACTATGAGAAAGTTCTAAGACTAGAAAAGATCGACCATATTTTCTAGGACAAGGAAAAGGGAATGTTAGGTCTGATAAAGTGATTTTTATATCCTGATGTGTGAACTAATTTTTAAAACATAAAGTATGAAATTAAATCATGTTTGGTTATGCAATTAGCAAAATGCTTGATTTTTTTTTCTAGCCCTCAAATCTAAAATGTATGTTTATTATATACATAGCATCAATGTCCACAGTTTTCCTGAATGGTATGTTTATTATTAGACTTTTTTTAATTAGAGAAGAACAGTAGAGATAGTGATTCATTGATTATTTAATGTTTCAGTGTCCCTAATATATAAACATGGCCTCTCCCATATTCTGCTTGTCCTTTGACAGAACTTCTATGAAATCATTTAACTAAAAATCTTAAGGTTTTTATTGAAAATATTTTACTTTTTCAAGACATTCTTTTATCTGGAAGCTTATTTAGGAGATACTAACTTTAGAAACCCGGATATTTGTGAGGGACTATATGTTTTTGAAGGCTTTTATGCGGGCTGTTTCTGCTTTGATCTTGGAAGTGGCGGGGTCAGTTAAGTGGAAAGTGGGGTGCTCGTTTGCAGAGAAAGTGAATGAAGTACACCCACAGGACCTTAAGTGCCAGCATGTCATGAATGGAGACTTGGGACTCTGAAGCCCTTGGGGTGTTGCTGGAAAAGTCTAAAACTCAGATTTAAAGTGTCTGGCATCTATGAAAATGTTTGGCCAATTGTATGCTGCTTAAGTATCGATAATGTTGCTATAATGGCCCCAGTGCCCTTTCCTTTCTGTTATATTCCCTTTGTGTGACTTACTATTTTAAGGCTGAATTGCTGAATTAACTCATTGTTTGAGCCTCAGGGGATAGAGATTTGCTATTATTTTGACATGTTTCAAAAGAACAAGGTCTCTCCTTGTCCTCTGCTCGCTATTTCATAAGGGTGGATTGTCAATTTGATGTTTTCTTCATTGTGGAGGATGGACTGTATGACTGTTGACCGTGAAGAGACTCAGAGGGCAATATGGACCCTCAGAGCCACTGGACAGCACTTCCTCTGCAGCCTGCAAGTGAGGGAAGGCTTGGGGCTGCAAAGAAAATAATCTTGTTCTCCTGTTAGGCTCTATGGCAGTGTCTAAGGATGAGAAGGGCAGGGAAGGGGGAAAGCATAGAGAAAGAAGGCAGAGAGAGAGAGAGAGAGAGAGAGAGACAGACAGACAGACAGACAGACAGACAAATAGACAGGGAGAAGTTAAAAGGGAATGGTTTTCATTTATTCCAAAATAGGGAGTAACTTCAAACATGCCCCAAGAAAAAGCAAAGGACATTCTCTTGCTCTCCTCATTTGCAAGTTTTATCTTCTTTAAAGATATCGTTTGAAGGAAGCTATCAGGACCTCCATCTCCCAGCTATTCCTTGTCTTTATCATCTCAGCTGGGTCTTTGTTATGTCTGTAAAAGTTATAGTAAATAGTAAACTGATGGCCCACAGCTGTGCATCGTGGGTGGCAGCACAGAGAAAGGAGCCGTGAATTCGTTGGAGGAAAACACTCAAGAGGAGGCTGAGAAACATGCCTTATATGACTTTGAAAACATCTAGCCAAGAGGAAAATGAAAACTTGGGAGAAACGGAGGAGAGACCAACGTGATCGGTCCCTCGGTGTTGGTTGAAATGGACCCAGAGGCCAGCGGTCCCAGCTGGAGACTACAGACATGGGTTCCAGGAGAAATTGTTCTGCTGTGTTCTTGGTTTTGTTTTAACATTTTCTACTCTCCAACATTCATGCTATGTGGGAGGGTTAGTCTGAGGAAGGAATGAGCAGCATACAGATGCTACGCCCAGCATCTGCCCATTCCCTGGAGTTTCAAAGCTCAGTCTGCCTTTTCTTTTTTTCTCTTATCTTTCAACTTGTTCGCTCCTATTCTCTCCTCTATTTTTCCGTCATTCACACCAGCTCAGTAGAGTGCACCCCTTCACAAAGGTTCCAAATGTTTCCAAAGTTTTGAATGAGCAGAAGGGGCAATATATGTAGAAGTGAGCAGGGAATCCTCAGGGTTTGTCTACAGATACTATGCTTAATGTTGTACAGATGTCATGGGAATTCTTTCCTGATGAGCGCAAATGTCAAATTTTCCCTGTCAACTAAGGCAATTTGACATCAGATATCATTATTTTCTAGCATAGAGGCCAGGTCAGGGTCTGTCTGCTATTCTGTTATTCCTCTTCCTAAGCCCTCCTGGTTTCCTTTTTCTTTTTTTATTTATTTAAAACAATTTTATTTTATTTTATTTTATTTTTTTGCCAGATGTAATGGCGCAGGCTTGTAATCCCAGCATTTGGGAGGCTGAGACAGGATCACAGTTCAGCCTCAGCTACTACTTAGTGAGGCCCTTTGCAACTCAGTGAGACCCTGTTTCAAAATAAAGAATAACATCATTAGCCATCAGAAAGATGCAAATTAAAACTACAAAACTACGTTGAGATTCCATCTAAGCCCAATCAGAGTGGCAAGCATAAAGAAGTCAAATAACAACAAATGCTGGCTAGGATATGGGGAAAGAGGAACTCTTTCACACTGTTGGTAGGAGTGCAAACTAGTTCAGCCGCTATGGAGACCAGTGTGCAGATTCCTTAGAAAACTGGGAATGGATCCACCATATGATCTGGCTATACAACTCCTGGGTATCTTCCCAAAGGGGTTGAAATTAGAGAACTACAGTAACATATGCATACCCATGTTCATAGCAGCACAATTTGTAATAATCAAAATATGGAACTAGCCTAGTTCTCCATCAACAGATGAATGAATTGCAAAATTATGGGAAATACACACAATGGAATTCTACTCAGCAATAAGGAAGAACAAAATCATGTCATTCACATGAAGATGGAAAGACCTGGAAAACATTATGTTAAGTGAGACCAGCCAAGCACAGAAAGAGAAGGGACTTATGGTTTCTCTAATATGCCCAAACTAGGGAGTATTGGAGATATAAGAGAGACTCCAGAAAATGGAGGGGAAACCTCAGCAAAGCTGAAATGGAAGGGTAAGAGAGGAAGAAGGCTGAGGTTGATTAATGGAGGAGCTACATTCGAATATGTGTATAAGTGTGAATGTAGCATGGTCAACCTGGACACTCATTGTTGGGAGGAGGGGAAAGGGGAAGCGGGGGGCAGGGGGAGGTCACTAAGCACTGTGTGAATATATGCCATTTTCAATATGATCCACATAAAAATAAAATTAAAAAATAAGAATAAAAAATAGGCTCTCCAGTGTTCCCTCCAGTGCTCTCAGGCTCCCCTGTTCTGCTGAGTCCCCCAGGACACTGTCATGCCTACCATAGTTTTTAAACATCTTATCTGCACAATAGCAGGGTGGCTTAGAGTTCTTAGGAAATCTTGTGATGGGTAAAGTCTGGCCTTTCAGAATTCTCTGGGGATACCTGTCCTTCTGGAAGAAATTTTAAAAATTAACAAGAAAAGCACCTTCCTCTACTTATACAAAGTCTAGTTTTCTTCATTTTCCTCCACCCTGCTGAGAATTTTGGTAAAAAAGGACCAAAGGAGCCATGCGTGGTGGTGCACACTTGTAATCCCTTTATTCCGGAGGCTGAGACAAGAGGATTGTGGTTCAGCGACAGCCTCAGCTACTTAGTGAGGCCCTTCACAACTCAGTGAGACCGTGTTTCAAAAAATAAGACTAATCACCTGGCGTGGTGGTGCACGCTTGTAATCCCCATGCTTGGGAGGGGGAGACAGGAGGATCATACTGGTTCAAAGCCAGCCTTGCTGGCTTAAGAGACCCTGTTTCCAAATAAAAAATATATATTAAAATAATAGGTCTGAGGGTGTAGCGCAGAGGTAGAAGGGTTTCCAGGAACCCCAGTACAACCAAATAAATAAATAAATAAATAAAATAAAAATAAAAATATTTTAAAAAATAGGACTGGGAGTATAGCTCAGAGGCAGATACCCCTGGGTTCCATCCCCAGTCCTAAAAAAAAAAAAAAAAGACAAACCAAATGCATGATAGTTGAACCTACCTGTAAAGACCAGCCGAAACAACGAACTTTTGTATTTATACTACTTGCTAGGTTTAGGTTTTCTATAGCGAACTAACAAGTTAATAACTAATGCCGTTCTGCTCTTTTAAAAGTCATTGCCAGTTATTTCTGATTGCCTACCTGACTATGTCTGCCACTCACAATATAAAGTACCCAAAGTGCTGACTTCCAAGGTCCTCCTGATTTAATTTCATTTCCCAACTTTTCTCTACTTGAAAGAACTGTCTTTCTTCTCTCATTTTGTTTCACATGAAACATTCACAAGACAGATGAGCAATAGCATATCATGCCATCTGAAAGAGGTCCCGGGTCATTCTTTAGCAGACCAGAACTTGTGTCTCCATAGGTAGGTACATGGCATGACTTCATTAATGTTTATTTTTCCTCTTGCTGAATAGCAAGCTCAGATGGGCAAGAACTTCTTTTAGGGTGTCTCACTGTTGTCTTTCCCAGAAGCAAAGACCATACCTCTCACATAGAAAGTGCTAAGAAAAATTAGAGATAAATGAATGAAAGAGTGAAGGAAAAAGCCAGGAGATGGGTACAGAGATAGAGACAGACAGATCGAAACACATGGAAAGAAACATTAAGCACTCAGGAGAAGGTGATAAAATAGATTAAAGTTCTCATGGGTTTGGGGCAGACACAGGAATGGGGAGGAAGCTGTTGGGAGGGGGAGAATGTAGAACTTGGAGAAGAAGCAGTATAATTAGCTTTAGATACTAGGACAGGTTTCTTCTATGGAAATAGGAGGAAAAAGAGGAAAATCAGTTGTGGTGCATCAGGTTATCCTGAAGAGAAGCTGTTTAAGTCAGCCAGCCTGTTTCCTTTTGATCTGCTAATTTCCTCCAAATGAGGAAGTTCCAGCACGGAAGATTTGTCACTGTGGAGAGTGACAGAAAGTTGACCAAGGAAGAAGCACATTCCAGGACAGCCTGTTAGTAGCTCTTTGTAACCCCAGCGCAGGGGCAGGACAGGCAGGCTGCTTAGGTTTCCCTCTGGTCAACTAGTTTCCATGGCGCTTCCTACCTCCAACTTCCCTGGATCATCATAATTTTTGACAACTAGCTTATGTCTGCTTCCCTAGATGGGCGTGAGCTCTGTAGAGCCAGTGGCGGTTTGTCTTGTTTCTGTGGCTTCCCGGCTCTTGCAAGTTGAAGCTGCGCCATGTGGAAGAGCCATGGAGCGAGGGCATGAAGTAGACTGGAAGAGGGTGATTGGAGGGTTGGAACATGGAATCTGAGCTGCAGATAGAGGTGAGGAAAAAGGAGGCTAGCAGAAAGTGAGGATTAGAGGAACGACTAGTCAGAAGCACCAGTGTACTGAGTAAATGAGAATCATGGTGTGATTAAAGAATAGAGTATTTCACTTCCTAATCTCAGATAAAGGGCTGTTCTAGGGATCATGAAGTTGAAGATGTGGCCATTGGAGTGGTTGGCTGACATGAATGGGGGAGACAGTCACTGGGGGTGAAGAGGTCATGCATGCCATAGGCCCTCAGATGCAAACGTTGAAGCCTCCACTCAGATTTCTTTAGTGGACTTTTATCTTCCCTACCTAATAGTGTAGAAATAGCTAAAGTAAAATAGTGAAATGATAAAAGAACATGAATATGTTTGTAGGTTGATGAACTCATATTCTGCATTTGTGTCTCCATTCATTTGTTTCTTTACCCATGTTCCGTTGTTTAAAACCTGAGAGTGAGCTGCATGTACAACAATGGGCAAAGCAGACAAGTCTAGTCTCTCATAGAATACAGTAGTAGGACAGGTAGACTTTAAACAAAAATATATAACCATACATTATGACACAAACCGGTGGGAGAATTATATTGAGAGATCTGTGACAATGGATTTTAGCACTATCTCTTTAAGTGAATGCTATTTCCTCAAAGCTTTATTGGGGCTTCATATTTTATTTTATTTATAGTACTGGAGATTGAACCCAGGGACATTTTTTTTTACCTCTGAGCTATAACCCATCCTTACTTTATTTTATTTTTTTAATTTTGAAACTCCCTAATTTGTGGAGAGTCTTGCTAGGTTGCCGAGGCTTGCCTCAGACATGTGATCTTCCTGTCTCAGCCTCTCAAGTACTGGGATTACAAGCATGCACTGCCACATGGCTGGAAATTTGTATTTGATATGGAAACTTGTTTTGTTTTTCTCTAATATTCATTCAGAACCTACCTAGAGCCACAGGTGAGCAAACTCACCTATCATTGATGTTGAGGGTTGGGATAGCACCACGGTACCGTTTGGGAGCACAGATTAAAAGTCCCTAGTGACATGGAGTAGTTCTGAGAAATGTGTGGCCATTCCATGACGCTCTTGAGATTCAGTTGAGTCAGATGTAGGGTGAAGAAGAAAGTTCATTTAAACAAGAACATTCTTACAAGGATCTGCTTGCATATTCAGGAGACTGAGTACTAAACTGTTAAACAATTATAAGATGATTTTTAAATTAAAAAAATGTGTGCAATATGCATTCTGAAAATCGTGTTCCATTTTACTTCCTATATTCTCTAAAATTAGTGTATATTTTGCCAATGGGGAAAAGATCCTGTATTTTATTCTTATAGTGGAAAAATTAAAACATAATTCACTGTGATAGACTGTGTAATATTTCCAAAATGCCCAAAATCTGCAATTTAACTCTTAGTTATATATGACACACATCCAAAGTCCACTATGTGATTTGTACTTGAGCGTCAAAAGATATCATAAATACATGGCTACTTCAATAAATCCAGAAAAAATCTTTCTGTCATGTGGAAAAAAAGCAAGTTTTATTTTTCATCCCTACAATATTTTCAGGAGCTATATTTCTTGGTTTCTTGGTAAGACTTGGTGAAGACTTTTTAACAATGTAGATAACTGAGGAACACAGTACCTTATAATGCTCTTTAATTCAATTTTTACTGTAAATTCATTATTTTGTTCAAATGTATAACTATTATTGTTGTTTTGTTATTATTCACAATTCTACTGAAATAAAATTAATACAAATTTAAACACTTTTATTGCCAATATTGTATTTTTTGTATTTATAACCAACTCTTACATATTGATTAAAATAGATGTTTGCATTCATCTATTCAAAACTATTTGCGATATACCTCTTTTTTATGTGGTACTGGGGTTCCTGGAACCCCTTCTACCTCCAGGCTACACTCCCAGACCTATTTTTAAATTTTATTTGGAAACAGGGTCTCTTAAGCCAGCGAGGCTGGCTTCAAACCTGCGTGATCCTCCTGTCTCCGCCTCCCAAGTGCAGGGATTACAAGCGTGCGCCACCACGCCCGGCTGTGATACACCTCTTTTAAGCTGATTATTGTACTTTGGCTGGGAAAACATAGTGAACAAAATTGAAAAAATATGCCTTATTTAGCTTATAGTGTAAGGAGACAGATACGGAACTTAGAAAATAAATTGTATTTGCGCATTAAGTCCTGCAGAATAATTTTTGTATCAAGTAAATGGGAGTATACCATTTATTGAAAAAAATGCTTTTTATGACAAAGACTAAATCCAAAGTTTTTTGAGTGTTGAAAAACTTATACAATTCTTTTTGTGAGTGTATGGTACCAGGGATGGAACCGAGGGGTACTGTACCTCCCAGTCACACCCCAGCCCTATTTTTAAGTCTTTTTGAAATTTTTCTTGAAACAGGCTCTCACTGAGTTCCAAGCGCCTCGCTAAGTAGCTGAGGCTGTCCACAAACCACGATCCTTCAGTCTCCACCTCCCGAATGCTGGGATTACAAGTGTGAGTCACCACGCCTGGCCACAATTCTGAATATAAAAGAAGAGCTACAATATATTACTTTTCAATTTTATTTATGTAAAATTCAGCATCATTTATTGGCAAGACAGAATTGGGCATTTACATACTAAAAATTTATTTGATTCCCATAACAACCTCATGAGATAGGATTTGTTTCTTCAGCTGGACAGAGGAGAGAACTCTGCTGTGAATAGAGTCAACACTTGCTATATGGAAAAGAAAGCAAGTGGCAGAACCAAATTCAAACCCAGGTTTTTTCCCCCCCAATCCCCTCTCATTTCATTCTACACGGCAGCACCTAACACTCCCAGTGGTTTACTACAACATTTCATCCTTTGTTTTGTGAAAGGTCTCATAGAGATTCCAGATTTTAAAGTCCTTTTAACAAAAATCACATGGTTGTAAAACAACTTTCAGAGAGTCGAGCAAAATAATCTCTGAGGAAGGGTTTTGCAATGCTCTCAAGGAGAGGGTGGCAAGTGAGTGCCGGGGCTCATGGTGTGAACACCCTGGGACACTTACTTCATTCTAAATTCTAGTCATCAGGGTTCTTAGTCTGAAGTTAAGTTGTGGTGGTGGCCAGTAGTTAAATGTTTCCTTCTGCTGAAAATATATCTTTGAAACTTCAGAAGAGTAATCAGGAACTCTTATTTCCAAAAGGGCTGCTGTTCACATCTGATGATCCTGCATTTGCTGGTGCGGTTGTTATAATTGTTCACATAGTTTTTATTTCACTTACGCAGTAAGTGCACCTGTTGTCTGACTGGCTAAAACTGGTCTCGCTCTTTGGTATTGGGCCATTCTGCTGATACAGTGTGTTATAAATATTACAAGGACAGGAGCAGTTTGTATTACAGGATAATACAGCATAATTTTACCGACAAGCTCATTTCCTATTTATTCTCTATAGTCCAAGACTTGAGAGTTAAAGTTTCAGTCCAGGGCATAAAGATTATTACAAAATAGAGCCAGTAGTTAGATCTTATTTAGAATATGCTGTACATAAGATATGCTGGTAAAAATTAGACTGCTTTTGCTTAAGTTGATCCTGGGTGGGTGGAAGTAGGTGTGATTTTTAAAAATTAAAAGTAGCTTATAGCTTTAATGTCCACTTTCTCCTTGTGAAACCCCTTCTATGCTTCAGCCAGCTGTAATAGAGAGAAGCATCCCATGGTCATGAAAGTAAATAATGTGATCAGGGAATTCTGGACCCTGTGTGTGTTGCTTGAGTGACACTGGTATATTTGGAGGCATTTGTCTTCCCCTTTCACCTAGACGCCTGTTTTCTCTGGCATTCTAAGGGCCACTCTGTTCTTTCTAACCAAATCCTTTGGTCCAGAGGCTCAGCCTGTGTTCAGTTCCAAACACTCCTTACAATTACATTTGTTAGGCAATCATGCCCCAATTTGCAAGTGAATCCTTGAGTTTGAATAGTTTCCTCATCAGCTGGAACTGGTGATCCAAGTATTTGGAGGCCTGTATTCCCAGTACTTGGGAGGCTGAGACAGGAAGACCACAGGGTCAAAGACAGTCTCAGCAATGTAGCGAGACTCTTAGCAACTTAGTGAGATCCTATTTCAGAATAAAAATGAGAAAGAGATGAGTTGTAGCTCAGGGGTATAATGTCCCTGGATTTAATTCCCAGTAACTAAAACACACACACACACACACACACACACACACACACACACACACGGTTTTCTTATCAATAAAACATAATTTTTTTATGCATATATATACACATACATACAGGATTGAACTTAGTAGCATTTTACCTCTAGGCTACACCCTCAGCCTCTTTTATTTTGAAACAGGGTATCACTAAGTTGCTGAAGCTGACCTTGAATGTGCGTTCCTCCTGTCTCAGCCTCCCAAATATTGGGATTTCAGGCTTGTGCCACAATGCCCAGCTAAAATGTAATATCCTTTAACAAAGAAAAATAGCTCATCAAGCATGCTTTTCCAAAGTAGCATGTATAGAGATGTGATTAGCCAGTGTTCTTTTTTCTTGCATTCATTACACATGTATTAAGCACCTATGTTGGCAGGTACCAGGAAGAACTCACACTCAGTTTTCCTGACTGATGGTTCTTAAGGATATATTATTATGTACAAAGCACATAGACATTACTCCCTATGTGACATGCATAATTCTAACACTTTATAAGTATTCACTCTCCAAATTCTATCACACTTTCAGGTATTGTCTAGACAACATAAATAGTGTGGGTGAAAATAGATGATTAAAACCCAACAGTTTGGCTTCAGGGGTTGTGTTCTCCTGAAAATCGCTAGGCTTGGCCTACTGATCTTCAGACAACAATGATGTATGCAAGAAAAAAAACAAGACATGGTTCCTGCCCTCAAAAGATTTACAATTTTAAGTTGTTTCTTCTTTCCATATATATATATATATATATATATATGGATCTTCAAAGATATATGTATATATCTTCAAAGATAATGTTTTAGAACTATGATTCATTAATTTTCCAAATATTTTCATTTATTAAGCATGTTTCACATAGTATATCCTGGCATGGACCCTGGGGATAGATCAGTGATGCAAGTCTGGATTTAAGGAGCTGACACAGAGAGATGCAACATCCTTTCAAAGATGCTAAAAGAAATATTATATATATACATATATATATGTATATATGTATATATGTATATGTATTTCACTTAAAGCTTTGTAAAAGAAAATGTTTGGATATTGAGGGAATGGAGTTTGATAAATGGATAAATAGAAGAGGAAGGAATTGTAAGTGGAAGGCACAGTGGTGTGTAAAAGAGAGGGATGGGAATCAGGGATGGAAATGATTCAATGTGATGTGACCAGAGAAGGAAGACGGATTAAATATAATGGCCTTGTCAAAGTAGTAGAATGGGTTCTGTCAGTAATGGGAAACAGTGAAGAATTTAAGTACTAAAAAACTTGGATTGTATTTTAGACCCATTGAATGGGCAGGTTGATTGAGAGGTGCTATCAGAAATAATTTTATTTTTACCAATCCCCCCTCATCTTCCTCCACCTTCTCCTTTGTCTCCTCTTCTTCAGCTTCTCATCTTCCTTCCCTGCCCTCCATTCAATCTCATCATCCCTTCTATCTTCTTCACTTTATCAAAGTTACATCTCAAGTTTTCAAACACCCAATATCTGCCATCAAGCCTTATAATGAATTTAAATGTAAGCCTTCTTTCTACTTGTCATTTGTAAATTCCCGTTTCCAGTGGGATTTCAAGTGTGTTGTGAGGAGGAATATTTCTATCGGAGAGCAATAAACTATTGTGGAAACAATCTGGAATTATGAAACTTCAACAACCTTCTCATCCATGGAGCCCATCCTGCCTCACTGAGGTGCATTCAAGTGTTGCTGGATCCCAAGGGAGAGGATTAGCAAGCAACACCACATGTCTGTGAAGAGCTCCCAGCTCGACTCTTAGCTCTACCTCTTCTTGACCATGTCCTGCCAGCATAAAACCATTCCCTCTCAGTCTTCTCCTCTACCATGTTTATCTAAGTTAGCGATTGAAAAACAATGCAGCTGGAACTCCTTTATGAAAAGCACACTGCAGCTGACCACCATTGCTAGTAACATATTTTCAGCTGGAGTTCAGCTCCATACTTCTCTGTGGCAGTTTCCCTCAGGGAGCTCTCTATTTTAATGGCCTAAAATTTTCCTATTTCTGTAATAGTGAGGACATTTCAGTTCACTTTCAGTTCTTGCATATAAAGTCATTTTTGGCAGGGCATGGTGGCGCATGCTTGTAATCCCCGCGCATGGGAGGCAGAGACAGGAGAATCGCGCAGGTTTGAAGCCAGCCTCAGCTGGCTTAAGAGACCCTGTTTCCAAATTTTAAAAATATATAAAATAGGTCTGGGAGTGTATCCCGGAGGTAGAAGGCCCCTGGGTTCCATTACCAGTACCACCAAAATAAATAAATAAATAAATAAATAAATAAAGTTATTTTTGTTCTTGTGCTTTCAGAGAATCTTTCATTTCTAGAGAAATATGTAAAGAATAACTTTCTGAATGGCCCTTGATTTGCAAGAATGATGTTCTCTAAGGGAAATGTATTAATTTTTTTTGTTTTGAATTTGTATGCCTTTTTTTTTTTTACCCCCTGTAGATTGAAGAATCACTGAAGACACGCTTTGGCATTCATGGGAAAAGAGCCATACTCTACAGGCCTCCTTCCTCCAGCAAATGGGAGCTTCAGCTGCACCAGAATATTCTTACTCAGCATCACTATACAGTTGTCATTGCTGAAGAACAGCTCAGTGCTGGCCGCGGTCCGGGGCTGCTAGAACAAGGTTAGAATAATAAGAAGAATTACCAAAGTCACTTAACATATAAGAAAAACGATTTCTAGAATACGCTCCAGTCTTCCTCTGAAAACTTTCACAAAAACAAATTTTTATCCATGATTGACTTAGCTCTTTGTTTTTACTTCCTTTCAATATTCCTTTAGATAAATCTTTTTATTCTTGAAATAATTTTGTTTATATTTTTGTAGCATTTTGGGGTTGCATAGTCCACGTTTAAATGCTACATTAAAATTTTTTATGTTTATGAGCCTGAATACATGTTCTTCCCAGCACCAAACTGCTCCATATTTTAAGAAAATTGCCTCTTCATTTGACTGCAAGTGGAATGTGCTGGAAATTGTTTCAAGAAGCAGCTTAAATATGATTCACAGATGGCTCTAAATACAAAAGAAGTAAGAATATTTATTATTCATCACATAATTTTATTTCTATCATTTGAAGAGAAAAATAATAGACAAGTTTTAAACAAGTTATTGAAACTAATACTGAGTAGATAATGAGGGTTAAAAGGGCAAAAACAATATCAGCTAAGATTTTTGAGCAACTAACAATCTGATAGACTCTATACTGAACTCTATATTCATGGCCTTATTTAAAATGCAGTAGCCCCCTAAGTACTCCACGATTAAAGAAATGTTCATTCCAACCTATGTGAAGTGACTCACCATGCATTTTACACATAATACAGAGGGAGGACAAATGGGAAAACCTAGCTCCCAGCTCTCATTTTCTGTGCTCTTCCTCTTTACCCCTTTGGTGCCCCTGTCTCTCCTTTGGCCTGTTGACTTCATCAAGCTGCCATCATAAGAGCTTCAAGGACCACCTATTCAGCATAAGAGAATCAGATTTTTCTCATTACAATCACACAATATAGCAATTCCTCAGTATCTGCATAGGATTGGTTGCAGGACCTCACACAGATACCAAAAAAACATGGGCATTCAAATTCCTTATATAAAATGGCATAGTCTATGCATATAACCTATGCACATCCTCTCATATATTTTAAATCATACCTAGATTACGTATAACGCCTAACACAATATAAATTCTAGACACATAGTTGTTATACTGTATTGTTCAGAGAATTGTGATAAGGACAAAAAAGTCTATAGTACAGATGCATTAAATTTTTATCTTGGTTGATCCTATGGATGAGAGACCCATGGATATGAAAAGCTAATTTTATATCTATTTTTACTATTTATTAAAAGCCACAGGGGAAGAAGCAATTTGAATTAACTGTTGATGTCCATGGTGGTTTCCTTTGGTAGAGAATGGCCAGATCTGAGTGCTGAAATACTTCCCATAACCACCATGCCGTCTCTATAATGCTTCTTTTTCATTTATGTGCCACCTTGTTGGATTGTGCTCCTGCAAGAAAGTTGGGGAGGTATTTCTGAGGCTGAGGGAGTATTATCCTTGATCACTCTTTATGTTGGCAGTGAGCTACTTAGCCAGCAAAGCAAAGAGAAACTAGAACTCAAGAAGACCTGGTTGTTGTTCTTTAACTTAGTTTCAATTTTGCATGCTTTTAGTGGTACATTGTAACTATACATAATTGTGAGGTTCAAAGTTTTACAGACTCCCCCACACACACCCCACACACAGTTCCTGGTATATTTTTCTATGTATATCCCCTATTCCATTTTACTCCCTGTACATTTAGTGAGATTAGTAGTAATACCTGTATATATGAACATAGCATCATTTAAACTAGTTCCTTCCTCAATCTTCTTTCCTCTACTTATCTACACCTCGATTGAATCCCCTTCCACTGTTCAATTCATCTCTCTTCTCATTTATCTGAAGTCTCTGTTGTGTCTTATTTTCTTTTTAGCTTTCACATAAAAGACAAAACATATGACCCTTGACTTTCTGAAACTGGCTGATCCCACTTAGCACTTAGCAAAATATTCTCTAGTTCCATCCATTTTCCTGCAAAGGACATAATTTTGTTCTTTATGACAAGTAGAGTTCCATTGTGTATATATACCACATTTTCTTTATCCTTTCATCTGTAGATGGACACATGGGTTGCTTTTGATGAGAAGAAAGGTCTCAAGATGTGCGAAGAATGGGCCATGAAAATAGGCCTTTATGAATGCCATGACTGGTCCTTGACCTCTAGGTGTGTTATGGCGATCTAAAGCACTATACTTGTAGATATGAAAGAAGAAATCAAAAGGAAAATGAGAGCTCTGGAATATTAACAAGAGCTGAAAATGAAATTTATGAACATCCTGGTTTTGTCAAGTTTGGCGCTATTAGAAGGGGCCAATCTAAGGTTTTAGAATATACATGAATGACATTTTCCAAAATATATTCATCAGAATAGTTTTTGGTATAAAGGAAGGATATAAAATGTTTAGTCTATCTCTCATCCACAAAATACTTCATTCTATCACAGAACAGGGTGATTGTATTACCACTGCACACTGCCATGAGAGCTGTGCTCCTAAAGGCAGGACCCTGATGACATGCTACTATGATCCCTGTATTTCCCTACCTCCTTTGTGTTTCCCCTGACTTACTGTGGACATGACAGGCATTATCTGTGCATTTAAACCTTGATTCAATTTCAATTTTCAATTTCTCCAGCTGGAAAACAGATGGATTATATTTCTTTTCTCCCTTGATGTCTTTGGGTCAGTTTTACAAGAAAAAGGAGGATTATTTTGCAGCTTCCAAATATCAAGAAAGTGCAAGGACAGCCTGAAGGCAATAGAATCTGGCAGGCAAAGGAGCTGCTGGGTCCAAGAGCAAGAGATAACTATGTGGTGTCACCAGCATTTGCTGATTCGGTTCCCTCTTCCCACATTCCCACAGCTTTAAAAACATCTCCTTTCTAACTCTGAGGTCTTGGCATTCTTTACTCTATATCCCAAGCTATTATTTCTGGGTAGATCTCAAGGAGGGGTAGCAATTTCATAATTCCATGAGTATGGAAACTTGAGAGTTTTGTGTTTTTCTTATTTGATTTGATAGTTTTTACTGAAGGTCAGTAAAGATCACATCCTTGAAATAAAACTTCTTGGATTCTAATCTAATATTTCCATGATTATCATATATACAAAAGGTTTTAAAGTTGCATCTTACTTCTGTGGCCACCAATTTAATCTATAAATTATGTTAGAATTGAGGCACATACTACAAAAATATTTTTTCTCTAGAAATGTGATTCTTATAGATTTGTTTTGTTTTCATGTCACACATTCACCTCCTGGTTATTTTTGTGCATGCATATCAACAGCAAGCATGAAGCTCTGTCACATCTCAACTTGACCTCCCAAATCACGCAGCCTGGGGAATGCACAAACAAATCACAATGACCCGGGACCCTCTTCCACTTACCTTTCCTCTGGCCATTGCGGTTCCTACTGTGCGCTAACCTGCAATTTGAAAAGATTACATTAAAATCAAAGTCGATAGGCCCACAACTGCTGCTGAGTGCCCAGGTGCAGGTTTGAAACATTGGTGAAATGCATTCATGATCGTAGAAGAGCAAATGCAAAATGGATTTTCCTTTCCTTTTCCTGTACCTCTTTTCTAACTGGCTTTCTCTCCTCTTCTAACTCGACCTCAATCATTTCTCCTCCCTTCTTTGTGTGCCATCCTGTGAAATACAGGTGGCCTTTTTCCAGCTTGGAACCATGTTTTCTTTTTTATCTTTTTAACCGTTCGAGGACAAAAACAAATAAAAGTTAGAAAAAGATAAAAGGATCATAGGTCAGATAGATAACATCATACTATTACTATTAAATATAACCCATACTGGTAGAATAATTATTTACTTTTCTATTTCATTAGTTTTTCTACTACTTATTTAGTAAACACATTTGGAATGGAAAAGTAGGTAATTTCGAATCCTAAACTAGAATTTGGGCGATTTTCCTCCCCCATTAATTTCATCCTAATGGCATAAAAGAAGTTGAGGGCTCTATTAAAAAGGCTGTAGGGTTGTGAATATACCACCATAAGCAACATAATTTTGTGAGCCCCAGTTCTCTATAATTCTCTATTTATTAAAAGTGGTAGTGATATTTACTTCAGAGTAGTATGAATTTAACTGCTTTGTCCAAATCCTTCAGAGTTGTGGGAGGAGTTGAAGCAAAGTCAAGCCAACATTTTATTCCACTCAGTAGTCTGGGAATGGGACCCAGAATTTTATATGTTAAGAACAGACATAGGTAATTCTTATGTATATCCCAGTTTGGGGACCCTATTCTAAGAGATATATTATTGGTTCAAGGAGAAGCAATTTTTAGAATTAATTTTAGAAGTGAAATAACACTCAAGTCTGCTTTGCATGACTCATAATTTAACTATATAAGTATTTATATAACCAGCACTTCATCTTTAAACTAGTTTTAAGAGCAGTATAAGGACAATTGTCCTTTTAGAGTTAAGCCTACAAAATGTCACAGAATGAAAACATACTTTTATAGTCTTCCACTCACTTGTTTTGGAAAAATATATCTTAAATCCATGTATTTGTGAGAAAATATAATTCTCTAAAAGAAAGAATAGAATCACCATCCAATTCTTCTTCTTCCTATTATGTTAGGTGTTATTTACTAAGTCAGTGCTTTAGCTCATAGTAGCCTCAAAAAGTGCATGTTTAGAATTTTGTCTTCCAAATATATTCACCATAATGAAATCCAAGTAATATGCGGTCTGAGGAACTCTATTGGATCAGATTTATTTATGTATACTTGAATACCAGTGCATATTTAGCAATTTTTTTTTTTTTTTGCGGTACTGGGGATGGAACCTAGGGGAATTCTACCACTGAGCTGCACCCTCAGCTCTATTTTTTATTCTTTGTTTTGAAACATGGTCTCACTAAATTGCAAAGGGCCTCACTAAGTAGCTGAGGCTGTCCACGAACCACGATCCTTCTGTCTCAGCCTCCCAAAAGCTGAGATTACAAGTGTGTGCCACCTTGCCCGGGTAGCAATTTTCTTTCAATTTCCAAATACATCTTCTCTTTTCAAATTAGGTGCATTATGATCCATGTGATAAACAAAACACAAGCTTGTTATCAAAGTTATAGAATTGGAATCACATTTATTGCTTCAATTTGTCCTTTGTTGTAACTTAGGAGTTTTACATAGAGTGATTTTTGAACTACAAAAAGTGAAAGACTATATTGATTTCTTTTCTTTTCTTTTTTAAATTGGTGCATTGGCCGGGCGTGGTGGTGCACACTTGTAATCCCTGTGTGGAGGTGGAGACAGGAGGATCGTGCAGGTTCGAAGCCAGCCTTGCTGGCTTAAGAGACCCTGTTTCTAAATAAAAATATAAAATAGGTCTGGGAGTGTATCCCAGAGGTGGAAGGGTTTCCAGGAATCCCAGTACCACCAAAAAAAAAAAAAAAAATTGGTGCATTGAAATCATACATCGTGATGAAGTTCAGGGTGCTAGAGGCATGCAGGCACACAGCACTCCCTGAATCTTCTTCCAGTTCCCACCCTTCCCCCTCTTCTTGCTTGAAGTTGGCAAACTGTCACCCAGTGGCCAAATCTAACTTACAGATTATTTTCAAATTAAAGTATTATTGGAACACAGCCATGCTCATTTGTTTAGTATTATATTTGGCTGTTTTTGTTCTATAACAACAAAGTCGATCTGTTGCAGTAGAGACTTACAGCTTTGAAAAGCCCAAGATTTGTATTATTGGACCCTTGTATAGGAAAAGTTTTCTAACCCTTGGATTTTAACTAGGTGTATAGAACTTGATCCCACACCAAGATGATGAATAGACTGTAGGTTTGAGATGCTTAGTTTTTTAAATGAATCTTATTCAAAATAAATTTGATGGTTCATGATGAAACATATAATAACAAAATCACTTAAACGAATTAGAACCTAAACTGGAAATTTCTCTTTTCTACCATAATTTAGGCTTAGCTTTGGCTATGAGCCTAGCAGTACTGAGATCAGCAACTAAAAAAGTTTTATTTTCAAGAAGGGAATATAATAGTTACTCCTCCCAACTGCCCACATACCTAAGTAGTACATTTAAAACAACTTTTTTTTTCCCCAAAAGGAATAAGAAGTAGACAATATTAAGTAATTGTAATAGGTCATCGGCCAGGGCAACATCTGTATTACAAATGAAGTGGGTGTCATATTTTGGTTCCTAATGTAGCCTCCAATATAAGCTGAGAGTATACCCTTACAATACAACACAGAGAAGGTATTTCTATGAAAAGCTAAAGGAAATGCTATAATAAATTCTACTTATCAATGTTTGTATTGATATTAAACTTGACATATTGTGTTTTGGAGGATGATATTTTAAATATGCTACCTCACAGTCTTTTCTATTAAGGACCCTGTAATTTACCTAAATGTGCTCTTGGGAAACACTAAGATTGAGTTAAGAGAGTGAGAGATACAGATCCCTACATAATGGGAGAAGCTCCGACCTTGCCTATTTAGTGTATTCCCATCCAAAACTTTTATTTATATTCACTTGGACTTTAAAAAATGTCCAACATATCTGTGGATCACTTGAAATTTAGTCTCATTTGAAGGTTGATTTATAGTGGCTACTTGCCAAAAATGATTTCTGAAATTTGTATGGAGAGAAACCTCTACAGATCAACCCAAACCTTTTCTAATGGAAAACATGTTTCAAAAAAATTTTTTTACTTTATTTGTATTAAAAAGAATGTGTAAGGAAACTGAGATCTAAGTTTTTCATTACTAAAAAGAGCTTAATCAAAATAAGTGTTTCCTTTGGGAAGTAATAGACTATGGTAATTCAAAATGTAAGCTTTGGAGTAAGTCAGAACCTGAGTTGGAGTCCGCAGTGTTGCTGGCTAAGACTTTTAATGATTACATAACCTTGGGCATGTTACTTTCCAGGCCATTTGCTGATCGATTGCTTTAAGAATATAACATGGTAAGTACTCCCAAAATTAGAAGTAATATTGACACTGCTATCATAAACTAGTTACAAAAAAGAGCCGATGATATTCCTCTGTAGAGAGGTACATTTGAAAATGAATTAGCCTAAGGGTGCTGCTGCTGGGTATGTTTGTGGGCAAATGAATTTAAATGCTTTTCAAATCAGACTCCAGTCAAATTACATGTTCTCATTTAAAAAGCCAGGCTGTAAACTCTCCTGAAATTCTGATACACACGTTCCTGGATCATTGTCTTAGAAAAACCTGAGATCAAATACAATCTGTAGCCACCATGTTGGTGCACACCTATAATCCCAGGACTTGGGAGACTGAGACAGGAGTATTTCAGGTTAAAGACCAATCTCAGCAACTTAGAAAGACCCTCAGTGACCTAGCAATACCCTGTTTTCAAACCAAAAATAAAAAGGGCTGGGCAGGCTCTCAAAGGTAAAATGCCCCTGTGTTCAATCTCCAGAACCAACAAAACAAAACAAAGCAATTGGTAAGTTCCATAAAGTCATTGATCATATTTTTTCCTGCTTATCATTTAAAACTATACCCTCCAGATAGAGATATGTAATAAATATTTACTGAATGCATGAATAAATGAAGATAAAATAGTGCACCATTTCTTAGGCCCCTTTAACAGTAAGTACCTCGGGAAATTTACATTAAAACTTGGTTAATAACTCTCACCCCCTTTTTGGTCCTAGGGATTCTACCTGCACATCTAGCCCTTTTTATTTGGAGCAAATTGCTAAATTGTAATCCCCGTGCTTGGGAGGCGGCGGCAGGAGGATCACACAGGTTCAAAGCCAGCCTCGCTAGCTTAAGAGACCCTGTTTCCAAATTAAAAATATATATATAAAATAGGTCTGGGAGTGTAGCTCAGAGGTAGAAGGGTTTCCAGGAACCCCAGTACCACAATAAATAAATAAATAAATAAATAAATAAATAAATAAATAAATAAATAAAACTGCATCATGTCATCAGGCGTGTCCTCTACACTCCGCTCTCTCGTTCATTTCTTAGCATAATGTAAAATACTCGTTTTATGGTCTTCTAATCCCCTACTTTGAGAAAATATATCTTGCGACCCAGCACTTTTACAACATATACTTCTCTGAAGAAAAAGATAGAGGCACCATCAAATTACTCACGTTCATATCACCCAGGTACTATTTAGTAAATCATTACTTTAGTTCATAGAAGGGTGCAGTGGCTTAAAAGAGAAGAGATATTTTCCAAAAGTTTTCATCTTGTTCCCAGGGTAGAGTCGAAATAATATGTAGTTCAAAAGACTCTGACAGAGAGTCTATTTTATCACTGAGTCAGAATTATTTATGGATCCCTGAAGAGGACATATTTTTATGGTTGCAGAAGAAACCAGGACCACAGTAGGAATGAGAAGATAGATTATTCCAATGCAAAGGATGTTTCTGGGAGACCTTGCAAGCAGTTGAAGCAATATTTTTGTAGTCTCATTGTCCAATAAGATGTTTGCGTGCAAGATTTATTTGTAGTAACTTTAGAAAGCACAATAAGGGCCAATTTAAAGATGAACATCCTTAGGCCAATCAGGGTTTCAGGGTTTTATCAGAATTGGCCGGAAGTATAAAAATCCATCTCTAAAACCTAGAAGCTGGCCGAACGTGGCGGCATATGCTTCTAATCCCAGCATTTGGGAGTCTGAGACAGAAGGATCTGTTCGCAAGCAGCCTCAGTTACTGGCCCTTTGCAACTCAGTGAGACCCGGTTTCAAGATAAAGGATAAAAAAAAATAGGGCAGGGGGTGTAGCTCGGAAGTAGAATGCCCCTGGGTTCCATTCCCAGTACTGCTAAAATAAATAAATAAATAAAAAAAACCCTAGAAGCTCTGTTAGAACAAAAGCAAGTCTGTGATGCAGATGTGAATGTTACCACGCTATGTCAGAGAAAGAGTGAAATGATCAGTAACGTCTCCTTTAACACTACAGTTCTATAATGAGAGAAGGCAAGGCAAAAATATTAAATCTCTGTTGTCATTAGAATTTCTTTTCTCTAGTCTGAATCTGTATGGGGAGAAGAGAGGAATGGGAAGAAAGGAAGGAGTGGAGAAATTTCAGTCTGGACCAAACTTGGAGGCGGTCCCCTCTGGCTATGTGCACATTTATTGCAGATGTTTCCACTGATCATTTAAAACTTGAGAGTCTAATGAACTTCTCCTTCCTTTTACTCCTCTAGCCCCCCAACAGCATCCTGCTGCTTTCCTGACTTTAATTTGCTATATAACGATTGAACAGGAAGAAGAAGGAGTAAAGGTCACATTTAAAAGGCCTGGTGTGTTTTGCCTTGTCTGTGTTTCGCCTAGCACACATCTGACATGCCTTTTTTATTATGCAAGTAATAGGCTTTAGGTACTATCTGAAGTGCTTCTGTACTTTAGTTAATCAAACTAGGGTGAAAAAAGAAATTGAATCAAAGAAACTTATAAAGCCGCACCGTTCTATTTTATTGTGTTATGACACTCAGTAATTGTGTGCTTGGGTTTATTGTTATTTTCCTCAGTGCTTATGGAATTACTGACATATTTACAACCACACAGAATTTCTTCCTTAATTGGCACACTGGAGCTCAAGAGAATATTTATTTAACCTTAACTCAGTTGAGTTGTTTATACTACAAGGACTTGAGTTCAATTTAATTTTTGAAAGAACCTTGTTATTTATAAAAGTTGAGCTGGGAGTGACCTCCCTATTCTGATGTTTCCTTTACCCTCCACTGGGCAAGGAGAACAAAAAGCCAGTGTCTCATTTTTTATGCCCCCAAACCTAAACTGCTTCCTTAAGTGGGCTCGTTCTTACAAATGAAAATGGCAACCAGATGTTTACTGAAATCCATAGCATTTCTCCTTCAAGCTGAACTTCTTTTATAATTTTTTGATCTTTTTTAAGTTTCATAGAAACCAGATTGTGTATTTTAACTTTCCAAAGCTGGGAAATGTTTACTATAACTTTGAAGATAATTTATTCTGGATAGGTTTGTTACATGTGCTTTCTTCTTGTATTTTGAGATGACACACTGAAATTTGAACAAATAATTTATTTCAACTTACTGTTCTTTAGAATGGAACAGAGTATTTTTTTAAGTGAGAAATTAGACATTTTTCTGAGGTTTTGCCACAGACTAAACTGTGCTTTAAATGGCAGATGTAATTTGCAAAAACAAATAATATCCACGTTGTATTTTGATTGAGGAAAAGACTCCAGAAAAGAAAAACAAATTTCTTTGTATGGAATCTTTCAAGATGTAGTATGGATATGCTAAGAGGAAATTTGAGGACTCTAAATACAGTGTTTCCTCTACTGGGATTGTTTTGGGTACTAGGGATTGAAACCAGGGCATTCTATCTCCAAGCTACACCTAGCCCCATTTTATTTATTTATTTATTTTTTGAAACAGGGTCTTACTGGGTTGCTGAGAATCTTCCTTCATTAATGAGGCTGTCTTCAAACCTGTAGTCCTCTTGTCTCAGCCTCCCAAGCACCGAGACTACACACATGTGCCACCATGCCTGGCTTGCTTGAAATATTTTTGATATTTTCTTCAATTTTGGAGGAGAGTGGGAGCATCTAACCATATTTCTAAGGCTATTTTTTAGAATTTTTCCATCTCTTACTTTTTAATCTCAGTACTATAAAATTGTTGACATTTTCCAAATCACTCTTTTTAGCTTTTACCTGCCCAAACTAATTGATATTTCCTACTAGATTTTTCTATCAGAATTTCTATCTTTTTTAGCTAAAGTTGTTTTTTCCTAAGAGAATTTCTCTAGTTAACTCTCTGTAATCTGACTTTCTCCTGAAATTGTCCTTGCAATATTTACCAGAAAAACTTCTTTTTGTTAGAAAATTTGGTCACTATCTTTATGGTTGAATTTATTTGGCAAAAAAGTACGTTTGAACTGGGCTTGGTGGTACATGCCTGTAATCCTAGTACCAGGATGGCTGAGATAGGAAGATCTCGGGTTTGCAGCTCTCCCCAGCAACTTAGTCAGACTTTCAGAGACCTAGCAAGACTCTGAAAATAAAATAAAATAAAATAAAATAAAGTAAAATAAAATGGACTGAGGGTGTAGCTCAGTAATAGGATGTTCCAAGATTCAATCCCCAATGCCAAAAACAAAAGTATATTTTGTTGAGTACAATATCACTGTTCACGAAAGTTATAAACATTTAAAAAAACATAAAAACGAAGCAGTGTTGTGAATTTACCAAGGTAATTTCTTAATTTCCTTGATCTTATCCTAGCAGTATTCCCCAAATATGGAGAAATGCCAAAACCATGATGGAATCAAAACCTGTCCTTGTCCTTGCATTGAGTAGGGGATGTGTAGCCAGGATTTTTTTATGAACCCTTTTCTTTCTTAACTTCTCCATGTTGCCTTAACTTGCTTCTCTCGTTTATCTGATTCCTTTTTTTTTTTTTTGTTCTTCATCCAAATATGGGTATTCTCCAAGACAATTATCCCAGTCACTCTCCCACTCATCTTTATACGCCATTAAGACATTTTTCTAGCCTCCAGATGCAATGATATCCTCAGGGAATTTAACTCCTAAGAATACAGAATTCTAATCTATCTTCCATGGGCAAAGTCTTGAGAGCAAAGCTTTTCTGGACACTGGTAGAAGTTTTGATTTGACTCAACATGGTATAAACTGAGCTGGTGATCCTATTGCAGCAATATCTGTGCTTCTTGCCTGATTGTGTCATGGTTCTATGTTCCTTCAGTTTATCTGGCTCTAAAGCTCCCTGTCACAACCTCTTCACCCTTCAATCAACAGACACCTGTCCCCAGCCATGAGCTGCACTGGTGAGCACTGGGGCCACCTCTCCTGAAGCTGCTTGGTTCTCTTGTGCTATCGTGGTAGCTATTAAATACTGTAGAGTTGTTTCCTACTAGACAGAAGACATTTTTCTTAGCCTGGCATTCAATACTTTCTGTGACAGTTGTGTCTGAATCAGCCACATCCCTGTTAGAGCCGTGGATTTCAGGCCTGTCCACACATTTGAATTACTTAAGGAGCTTTAAAAATTCAGAAAGTCAATGTCCAGGCCCCATTTCAGGAAATTAAATAATAATTTGAGGGGTATGAGAATGGGCCTCAGCATCATTTATATTTTTTAAAAAGCTAGCCAAGCATGGAGGTGCATACTTATAATCCTAGTACTTGGGAAGCTAAGGCAGGAGTATCACAAGTTAGCAACATAGTGAGGCCTCTCAGCAGCTAAGCAAGACTCTGTTTCAAAATATAAAAATAAAGTAGGTATAGGGTATAGCTCAAAGGTAGTATACCTTGGGCCCAACCTCCAGTATCAATTTAAAAAAATTAAACCAGATTTGGTGGCTTATGCCTGTAATCCTAGTACTTGGAAACTGGGACAGGAGATTTGCAGGTTAGAAGGTCAACCTTAACAACTTTAGTGAGCCCCTTTTTCAAACTAAAAAAATAAAACAGGACTGGAGTTGTAGCCCAGAAGTAGAGTACTCTTAGTTTCAATTGCCAGTACTGAAAAAAAATGCTTCCTAGGTAATATTAGTGTGTGGCCAGGATGGGCAGGATAGAAAACTACAGCAGTTTGCTTGATCAGATTTCAGAGAGTTCTGCCTTACATTGATGTTAAGGTTTTTGTTTCCTGAATTTTCCTCTTATACAAGTTCATTTTCCACATGCCGGAAGAAGAATCATGTCTCCAAGTCTCCAAATGACCTAAAGACTTCCAACCAGGTCCCCTCCCCGAAATGTTCTATACCATCTTCCTACACTACACTGGGGATACAACTTCTAATATATGAATCACTGAGGGACACCCAAAACATACTCAAACCATAGGACCTCTTTCTGTCATTTCTTAAATTCCAAAAGAATGTATGAATTAACCATATTTTCCTCAAATTAAAAAAGTTAAAATTTTCCAGGAACTCATCACGTATTATTCATATGTATCTGATGCCTAGACTATGCTTTGTGCTGTAGTTTTCATATTTTTGGGTTTTTATCTCCCCATCTATATTATAAACCATAAAGTGGGTAATGTTTTATTCATCTACTTACATACTTTTTTGCATAGACAGTGCCTTGTATATATTCCCAGTAGGTACACAATTGAATACACAAAAAAACGAAAAGAAAAAAAAAAGCCTACAAATATACTACTAAAATAGCGGACTCTTCCCTCCAGATATTCAAGTGCCATTTTCTTCTTTAAAGTTTAGGAGGAGAAAAGTGACAGTGATTAAAAATAGGTGTGTGGCAGAATAAAATGAAAGGTGTGCAGGGATGAGTGTCAGCACAGCCATAGTAGAGTACAACTCACCTTTTCCCCTAGTGTAACTTTGTCTTAGATTTAATCAAACATCCGTTTTCAAAGACAGAGTTCTACCAACAAGTTAATAATAACCTTTCAATAGTAATAACAACTCCTTTCAGTTTTTAAAAAGTACGAAAGGCATATGTGAATCTCATCATGTATTCAGCAAAATGTTCCATTTACAGCAGAGAACTCTTGGAATTTAAAAAATCTTGTTTAGCATTCCACCTCCTTATCAGAGTGACCAAACAAGTTATTAAGCGGCATGGAGAGCAGGGGAAGTCTCTGCCTGGGAGTGGCTGCATCTCTCTCAAATGCCTGGCTCTGTATGTGTAATTATGGGAGGTAAAGGGAATCCCTGCCTGAAGGTTTGCTAAAGAACATAGTTTTGGCAAAACTTCATCATAGTACTTTATGATTGTCTAGGATCATGATTCTCTGATTTGCCAGGAATCAGGATCCTTTGGGAGGCTTGCTAAGTCACAGAACACTGGGCCAACTCATAGTATATCTGATTCAGTAAGAATAGGGAGGTAGGTTAGAAATCTGGATTTCTTTCTTTTTCTATATTAAAATTTTTTTTATTGGTGCATTGTATTCATACATCATATTGGGATAAAAACTTGTGTAGACATACATGCACACATCGCCCAGTTAGCCCCTACCCAATCCCCACCCCATTCCCTCCCAATCCCTCCTTCCCATGTTCAGTTAAGAGGGGGAAAGAAGGAAACTCTAGAAAGAAATCTGGGTTTCTAACAAGTTTTTGGGTAATGCTAATCCTTTGGTCCTTGGACTATGTGTTGAGAATCACTGCATTAGGTACTTTGTTATTATGAGTTTTCTTCCAGAGGCACAATGAAGTTCTGAGTTGTTAATGGACAAACAGTTCCCCATCTACTTAATCAGGATCCTAGAGCAGCCTTACATGTGGGTTAAAGGCCCCAGTACTAAATTTACATAGATACCAAACCCATTAATTATGAGTTGACTTGAAAAACCTTGGTACATATTTTTTTAATTCTGCAATCAAGACCAAGGATCTCATTTGCAAATGATATCAACCAGCAGCTGAATCTAAACTATTTTTGGGTACATTGGATTTGCTGGAAGGTAGTAGGATTAAGGCAAAAATATGGACACATGATTTATTCCAATTGACAAATATAAGCCTCATAAGAAAAGCAAAATACTATTATTGAAAATAGGAACATGGGCCTAGGTTGTATCGTCCTTAAGAAGTCATGATTAAGTTACTTAATTTCTCTGCATGCCTTTCTCATTTTACTTAAAATGGGCACTTTAGTTTAGATAATCTTTATTTTTATATATATTTTTTGTGGTACTCAGAATAAACTGCAGGGGCAGTCTACCTCCAAGCTACAGCCCCAGCCAATTTTTTAAAAATTATTCTTTCTTTTGAAACAGGGTCTAAGTTGTGGAGGGCCTAACCACCTTAGACTGTCTGCAAACCTCGATCCTCCTGCCTCAGCCTTCTGTATGCTGGAATTACAAGTGTGCGCCACCATGCCTGGCTTTAATTTAGATAATCTTTAATACTTACTCCATTAAAAAGTACAAAATGTTTAATAGTAATGGGAATTACCTATAACCCATATATTATTTGCTATTGCCAAAGCAAAGGTAATTAATTTTGGACAGCTTTCTTTACAGGGTGTGCGTGTGTGTGTGTGTGTGTGTGTGTGTATGTGTGTGTGTGTGTATTACATGGGATTAAACCCAGGGAAATTTTACCTCTGAGCTATACCTCCAGCCTTATATTATTTTTTAGTTTGAAACAGGGTGATCTCACTAAGTTGCTGAGGCTGGCCTTGAAATTATGATTCTCCTACTCAGCCTCCCAAGAACTGGTATTACAGGTGCACATCAACAAACTCAGTTTTACAATTTTTAATACACATTATACAATATTCTAGGATAACATTATATCAAAAACATATGAATAAAATGTTCAATATGTTCAATAAATATTATTTCAAAGATTGCATACAATTTCTAACATTAAAGTTCCTGTAAAAGAGAAAGAATCATTTTTTAAAGCTCTTCAGTCATGTGGTCAAAATGCTATTTGAAAAAACTTAAATAGTATTTATTTTCAGCTGCACAAGAAACTTTTTACTGCACCAAACCTCTTCACCAAAATAAAAACTCTCATTTTAATGAGTGAAGCTATTTTAAGAATGAGAGCTTTAACTGTTACTCTTTGGAAATATGATTAAAAAAATACGAACTCAAAGTTGTAGTATGAAACAGATGAAGGTTCTGGAAAATGATAGGAGGAATGCTGGGAATGCCAGAATGCAAGCACCGTTGACAGTGATCCAGAGGCTCATCAAGAAAGCCAGCTCTCTGGAGTAAGGCATGTTTGCATGGCCACAGGATTGTTTGCTTGAGGGTTTTATTTACTTATTTATTTGCAGTATTGGGGATGGAAGCCAGGGGCATTCTACCTCCAAGCTACACCCCTTGCCCTATTTTTTATTCTTTTTTTTTTAGATAAACAATTTTATTATTCTTTACTTACATAGGATAGGAAGCACTTAACCTGAGATAAAATTTCTCCTTTTATCCCTGGAGGAGACTATAAAAAATGTGGGAAAAATATCAAGGCAAGGTACTGAAGAAGATGCCACTAATATGTCAATGATCTCTGGATATAGTGCCATGTGCCTGTGCTCCTAGTACTCCGGAGGCTGAGGCAGGAGGATTGTATACCTAGAGCTAGCTTTGTCAACTTAGTGAGGTCCTCAGCAACCTAGGGAGTCTCTGTTTCCAAATAAAAAGGGCTAGGGGTAGCTGGGAGGTAGAATTCCTGTGGGTTCAACCAGGAAGGGAGGAAGGAAAGGTGGAAGTCAATGATTCATTTGAAAAAGAATTCCACATAATGGCTCTTTGGGGCCTTATGAAATTAAGGAAAAACTAGAAATGTCCTTTCTATTCCAAGAGTTATGGAGGAAGACATAGAAAGGAAGTAGAAACAGTAGATAAGTGGCATAGAACATATAGATGTCTACTTTATGAAGAATATGGAAATTAGAGACTACAGATAGAATCTTTAAAAAAGAAAAAAGGCTATGAGAATAGTGAAAATTGAAACAGGATCTCATTGAGTTGCAGAGGGCCTCACTAAGTAGCTGAAGCTGTCCACAAATCGCGATTCTCCTGTTTCAGCCTCCCAAATGCTGGGATTTCAATCATGTGCCACCACACCAGGGTGTGTGTGTGTGTCGGGGGGGGATTGCTGGAAGTGAACTCAGTGGCATTCTACTTCTGAGCTACACCCACAAACAATTTTATTTTTTTATTTTGAAACTGAGATTTGCTAGGTTGCAGAAGGCGTCACTGATTGTTAAGGCTGGACTTGAACCTGTTATCCTCCTGTGTCAATCTTCCTAGTAGTGGGATTACAGGCATGAGCCTCCACACCCAGCTGACATTGAATATTTTTTTAAAGTTTTTATTGGTGCACTGTATTCATACATCATAGTGGGATACAAAAAAACTTTTGTAGACATACATGCACACATCACCCAGTCAGCCCCCAACCGATCCCCACCCCATTCTCTCCCCATCCCTCCTTCCCATGCTTGTCTTAGTGGTTGACATCTAATATTATAGCAATTTATCCAAAATTAAAAATGATAATCTCACATAACAGTTTCATTTGTCTGATACCAAGCTTTTGATAACTTAGAGATAACATTTCAATATTTCTTTTTGCTTTCTTTCTTAACCAGAGAATATTTTTTCTTTTTTTTTTAGGTGAAACTATCATATATTCATATATTTATTTTTCAGAAAAAAATCTATTCTAATATGGAATATGGACTCTAGATACCCAAAACGATCTCAAAAAAGAACAAAGCTAGAAGATATATATTTTCTGATTTCAAACCATATAAAGCTACAATAATTGAAATAGTGTAGTACTGTTCTAAAGGCAGATATATAAACCATTGGCGTTAAATAAAAGCCTAGAGCTAAATTCTTCCCTATATTGTCAAGTTATTTTTGACAAGGTTTCCACGAACATTTGGTGGTGGAAATAATAATCTTTTAACTAAATATTGTTGAAAAATAATACTTACATGGAAAAGAATAAAATTGGACCCTTACCTAATCCCATATACAAGTATTAACTCAAAATAGATAAAAGACCTAAATATAAATCTTAAGACTATAAACTTTTAGAAGAAAATCTGGGTCATAAAACCTCACAACACTGAAATTGGCAGTGATTTCTTGGATATGATTTCAATGGCACAGGCAACAGAGGAGTATACAAACTCCCTAAAAAATTTAAAAAAAAAAATGAAGATGGCGAATGAGAAAAGCGGGGCTTAAGAGCCCCGCTAACAACCAATCTTCATTACCACAAAATCAGCGCCTTTCATAGCCAGAAAACACCATCATCAGAGAAACAAAAAAATCACCAGGCTCCAGAGAGAAAGCGGACTGAGAACAGAGCTCAGAGCCACAGAGGAGATACACCGGCCTCACGCCCGAGGACGCGGCAGCAGCACCATACTGCCGGCGGCAGCAGCGAATTCACTGGACGGCTATAGCAAGCCGAGGTGAGCCACTGTGGAACAGCCAGGCGGGATTTCTCGGCGCAGAGAGCATCTAAAGCTCCCAGTGGCTGAGCTCAGCACATGCTGCAGGGATTCAGAATGGAATTCAAAACCAAGAAGAAACACGCCAGCCTCACAGCCGAGGGCGTAGCAGCAGCGCCATATTGCCACCGGCAGCAGCAGCGAATTCACCAAAACCAATACGGCGACATATGCGTACTCAAGAACAGTGAGTCAAATTGCGGGTCACAGAGGAGAAATCCCAGTACTGTACTCCCTGGGACTTGACCCAGTGGGGGAGTGCCGGTGGCAGAGATATCACACCATAGGAGAACGTGCAACCTGGCACCCCCTACAGTCTAAAGCAGCCTCTATCGACTCTCTGGGTCGGAGACTCTGTGATACAACCCAGTAAAGGAGTAGTGGGGTCTGAGATACTACTAACTCGAGATCCAGAACACCTTAAGTGAAGTCATAGTGACCCAAGGGAAGAACCCAGAGAAGGCACAAACTTCCGAAATCATGGGAAAGAGGAATAATACTGGAGCAATGAATGCCCACAACCCCACAACATCAGAACCCGATAAAACAGAAAATCAGAGATTTCTAGAAGATCAAATCAGGAAAATAACTGTAGAAATAATAGAGGTGCTTTGAAAAGAACTCAGAGAGAGCCAAAAAGAGATAAAGGATGCAATTAATGAAGTAAAGGCCTCAATTCAAAGCACAAACCACTGATTAGAACACATGGAGAACAGAATCTCGCTCGTAGAAAATGATCATTCCAAAAATGAACGCATAGTTTCTAATCTAGAAAAAAATATCCGACAGCAGGAATCTGACATTGAAGAAATATGGGCCCATTTTAAGAGAGCTAACCTAAGAATAATTGGAATAGAGGCGGGAAAAGAAAGTGAAACCAAAGGGATCAACAATATCATAAAGGAAGTAATAGCAGAAAATTTTCCAAACATAGAGCAAGAGGTTGATACACAGGTCCAGGAAACTTATAGAACCCCCTTTAGACAGAATCGGAGAAGAGGATCCCCACGCCACATAATTGTCAAAATGACCAATGTGGAAGCCAAGCAGAGAATCTTAAAGGCAACAAAAACAAAGGGCCAAGTGACATTCAGAGGCAAACCAATTAGAATCACTCCAGACTTCCCAAACCAAGTCATGAGAGCCAGAAGGGCTTGGAGTAACATATTCCAAACTCTGAAAGAAAACAACTTCCAGCCAAAAATTTCCTACCCAGCAAAACTTTCTATCAAATTAGATGGAGAAATAAGAAGCTTCCATGACAAACAGAAACTGAAGGAATTTATGTCTTCAAAACCAGCACTAGAGAAAATACTCAAAGAGATTAACTACAAAGAAGAAAAAGGTAACACACACCAGAACCAGAGAAAAAAGATTTTCTATCCAACAGACAACTAAGATTGGTTATCTGTGGAGATTCATTATTTATGTTAGTATTTTACCTATCTCTAAATGGTATTGTTTGCCTTTATTGTTGTTAATTTTTAGGATTTCTAGTTGGAATATTAATATACCTTCAGATATAGCATTTGGAAATATTTTATCCCATCTATTAGTAACTGTTAACTCTGTTTACATTGTCTTTGGATATACAATATTTTTTTTTTCTTATGGAGTTTGTATACTCTTCTGTTGCCTGTGCCATTGAAATCATAACCAAGAAATCACTGCCAATTTCAATGTTGTGAGGTTTTATGATCCAGATTTTCTTCTAAAAGTTTATAGTCTTAAGATTTATATTTAGGTCTTTTATCTATTTTGAGTTAATACTTGTATATGGGATTAGGTAAGGGTCCAATTTTATTCTTTTCCATGTAAGTATTATTTTTCAACAATATTTAGTTAAAAGATTATTATTTCCACCACCAAATGTTCGTGGAAACCTTGTCAAAAATAGCTTGACAATATAGGGAAGAATTTAGCTCTAGGCTTTTATTTAACGCCAATGGTTTATATATCTGCCTTTAGAACAGTACTACACTATTTCAATTATTGTAGCTTTATATGGTTTGAAATCAGAAAATATATATCTTCTAGCTTTGTTCTTTTTTGAGATCGTTTTGGGTATCTAGAGTCTATATTCCATATTAGAATAGATTTTTTTCTGAAAAATAAATATATGAATATATGATAGTTTCACCTAAAAAAATAGAAAAAAAATATTCTCTGGTAAGAAAGTAAAAAGAAATATTGAAATGTTATCTTTAAGTCATCAAAAGCTTGGTATCAGACAAATGAAACTGTTATGTGAGATTATCATTTTTAATATTGGATAAATTGCTATAATACTAAATGTCAACCACTAAGCCAAGCATGGGAGGGAGGGATGGGGAGAGAATGGGGTGGGGTTCAGGTGGGGGCTGACTGGGCGATGTGTGCATGTATGTCTACAAAAGTTTGTATCCTACTATGATGTATGAATACAGTGCACCAATAAAAAATTAAAACAAATAAATAAAAAAATAAAAAAATAAAAAAAATAAAAAATAAAAAATATATTGTATATCCAAAGACATGACATTGAATATTTTTAAGGCATCTATCTCTTTTTTTTTTTTTTTTTTTTTTTTTTTTGCGGGTCTGGGTTTGGAACCCAGGGGCATTCGACCTCTGAGCTATACCCCCTGCCCCTACCCTATATTTTATTTTTTGTTTTGAAACCAGGTCGCACTGAGTTACAGAGGGCCTCACTAAGTAGCTGAGACTGTCTGCGAACCGCAATCCTCCGATCTCAGCCTCCCGAATGCTGGGATTACAAGTGTGCGCCACCACACCTGGCTTAAGGATTCTATTTTATGTCAGAAAAATTTTGATTGTTTTTTTTTTGTTGTTGTTCTTGGGATGGAACCCAGGGGCATCCAACCTCCAAGCTACACCCCCTGCCCTATTTTTTAATCTTTATTTTGAAACTGGGTCTCACTGAGTTGCAGAGGGCCTAAGTAGCTGAGCCTGTCAGTGAACCGTGATCCTCTGGTCTCAGCCTCCCGAATGCTGGGATTACAAGCGTGCACTGCCACGCCCGGGTAAATTTTTAATTTTAAAATGCTCAAGGTCCAAGTTACTTTCCTAAACATTGTCATTTTTGTATAGCATCTTAATGAAATTTTGAAGATATACACTGTGTAAAAAGACAATGTCTGTTTTTTCTGCAGAATATGTTATTTTTACCTAGATGCATATTTTAACTGCATTTTAGGAAATGGTTTTCTTGTTTATAAAGATAATCCATGTTCATGATAGGCACGTTCAGTCAAATATTGACAAATACAAAGATGAAAGTGAAATTACTTCAGATTCCACCACCCAGACATAACGATGTTAACAGTGCTGTGCACATGTTCAAGCATTGCTCTTAGCATGCCTCTCTCTTCTCTTCTCTTCTCTTCTCTTCTCTTCTCTTCTCTTCTCTTCTCTTCTCTTCTCTTCTCTTCTCTTCTCTTCTCTTCTCTTCTCTTCTCCTCTCTTCTCCTCTCCTCTCCTCCCCTTTCTTCTTCTTCTTCTTCTTCTTCTTCTTCTTCTTCTTCTTCTTCTTCTTCTTCTTCTTCTCTCTCTCTCTCTCTCTCTCTCTCTCTCTCTCTCTCTCTCTCTCTCTCTCTCTCTCCCCCACACACACACACACACACACACACACACACCCCACATATACACTTGTATCTTGCTCTTGCCTCTTTAAAAACAGTATATGAAAAAAAGTCTTGCCACATGGACATAGTTCCCTAAAAATTTTAATACATTTTCAAGTTAGTGGCTTTAAGCAGGCCTCTATCATTAACTAAATGTGTTTGGCTATGTACTCCTTATGTGTTAACTACATTAATTCTCATCACATAAGATAGGTATTTCTATTTCATAGAGAAAGACATATCTTCAAAGAAGTGTATCACATAAGTGCTTGAGTTGATGTTTGATTCCAGGATTATCTATCTGCAAACTAATAACATTATACTAGTTCCCTGAAAGTATAATAAAATATATGTTTCATTCTTTTAATATATTATTGTATGGCTACATCATATTTTTAAACTAAGTCTTCCTAGCCAGGCGTGATGGCACACACTTGTAATCCCAGTGCTTGGGAGGCTGAGACAAGAGGATCACACAGATTTGAAGCCACCCTCAGCTACTTAGTGAGGCTCCCAGCAACTTGGTGAAAACCTGTTTCCAAATAAAGTATAAAATAGGTCTGGGAGTATAGCCTGGAGGTAGAAAAGCCCCTGGGTTCCACCCCCAGTACCACACACACACACAAAATAAAATAAAATAAGTTTTCTTAATAGATATTTAGATTTTTTCCAAATGAAACTACTAGATGAAATTCTGCTACAATATTCACTTATATTATATTTTGGAGATTTAAATGATAACATGGAATTATTGGATAAGTGGGAAAAATATTAAAACTGTGGTTATTCCTGCCAAATTTCCTTACAAAAAGATAAATCTTACTTTTATTTACATCCAAATGCTGATTCCTCATGAGCCTACAGTATCAGATGTTGCCACTTTTAAAAAATCTGATGAGATTAAAAATGACATATAACTCTTATTTTTAATGAGAAATATTTACTTTCATATCAATTAAAATATCTACACTAAATGAAAGGTTAAAATAATTTTTATTTGAAAAAAATTTTTATATTAAGTATATGAGTGAACAGTTCATAGAAAAGAAAATCCAAATGGCAAAATGATGATTGAAAGTTACCAAGAGTCACAAAAAAAATGGGGAAAGGCAATTTAAAGCATAGCTTATTACTTTATATTCACGACATAGGGAAAACCCAAAATGGTTGCTATCACCTATTGCTCGTGGGGATTCTGAGAAGAGTAATTCTCATACAATGCTTATGGAAATGTAAAAGTTGGCTTTTTTTTTTTTTTTTTTTAGAAAGGCATCTGGAAAATCTATAAAACTTAAAATACTTGTGCTTTGAAGCCAACAATCGTATTCTCTGGAACCAATGTGATAGTAGAAGTTAAAGTATGAAAACTTGAAAATCTATACATGAATCATAAAACTAACAAGCTGACGACACAGGAAAATTATTTTAAACAATGGCAAGCAAAAATGTGAGAACAAGATTACAAATTGTTAGTAAATAATTTAGAGGGGAAAACAGTATACTCTGTTTCGAGCATCTCTGGAAAGGTAGAAAACTAATGTTATAAAACCATGATTTAGTAGAATTCTGTTCAAATATGTGAGATAAAATATGCTTCTTAGATACATAGGAACAATCCACTTTAATAGTACTTGGCATAGTTTTAGGTGGGCCTAAATATTCTTAGTTTCACAGATGACAGAATTATTAGCCTCAGGAGACACTTCAGTGATACTCTTGGCTTCTGGGAACAGCGCCAATTTGAAGAAAATTGTGAAGTGGATGAAACTTGTTCTAGGCAGTCAGCCTGTTTACCCCTCACTTAGCTCCTCCTTCCCTGAAGCACCCACTTTAGGGTCCCCAGAGGTTTGGCCTAACTGGCCAGTTCATGCCTACCACTTGGAGCTTGGTGCTACTCCCTCGTGAAAACGTATCTTCTTCCATCATGTTTCAAGGGTTCAGGATGTCACCTATCGAAGCAAATGTACTTGTAGTACCATGGGCCTAGTTCTAAGTGGAGTGCATACGTTTGAACTGAGGCTCTTCCTGATGAGGTCCTCTCTTTCCCTTACATTGAAACCACCAGTGAATGCCTGTTGAGTTAATACATCTATTTTTATGGGGGGAAGACCTACTGAAGAAACCTGAGAAGCTGGTGCATATTTAGGGGAGAAGACTCCATCCAGTATGTTTCAGATGACACTTTTATCTCTCTATTCAGGGGTCTTAAATAAGTCTTAAATATTAGGCTGGTAAGACACAGAAGATGTCACATTTTGTTTCTTGAAAGTTCATCACTTAGGTATGTCTGTCTGTACCTACCACCCATTTATATGTTCATTACACAAATGCCTATGTAAAGCTTATGAAATTCTAGGTTACTCTCCTAAATCCAAGTATTAACTCATTTAATCCTCATAACATTTTTTAAATGTTGCTGTTTTCATTACTAAGACGTCTCAGTTTTCTGTCTCACATCTGCTTTAGGGAATGACCTTGAACTAGTTCATTAGATTTTTTATTGCTGGATTTGAAAATGGAAGATAAAAATTGCCCCATAAATATCTCAAAGAAATGCTATGACTGGCTAAATCAATCTCCACACATTAATAAAAATAATACATATGAATAGATGTTAGTAATCCTAAAATACTTGTGGAATTAAGTAATAAGCCTCTGAGAGACAGTTGATTTTTTTCTCATGATAGTGAATTATATTTTCTCAAGCCTTAATTCTCATCTGTGCTGAATTAGTATGGAATTATTCTTGGAATGAATTAGAAATCAATGACTCCCTTCTCCCTTTCATATTGCTCCCAGTCCCTAGTGAATTATTATGCAATGTTAAGCCAGATATGACTGAGTTTTTCATTGCATTTTAAAGAAGTCATGCAAAATAACTTTTAATAGAATAAGAAGAAGGAATAATATTTGGTTAAATGAAGTGTCACAAAGCTAATTATACAGTAAAACCTCCTTCAGTGTTCCATGAAATCTGGTATAAGGAGTGTCTGTCAAAAAATCATGTCAAGTAGTCAAGTAATAAAAGGACCCGATTTAAAACATCAGCTTCATAACAAGAATTGTGAGCAGGACCTTATTAGAGCCAGACTTCAGGATATTTCATAAATGACACTAAACATTCGTGTTTTATTCAAAACACAGTTATTAAATAAGAGCTTCGTGTAGAAGTACTTGGTGTGGGTAGGGGAGAGACAATTACAAAGATGGGAGAGACATTTCAAAGAACTATTGGGCAAAGGTGTCTCTCAGTTCCAGCTTCCATGCTTCTACAGACCATATGGGGGATCTTATTATTGGCAAATTCCATTTTAGTAAAGTCTGGGTTGAGGCCTGCACTTTTACATTTGCTACCAAGCTTTTAGGTAATGACAGTGTGGGTCCATGGACCATTCTTGTAAGGCCTTCCATGTTTAACTGTAGTATCAGTTATAACAAAAGTAATCTGAGAAATGAAAGCTGGGTGTGGTGGTGCACGCTTGTAATCTCAGCATTTAAGAGGCTGGGACAGGAGGATCATGGTTCGCGGACAGTCTCAGCTACTTAGTGAGGCCCTTTGCAACTCAGTGAGACCCTGTTTCAAAATAAAGAATAAAAAATAGGTCTGGGGGTGTAGCTCAGAGGTAGAATGCCTCTGGGTTCCATCCCTAGTATCCCCCTAAAAAGTAATCTGAGAAATGAAATATTCCAAAAGAACAGAAGAGGAAATGGCCAGTTCTAAATGTTGAGATCTAGAAAGGTGTCCCAAGTTGAATACTTAGGTGTGCAAATGATAGCTTTCTTTTTGTCATGCATATTTTATTGTGTTATCCTTACTTAATCTTATTTTAATTAGTAAAATAACATTATTTTTGTTTATTTTTTTCCATTTTAGTGGTGCATTATAGTTATATGTCATGATGAAATTCAGAGCAATAGAGACATACATGCACACAGCACTTTGTGAACCTCTCTTCCATCCCATTCTCTCCTCTTCTTTCTCCCTCATACTGAGATTGGTATTGATGATTTTGCATATGTAAATAATGTCAATTAAAGAGTTATTTTTTAAGAAAATATTGAAAGCAAATACATTTGGCAGTGTGAGCTGCATGCTAGAGAGAGGCACAGGAGTTTGTAAATGCTCAGTTTCAGGGACTCCGAAAGAGTAGGTGTGTCTAAAGAGGAAGGAGTGTGTGTGTAGAACGGCAGGGCTCTGCTTCTAGGGAAACAAGACTAGAAGAATGAGGTTGAGGCAGATATGAAGAGCCTTCGATGTTTTGCTAAGTAATTTAATCAAAATTGTTCTGGCAGTGATAAGATCTATATTTTAGGAGAATACCTCTGGCAGTGAGGAGGAAGAGAGATTAGAATAGGAGAAATAATTAGAAGCAAGGAGACTAGTTAGGAGACATTGCAGAGATGGAAATATCTCAGATTAAGAGATTCTGGTAGAATTTGGAAAGTTCAGGAAACATTTAAGAAACCTTAACATAGAATTGATGGGATTTAGAATCAATAGGATGTGGGAATGAAAGACAAGGACAAGTTGAAGATGACCTTATGCTCTTTAGTTTGAGGGAGAGAGAATAGCTGCATTTTTTATGTAAGGACAGTGGAAAGAGGAATAGATTTTTCTTTGTCAGGAGGTAATGAATTCAGATTTACACTGGTGTATCATCAGGGCATATGTTCTAGACAGTAACTGAAAATGCCTCCTCAAACATGAAGATGAAAAATGTGAATTTGAAAGTTAATGGCAGAGAAATTAATGGCGAAGGCAATGAATGTAAATAATATTATCAGAGGAGTTAAACTTAGGGGGAATTGGTAATACACATAAAGAAAGGATATGAATTTGAGAAGCAGTCTATATTAAGGCCTTTAACTTCAAACTTGATCTGTTTTTCAGTCCTGTTTTTAAATACCAATGCAATTTTTTACTTATGGAAGAATGCATCTTTATAAAACAATTATTTCCACTTTCTGTACTGCAGTGCTGATTGGTTTTATAATACAATTCTAAATATCAAATTCTTTGGTGAGATATATAATTAGTATGTGAGAGCTTGTGTCTAGCTACAGACACATAACAGACAGCATCTTATTTCCTCTGGATAATTTGTTTATAGTTTTGGGAAATATGACCACAGAGAAAACGAATCATTCTCAACATATTACATCAAGGATATGTATTGTCAACCCAACACAGCACTGTTGATGTTTACCTGAGTGTATTACTAGGTAGTGTTCAAGTTTTTACACTAAAAAAATTATTCACAAGGTCCATACTGAAAACTTGAGAGATGTTATCAAATACAATTCACATCCAAGGAGTAGGAAGTTGTGTTCTACCTTCTTGAAGGAGGAGTAGCTATATAACTTCCTTGTAAATCGGATTACTCCAGTTTTGACCATTGGCTTCAATGTCTCTATTTTTGTTGTTGGAGCATTATAATTATATATCTCATTGTTATTCAAATCATACTAACATGCAAGCGGTTCTTGGTGAGTTTTCCTTCAGTTCCTGCCCCTGCCCCTCACATAACAGTGAGATTGGTAGTCAGGCCTTAATATGTGGGCATGTGAACTGTGTCTTTCATCAGCTTTTTCTTTTTCCCTCCCCACCTTCCTCCTCTATCTTCTTCCACTGTTCTTCTGGTCTCTCTATTTAATTGTCTAAAGTCCTTTTTGTTTCCTATTTCTATTTGACTTCCATATTATGAGAGAAAACATTTGACCCTTAACTTTCTGAGACTGACTGATTATTTAGCATGATAATCTCTAGTTTCATTATTTTCTGCAAGTGACATAGTACTTTTCTTTCTTATAGCTGAGTTTATATATATATATACATATATACATATATATACACATACATACATCTATATATGTATGTTTATATATCACATTTTCATAATCCATTCATTTGTTGATTGACATCTAGGTTGCTTCCATAATTAGTCAATTACTCAATTGTTAATTGTGATGCCATAAACATGGATATGCATGTATCACTACAGTATATGACTTTAATTCTTTTAAAAAGATATTGACAGCCAGGTGTGGTGGTGCACACTTGTAATCCCAGCATTTGGGAGGCTGAGACAGGAGGATCATGGTTCTCAGACAGCTTCAGCTACTTAGTGAGGCCCTTTGCAACTCAGTGAGACCCTGTTTCAAAATGAAAGAATAAAAACTATGGCTGTACATGTAACTTGGAGGTAGAATGCCCCTGGGTTCCATCCCCAGTACCACACACACAAAAAAAAATATATTGAGGAGTGGTATGGATTGATCATATGGTGGTTCCATTCCTAGTCTTTTGTAGAACCTCCATTCCTAGTCTTTTGTAGAAACTACATATTGATTTGCATGGTGGTTGTACTAATTCAGTCTCTCTTTGACATACACACATCATTGTTTTCCTGTTTGCTTTAGAGTATTTTTTACTTCCTGCAACTACAATGCCTTGGGTTTACCTTATATACTCTCTGCCCCAACACTTGGATCAGTCGTTTTTCCTAGGACTTGATTCCTTTTTTTTTTTTTTTTTAATAGAATGGTATCTAAATAAATATCTGGGCACAAAGTGTATTTTGACTTTTTAAAAAATTGTTGCAGTGTTAATTTCTTTTATAGTCTTTTAAGTTGGCAGGCCTTTCAGACATTTAGAAATTTGGTAAAATGCAGCAATGAGAGTTTTCTCCCAAACACACAATAGTCTTGAAAGCAGGGAAAGATTACAAAGTAGTACATACCATCAGCTACATTTTGAAAGGAGATTAAATCAATGGCATAAACCTTAAAACATCATTTAAAAATGCATGCATGAAGTTTTAGCAACCTTTCTAAAGCAAATATTTCAAAAAGCTTGTTCCATAGAAATTAACTCATCAATATTTTGTGCTCTTTTTAATAGCAAATTTCTCCAGATCTTTTATTTTGCAAAACTTAAGAATAATGTTGCTTTCTTGAGTTCGTGGGTCGATTAGAAGAATTTCAGGAGCTAAAAACTCTTCCCAGAAATAATGTCAGTGATGTCTATAACCTCTACTATGGCAGAAACAAGGCAGACTGTAAGACAGCAAAGCATATCTCTAGTGTGGATTTAGAGCATTGGGGAGAGAGTGGTTTGGAATCTTTCTGTTATGAAACACAATATTCTCATCATCAGATTTTGAAAGGATATGAAGCAAGAGTCAGGGTCAGACTCTTGGGGTAAAGAATCAGATGTTATTAGATTTGATGGTATTGTTATATTATTTATTGAGGATCTCAAGGTTCTCCATGTATGATTCTTTTAGAGTTCATTCAGAACATTGAAATCATCAATCCAATAAATATCTACTCATAACTGCTATAATCAGTGTGAGAAACAATCTTGTGAATGTTTCTTGTTTTTAAAGAGCAACCATAAATAAAATTTATTATAGGTGCTATGTTATTGTTTTGCAGATCAATCACATTAAAGTACAGAGCAGAGAACTATTTAATCCAATTTGAGAGATTTAAAACAAGATATAGGTATTTGGAATGGCTAATTTATATGCAAGTAATCTTGTGGTAGGATCAAGTATTAACCCCAATTTATTATCAGTAAGTTAAAAATATGCTCATGAATATAATACCACTACTAATCATGATAAGGGACTGATACAGAGAAAGTAAGACCTTGTTATTCAGGAAAAAAAATTTTAAATCTAGTCATAAAAGGAGGTAATCCATATGGAACAGCAAAGATAAAAAAACACCCTTATATATTAAGAATTTTAAAAATTTTTGTATTGGTGCATGCAGTCATACATCTTAATGGGATATAAGAAGATGGAGACATATATGAACACATCACCAATTAGTTCTCATCCAATTCCTGCCCCATTACCTCCTCCTCCCTACTTCTCATGCTTGGCTTAGTGATTGACTTTGATATGTTTGTTAAAGTACATCATGTTCATTAGAGAATTTCCCTCTTCCCCCCTCCCATTCCCTCAGGTCGCCTTATTTGCTCAGCTCTAGAATCTCCTTCTTTATCTAGAGTTCCTCTTATAACCCATTTCTTCCTACCTCTTGCATATTAGAGAGAGCAAACCAAATAGACACTTTACAAAGGTATTATTGAGCATAGCCCTGGATCTCTGGAGCACATGGTAAGTTCAGCCACCACTGCTACAAGTTGTAGACTCTATCCCATCCTTTGCTGAGTTGAACTGATGAACTGCAAAATCTCATACCCAGGTAATTTATCATGGCTGCACAAGTCCTTGGTGGCGCTGCACTCAGCATTTTCCTGTGGAGACTGTAGCTTCACTTATAGTTTTGGTGCCTGCTGGTCAGGATCTCTAGAGGGCTTGGTGAACTTGGCCACCACTGCCGCAAATTTTAACCAGTGTTTGCACAGGAGGAACCGATTACTCACAATTCTGATGATCTAAAGCTGCTTACTTCAGATCCTTAGATGTTTTCCTAGTTGTTCCTGGAGTCCAGTGCAATGAGGCAAGATGGCGTCACCATGGCACCCTCAGCTGCGAGGCTGGCGGGTTTCTTTTCTGATGTGCTCTCTTCTGGATCCCCGGAGTTCGTGGTGAGCTCGGCCTCCACTGCTGCAAGTTGTATCAGGTGTTTGCTCAGGAAGACCTGATGGCTTACAATCCTGATGGTCTGCAGCCGCTCAGTTCAGGTCCTTGCTTTTCCTTTTTGTCTCTGGAGTCAGGTGCTGTGAGGCAAGATGGTGCTGCCATGGTGTCTGCTGCTACAAGGTGGGCAGGCTTCTTTTCTACTCTCTGATCAGTCTTATAGTCTTCTTTCCCCCTTTCCATTGTATCTATCTTTCTTATTCTTCTACTGATGGTGTTTTCTGGCTTTATAGAATGCTGTTTTTGAGGCAATGGAGATTGGGTGTCAGCAGGACTGGTATGTGCTACTTCCCTTGGTTGCCTACTTCCCAGAAGTCCTAAAGAAATTTTATTAATTTAAAAATTAAGCTTCTTGGTGCTGAGGTTGAGCTAGCATACAAAATGCCCTGGGTTCAATCACCATCACAGCAAAAACAAAACAAAACAGAAAGGACTCCAACAGTAAATGTCTCTAAGACAACTCCAAAAGAAAATAAAATTTAAAAAATATTCTAGTTGTATGCTTATAGAATATGATAGTCTAATACTCTGAGTAAATAAATGAAATTTGGCTCTGGTAGCTATGATCCCAGAAATTCGTGAACTAGTTTACTTTCCAAATTATACTTTATAAATCTGTTCTGTTTCAATGAAAAATATAGATGTTTATAGAAGAGTTTCCTATATGAAAAGCACTTTAAAGTTACATTTTTTTTTTTTTTTTTTTTGGTGGTACTGGGGTTCCTGGAAGCCCTTCTACCTCCGGGCTACATTCCCAGACCTTTTTTTTTTTTAAAATTTGTATTTGGAAACAGGGTCTCCTAAGCCAGCATGACTGGCTTTGAACCTGCGCAATACTCCTGTCTCCGCTTCCCAAGCACAGGGATTACAAGCATGTGCTACCACGCCCGGCTACAATTTGTTTTTATAATTTCTTTTAACACAATAAATGGTTAATTTTATTTTCCCTTTGCTTACTTCTTTATTATCCTTACTAGCTAAGAACCAAAATATACCTTAATGTACTTTTTAAAAAGTTAATATTTTTTTCTCACTATTCTTCAATCTTTAAATTTTATGATAGCATGCTGTAATGGTGTGAGATGGAGCTGTGGGTTCTTGTTCTTAGCTAGTTTAGAAAAAATAGCCAGAGCTATATTGCTGTATACTTAAGCAATTTTTATTATTACAAAGGTAGAAAGAAGGGACAGAATAATAAAGCACTACATCAAAGGGACATAGTGGAGTGGATTGCCATGAAAATAAGACACTGAAGTTTTGAACACAGAACAGTTTTTATAAAGATTCATTATCTCCCATCTTGCTTAACCAATAGTCTTTCTATATGCTCCTGCCCCTAGGTGTGGGCCTGCCCATTATCTCAGGTGTAAGCCTTTTGATATGATTATGGAGATTTACTGTCTCCTATCCTGTTTGACCAAAAGCCTTTTTCCTGCCCTTATACAGGTGTGGGCCCACCCATTATCTCTGGTGCAAGCCTTTGTTATGACCATGATGACTTGGTTAACAAAGTCAGGGGTCAGATGGTATATGCCCTCTTTGAGGAAGGCCTGTATTATCCTCCCTTGTCCTTGGGGAGTTTTAGCCTTTTTTTATTTTAATCTCTATCTGCTAGAAGTTATTTATTATGTAAACTTGTCTTTAAAATTTGAAGGCCCTGGGCTATAACTCTTTTGTGTAATGGTAATTGCCTGAGTGCCTGTGGAGCAATAAGGCCCTGACTACCTTTTACATTTTGAAATTAATACCAAAGTAATTTTCCAATACCAGCACATTCCCCATTACATGCCAATAGAGTGGCTTTTGATTCAGCATTAATTATTGTCTGCTGCTCTGATTATTTGCTCACTATGCATCTAACAGATATGTAGCAAATATTTCTTTTATTTGAGCCACTAGTGTAGGTACTGAGATTATAGCAAGAAACAAAATAGACATTGTCTCTGCTCTTGTGAAGTTTGCATTCATTCACATGGGGAAATACAGATAATAAGTAAATAGATTAAAAACATATAATCTGTCAGATAGTAGTAAATGCTATAAAGATAAATGAAGCAAGATAGACTTAATATTATTAGGCTTTTATACAGTGTTCTGACATTCTCATTAAGAGTCAACATTTATACAAATGATGCTAATATGAATGCGGCTATCTCAGAGTTCTCTGTTCTCTATTAAATTACTGATTCTGAGTAATTATCCATGAGGGAGGTCATCTGTGAGGCAGGAAACCATTGTTTGGTTTACATGGCAGCCAGCTTGTGGCAGACTGAAAATATTCTGAGGGCAACCTTAATCCTTAGGGCAGATGCTTGCTTTTTAAAAGAAAACAAAGAACAAAAAACAAAAACAAAACAAAAACCTCTAAAAATTGCTCTTTTTTTAACATGAAAGTGTTAGCTGGTTTCTGAGAACATATAGGGATATAAAGTATAGTCAGTGTCATTTTATATGTGAATTAGAAAATGTGGATTTTGACATCTTCTAAAATTGGCTGTGGAGTCTTCCTCTTTTCCAGCAAGTACTAAGGAGGCAGGACAGTGATTGGTGTTATCTGCAGTTTTGGCTTGTAACTTGTGGGAGGTGCCTGTGGAGTGTTCATGTTTTTGTACTTTTCAGATGGAGAATGGAACATCCTCATCCTGTTTTGCCTAGAACTATGCCCTATGACTTCTCTGTTCAGACCCTGCCTAGTCACATCTGGGAGTTCTGACTTCTTTGTGACAGGAGAGAAATAATATTAACCATCTAAAAAAAAATCCAAGGAAACTTTCAGGATTTCTTGTCAAAAATAGATGGAAGCCAAGCTAATATTTATACATTTTTAAGTACATGTGGAGTTGAGTACTCATCCTTTTATATATGAAGATTTAACTTAAATTATCTACTACATCATTGTTTATAATGTGATGTGTTATTATTGCTGTGTGAGGAGTCTAGGGATACCTGAATTACATCTGCTAGAGTCATTCTTTTCTTGAAGGTTCCAAAGGATAATACATGCTCTGGACAGTAACTAAAATAAATAAATAAATAAATAAATAAATAAATAAATAAATAAATAAATCAAAGCTAGATAATTCCTCTCCATGTCTCAATTTTCTCACTTGTAAAGTATGCACAACCATTGCTTCTACTCTACAGGGTTGATGGAATTACTGCATAAATTAATGCACGTAAGGCACCAATAGTCATATTTTTGCGCTTTCCTGGCTTTGAAGGGATAATGTTGCCAAGAACATGACATTTGCCCAAGACTTCCAGTATTCAAATTATTTACTCACCTCAAACTAGATGGACGAACTTGGGCAAATTCTTCAGCCTTTCTGTGGCTCTGAAAAATAGAGTAATCATGCCCAATAAGATATTGCATGGAATAAACAAATTACACAAACATTTGGAACAATACCTGTAACATTAAGTGCTCTCAAGAATTATTAGCTATTGATATCTATATTATTACCACTACTACCTACTTTTATTTATTTATTCACTCTGGCTTTGGCCTTCAAAATCTAATGTAGTATTCTAAAGAGAAAGGTTAAATTAATCTCCTTTTCTCTATGTCAGGAAAACTTAAGCTACTTTCTAAATCAGCAAAGGTCTTCTTTGCCCATACCCCCTTTCCAATTTTGTACTTCTCAGCTCTTATCATTCTAATGTCAACCTTCTAGGAGCAGAAGAAACAAAGGACACTAAAAAAGAACTTTGTAGCAGGAGCCTGTCCTAGACCACTTATAACAGTGACATCAAGCCCTGAGGCAAACTCACATGGACAGAGTCCAAACTGAGATTTCAACAGAGAAGGAGATGAGGCCAGGCCACCTAAGTGTGGCTTCTGGGTCACATTAGTCTTACAACTAGAGAAAAGAGACATAGCAAATAAGGTGGCCACACTCCACTCAATTTTTCCAGGCTCTGAGAAGAAGAAACACTCATAGGAGGTCATGCTTCAGTTCTTGCCTACTTTTAACACAGCCAGCAATGTACTCAGAGTTGAAATGAGCTTCTTCAATGATTGGAAGACATGCCAAATCTACAGATCAAAGTGTATGCTCAGACAACTTTCTATAACCAACTGACCAAACATCAATCTATCCAAAATCATTTCAACAAAGCCAGTTTACCTAATGAGTAAGTCTAATTCGCTGGAAGTGAAAACATGGAACATTCATTTGCCAAAATGAACAAAGTGGACATGGCAGTATTTTATATCAGGCATAAGAATGCTGCTACTAGATGCAGAGGTGAGGCCCAGTGGGGCCCGGTGGAGAGTATGTGCGAAGCTGGGTCCAGTCTTTTGCCGCCTTGCAGGAGATAGACCCAGTAATACTAGAGCTTCCAAGTTTTCAATGAAGGCTGAAATCTGGAATTTTATGTGAATTGTGCTGACATTTACATTTTGGCAAATACTTTAAAATCAAAGCAAAACCAAAACAGGTGCTATGTAGGGTAAGTACAGGCCATCTGAGAGTTGGACTAGTCTATGTGCCTCTGCAATGTGATCTTTGGTGTCAATCCTGAGCATTTGTCTACTAAATGCTCATGTTTTCAGCTAGTGGAACGGGACCCCAAAGCTCTACAGTACCTATCCAGTTTGTAATTTTGCTTAGTGCTCTGCACTTGCTGCAAAGTTGGAACACCCCTTAGGCTGGCTGCATCTGGTTCCCGTTAGATTTAAGAAGGTGGTATACGTGGCCATAAAGAAGGCAGTTTATGGGCAGGATTTTCCATCACCCAAAGTGGAATAAGTTTTCATCAATGCAAGTAGAATGGGCCCTATCCCAGCTGGGGATGGTGGTGCACACTTGTAATCCCAGCATTCAGGAGGCTGAGACCTGGAGGATCACAGTTCGCAGACAGCCTCAGCTACTTAGTGAGGCCCTCTGCAACTCAGTGAGACCCGGTTTCAAAAATAAAAGAATAAAAAATAAAGCAGGGGTGTAGCTTGAAGGTCTAATGCCCCTGGGTTCCATCCCCAGACTCGCAAAAAAAAAAAAAAAAAAAAGAATGGGCCCTATCCCCCTATATCAGCCTTTCTATCTAATAGCTGTTAGGTTTCTTTAACCAAATTCGAGTGCATAATATTTGTCATGAAATAAGTACTTTTGAAAAGGAGGGGTGTGGTCACAGGAGTGGGATAAGGAAGTTTACTTCTAATGTTAGAGACAGAAAGGTAGAGAAAATGAGAAGATCTAAAATTTTAACTAGTAAATAGGTATTTGGGAGGTTGATATGGAGTTCAGTGAGGATAATAGGAGTCTTGAATGGAAACAATCAGCATTTTTCAGATCATAATAGTAATAATTAAGAAACAATAATATAAAGAACTCTTAAAATTTCAGTTATACTATGCTTAAATAGAAAATTTGTGAGCTATAGAGTATTATTGAATTATTAATTTTAACTTAAAATATTAGTATAATATTTTAAGACATGAGATGTCACCCTTATGAATGCCCAGAAACTGGGTGATCCTTTATAAGGTCTCCTAAATTCTTTTGAATGTACGAGACACTCCAATAGAGAGCTGAAGGCAGTCACTGTTCTTTTCTTGCTGTTTTATTTCATATTTCTAGTACAATGTTTCTGCTCATTGAAGGTTCTTAATAAATTGAATGTTTGAATTATTTAAATGTCTTCCAGTTTTAGACATTTATGGCTCAAATGTCTGTTTCTTTTTATAAACTCTAGAAATTGTATAAGTGCCTTCCCTACTGAGGGGAGGGATACGTTAGAAGAATAGAAAATATATTCTGCTTGAAGACCCAAACAATGCACTCCTTACTTTGAGATTCCTCTCCTTGCATATCCTTATCTTCTTAAAATATTTAGTGGAGGATCTTATAACAGGAAGCTTTTCCCCCCGCTAAGGTTTTAGTATTTCCTGGAGTAGAAATGATAAGAAATAAGAAGTCTTTGTGTGTTTCTTTGAATCTGAATCAAAGGTTCTGTTGAAAAGACTAGCTGCGTGTTTAAAATAGAGTATTGGAATCATCATATTGTGTTTGGTTTTAGCTATAGGAATTGGCTTAAAGTTTTCTTCCAAGTAAGGAAATATGGGGCAGGGTTGAACTTCCAAGCCTAAGGCCGGATTGCTGTCACCTGGGAGAATTTCATCCCTCTCCACATGACCTGCACCACTTCCTCATCCCTTTGAACTGTCATGTTGTCTTCCAGCATTTAGGATCATCAGGCAGATGGAGAAGTTCCAAAACTTCATCTGTCTGGATCTCTTTCTTTGCAAGCAAGGTTTTCCTTCTACCATCAGAACAGTGGAAAACAGGAACCAATCTCCCAGACAGTACAGGGCTTGTCAAACTGAACAGTGCTTGATTGGTGGAGAGTAAAATTTCGTTTCTAATTGTTATAGATTCCTCTTTTCTATTAGGCCTTTCTTTTGAAAAGCATTTCTTTGGTAGCTTGTGCCTCTCAAGTGAAAAATTCTACTGGGAAATTAAAAGAGAGAGGGATTTGGAGAAGTTGGCTACTTCCTACACATTTTAAAAAGCACTATAACTAATGTGGGAGGTGACTGGTAAGATCTAACATAGTTACTGGAGGGAACTGTATCTCAGGATTAATCAACAAAATAGGTCATGCATACAGAAATTGTTTTATTTCATTGAATTTTCATAGAAAATGGAGAAAAATGTCCAAGCAGCGCCAATTCTTTTATTCAATGTTCAGTGTCCCCTTTCCTAGTACTCATTTTTGAGATAACCCATTTTTCTGGTATCTGTAAAATTAAAAATATGTTTCTTCTGTTTTTTTTTTTCTCCCTGCATGAGGTAATTTGTTTACTATCTTATCAGGGACTAGTTATTCATTCTTTCAGCAAATACTTTTAAGACACCCATTATATTCAAGGCATGTTGATAAGTATAAATAAATAAATAAATATACACCCACGATTATTAACTTTAGGATGTTCAGGTGTTGTTAAAGAATGTATTCTTCTGAAATTATTTTTACAAGTTAAGTTTGTTGACAAAGAGCTTTGTCCTTGGTGAAATAGCTGAATAGCCTTCCCATACTCTATTATACTCCATATTTTTAACTCGACTCTGCTGTCTAAAACTAGATCACATTCCTTTTATACAAACCTGTCTTTTTTATTTTCATACTTTCTGCCTAGCATAACTCTCTTTTGTATGTCTTATGAAAGAGAATGTAATGCTTAGATGTATAAAAAATGGTGGTAACATATAATCCTAGGACAAAATATTTATTTCTTACCATTATTTGATTTCACAACTTTCTCCAGTTAAAGACTTTATAATCTTCCTTCCTTCTAATCTCCAAATAACACTTTATAAATATATAAAATTAGTTGTTTAAATTTTTCTAAATTAAGACTTTTAAAGGAATTTTATAATAACTCTTTAGATAATTAGATTTTCCCCACAACACAAACATTAAATAGAGAGATTTTAACCCTACTAAGTGAGAAAAGTTGAATTTTAGTTAATTTGAGTATTGACTTTTTATTTTAAATATACTCAGAATTGCTATTACTTGTGTTCTAGGATGTAAACAAATACATTCTTTAATCTGAGAAACTGAGCAGTACCTTTAAATATATCTAAAAAAGCATTTCTTTTTCAATACTCTTTTGCTATTAGGTGATCTGGGTGCTTGGGATCTGCTCATTTGTCTGCCTCCTAGGAGAGCCGATGGGAAGCCATGCATATCCAAGGAGGACATGTGCCAGTTAGGTTTACATCAAAAGGTAAATACCCTCAAAATGTGCACAGATTTTATTAACATTATGGATATTAACACTGGTGTTTTTAGTCTATAATTTTTTAATTTTGACATCAAATTTCTCAAAGTATCTCACTAGTGTCAATTTTTTTAAATAATTCTACTAACCTAAATCTGTTTCATCCTTGGAATTTGGAATGCTCAGAAAATAAGTATTCTGACTAATTTTTCTGAAATGTTTTCTCTTAACATTTCTTACAGAAAATGTTACTTAATGTATATGTGCAAGAATAAAATTAAATTTTTTTGTTAAAAAATAATAATTTTGAAAAATTATAACCATTTTATCTTTGGAGAAAGTTTTATCAGGTCATGCCTTTATATGACTTCCTATAAAATGGAGATTTTGTTTTGTTTTGTGATACAGGATCTCTTCCTGCTTCAGCTGTTGTCAATACCATTGTTTTACTCAGCAGAACCCAAACTTATCTAGAGGTCTGTAGCCTAGGAAGTGTTGCTTCACTGGCCACTTATTCACCCAAAGTAGTAAAGCCTTTATTTTCTAGATCAGTCTTTTGACTTTTTCAAATTTATACTGGTATTTTAAGTTAAAAGAAAATTTACACCATTTCTTACTAACCTTTAAAATTGACATTCAGTATTTACTGTCTATATTGTATAATTTTTTTGTAAATGCTTTTAGAAAAGCTAAGTAAAAATGATTCAGTGTTTACAATGTTCTAGTAACTATGCTGGACATTTAACATATTGTTGATACTTACAAGTCTATGAGAAAAGTGGCAAACCAAGTTATTTTTCAATCCCTAACCAGAACTGTAGCAACCTACCCTGATTACTTGTTTTTTGTTTGTTTGTTTTGTTTTGTTTTGTTTTGTTTTGTTGGTGGTAATTGGGTTCCTGGAAACCCTTCTACCTCCGGGCTACACTCCCAGACCTATTTTATATATTTTTTTATTATAGTCATACATCTTTTTTAAATTATTACTTGGTATTTCTATAATGACAGGTTAGATAACTCATTCCCTCTTTTCATTCTGTACCACTGGACTTAACGCATTCTTTTTGTACATTTTTGGCCATTGTTTCTATTTTCTTCATAGCTACTTTTTCTCCCTCGCCAAGTTTTAAGGTGTTCCCTTAAACCCCTCCACAAATTTCAGCTGCCATTTATAGTTGATCATTTCCCAAGCTACATCTGAAATTTTAGAGCACTTTCCTAGGCTTCAGGTTTACATAAGCAATGGCCTGTTGAACACTTCCACTTGGATGTCAAACAGACATCTCAAACTCAGCATGGTTTGCTGTTTTTCACAATAGATTTACTTTTGTTCTTACATTCAGATGTTCTACAGAGGTTCAGTTCTGTTGGCAAGTGCATGGGCAAACCACTGTGTCATCTCCTAAGATTGGAATCTGGCCTTCATCTGTGGGCCCTGCCTTTCTTTGTCATCTGCAATCTATCAACAGCCAGTGCAAAGGAATTAACCCATATCTGGATGGACTGGCACAGGCCTGTAATTGGGCCTAATAATTTGGAAGCTGAAATAGAAGAATCGTAAGTTTGAGGCCAGCCCCAGCAACTTAGTGAGGCCCTCAGAGACTTAGTAAGACCCTGTTTCAAAATGAAAAATAAAAAGGGCTGAGAGTGTAGCTCAGAAATAGAATGACCCTGGGTTCACCCCCCCAAAGAAAGAAAGAAAGAAAGAAAGAGAAAGAAAGAAAGAAAGAAAGAAAGAAGAATAGCCACTATAATTTCTAAACTATTCAAATCTGTTATATCTGCTGTCTGTTCTCTATATCCTACCTTTATACTGGCCAGAGAATCAGCACTCTTACCTGGATAATTGCTAAATTCTCCTCACTGATTTTTCTGAAGCAGATATTTTACCCCCGAAACACATCCTGATTATAGTTATCAGATGAAAAATATAAAAATGTGAGCTGAACTTGTTCTTCTGCTTAAAATCTTGAACAGTTCCCCATCAGCTCTAGGATAACATCTACAATATCTACAGTGTCTTTGCCTTCCAATAGAAAACAAATGCTATACTCAGGCAAAACTGAAGAGAAACTAATAAAGGAACTACATAGAGGTTTTAGTGGGCTAAAAGAAACAAAAAGGCCTGTGAAGCACAGGGCCCAGAAACATCTTGATCACCATCCCTGATTTTAAGAGAAGTAAAAAAAAAATTGATTTAGCCAGAACTCAATGAGAACTGGAGCCAGAAAGAGGCTTCACTGGAGGAGCTGTACACTTAGGGAAATGTATCCATTGCCAAATCCCAGACCCAAAGAGAGGAAGCCTTAGAGATAAGCACCCAGACTATCTCTTTCCCCCCACAAATCTCTTATTGTCCTCTTTGATCTCACCTAACTGCTAGTAAAGAGGAAAGAGAGTCTCTGTAATACCACCCATCAAAGTCAGTCTCCTGGAAACCAAGCAGGGAGGGAACATCTGGAAAGAAAAATGGCAAATACTTAGCACACTACCTACTCAAGGCTCTCTGCAAATGGCCCCTACCTGTCAGTACTCTTTCTGTATCTTTTTATAGCTTAGATATCATGCTACATACCTATGTTGTTTTCTATTGTATACTTTGATTCTTACTGTTTTGTCTGCCTGGAATGTCCTTTCTTAGCTCTATCTAAGTGATTTCCAATCAGAAGAGATTTTTGTCCCCTTCAAAATATTTGACAATATCTGGAGGCATTTTTTTATTTTTTCACAACCAGGGGGAGAGGTTTCTTTAGGTCAAAGTGAAGGATGATGTTAAATATTATGTAATGTTAATAGCATCAATGTTGAGACCTTGAAGTACTCTCTTGGGCAAAAGTCAGCTCTTAAGTCTGCTGGACTCAGCACCAGTATCACCTCCTAGGGACTCTCAGGATTCTTCAGGTATATCTCTGTTTTTTTTTTTTTTAAACTCTAATAGGGTTTGTCCTTTTTCTTTTATCTACAAAGGCAAGCAGGCTTCATCAGCTAATGGGCACAAATGTGATCACGCTGATGTTAGTTTTGCCATGTGTTGGGCAAGGCAGGTCTCCCTGAGCTTCTCCTCCTGTTTTCTCAGAGGGCATTGCCCATGTACTTAGAATCAGTATATTCTATTCCCTGCTCCTGCCTCCTATTTTATCCCACCACATGAAAAATACCCAAGGGGTACTCCATATGAAGGTGTCTACTGGGATGCTCCTGTGACCAGTGTGTTCTCAAAGGGCCTGAAGTCCCATGTTTCCCCGGTTCTGTCTGAACTGGAACTAGACATAGAACAAGGAAAATGTAGTTTTAAGTCTCTTTTTCTAAAATAAGAAGACATTAGGCACTGGAAGTCTCTAAGACATTTGCTAGCTTTAAATTTGCATGAGAGTTATGGGAGACCTGAGCAGTGTGTGAGGATGAGAAACCGGAGCAGAACAGCCAGTGATGGCAATGGAGAAGATGTATTAGTCGGGGTTCTCTAAAGGAACAGAACCAGTAGAGCATGTACGTGATTATATGGGGTTTATTAGGTTGGCTTACACGGTCAGAGACTGGACAGTTCCACATTGGACATCTGCAAGCTGAAGAGTAAGAGAAACCAGTAGCTGCTCAGTTCCAGAAGCTAGAAGCCTCAAAACAAGAAGGACTCATGATACAGCCCCAGGCCCAGGCTGAAGGCCTGGAATCTCCTGGGGATTAGTCCCCTGGGGAAGTCATTGGTGAGAGTCCACATTCAAAGGCTGGGGAAGCTAGAGTCTGATGTCCCCAGAAGATGGTAGCAGGAAAAGAAAGCAGGAGTCAAGCATCTCCCCATGGTTGTGTTTCCTGTTGTTACTTTTTTTGTCCTATCTGGGCCCCAGTCCTATTTGAATGGTGCAGCTCATATTTAGAGTAGCTCCCCCCCCCCCCTCAGTTGCCAGTCATCTCTGGAAACAGCCTCACAGATACATACAGAAGTTTTCTGTACCAATTTTCAAGAAAATTTCAATACAGTCAAGTTGACAATCAAGATTTGCCATCACAGAAGGTGAGAAAGAGATGTAGGTAAAATAAATTAAAAAGGAAGTTACAAAATATAGTGTCAGGATGAGATTTTATTTTTAAATTTTTTAATTTTAAAATAATTTTAGACTTACATAAAAGTTACAAAAATAATAGTTTCCAATATACCCTTTAGTGAACTTACTCTAAAGTTAACATTTTACATAACCATACTACATTTATCAAAACTAAGAAATTAACATAGATACAACCTATTAACTATATTAAAAGCATTATTTATATTTCATTATTTTAAAAGTGTATGCACTTTTTCTGCTCCAGGATTTAATCAAATAACCCTTATTACATGTAGTTTGGATTTCTTTGTGGTCTCCTCCAATCTCTGACTATTCTTCAATCCATCTTTCCTTTCCTGACCGTGGCATTTTTGAAAATTACTCATCAAGTGATTTGTAGAATGTCCCTCAATTTTAACTTATCTGATATCTTTGCAGAATATTATGGATTTTTGGAAAGAATACCACAGAAGTGATATGCTCTTCTGAGTACAAAACACCAGGAGGCATGTGATGTCAGTTGTCTTATTATTGGTGATGTTAACCTTTGTCTAGTGGTAAAGGCGGGGGGTCTGCTGGGTTTTCTCATTGTGGAAGCATCGTCTTTCCACTTGTAATTAATAAATATCTTGGAAAATGATATTTTGAGGGAAGTATTCTCCTCTGATGTTGGCCAGGTATGGATATTGCCCACAATAATTCTTATTCTCTTCTTCTAATGGTGATTTCCTGTTTCTCTCATTCCTTCTACAATTATTCACTGGAAATCTTCTGTGAGGAAGAGCTATTTTTATCAATGCATTCCCTTTATTTAAAAAGCAGAAACAATCTCACATGAGAAGCTCGTTGCCTTGAGCCTTAGTTTTTCACTAAGTTTATACTAACATCATTTATCAGATGTAGGCCACAAACACCCTGAGAGGCTTTCCTTGCAGAAAAGATAAGTAACTTTGTTCTTAGCTTTATCAACTCATATTTTTAATTTATTTTTATATCTGTTTATATATCTATCCCTTCATTCTTTCTATGATTATTTGTTAAACATTTATATATTAAGACATTTTTAGGCACTGAGAATACAGCAGTTGAAAATGCAGACAAAAGTTCTCATTCTTGGGGAGTTAAGACACTTATAGAGAGACACTTATAGAGAGATAGAAGCAAAAGAAGATCACTAGGTAAAAATATGATGTGTTTGATGAAAAGTACTGGAGAGAAAAATAAGACAGGAAGAGAAGACACTGGGGGAGGAGGGTAAGTTTTAGATGAGACAAACTGGGAAGATCTCAGTAAGGAAATGACAGCTGAGCTCAACCTGGAAGATGGGGAATTCCCATGCAGATGGCTGGTATAGAGCCACAGACACAGAGAAAAGGAGGCACAGTCATAGAGTAAAAGAAGGGCGTCTTGTTGGTTTGAGAAACTCGAGGCCCACGTGAGTACAGTGGAAAGTGAGGGCAGAGATAGAGTTAAGTTGGGGGGACTCAGTGTTGGGGACCTGGGAGCTTTTGCAAGGAGGATGGCTTTTATTCTCAGTGAAGTGCAAGTTATTGGAGGGTTTTGAGCAGAGGGATGGCATGAAGCCATTTGAATTTTTACAGGATGGTGCTGGATGCTCTCCTGAAATAAGTAGCCAGGGAACAGAGACCAAAGCAAGGAGAGCAGTGACTATGTGGGCCTGTGCGATGAGGGAGGCTTGGGCTGTGGCGTGGCAATAATGATGGTGAATTGTAACCAGAAAATGTTCAAGATAGAAATGACAACTATGAGGAGAGAAGCTAGTGCAGAGTGGAAGAAGATGAGGCAGGGAGGTAGAGACGGGAGGGAGGAGGATTGAGGGAGAAAACAGTTTAAATAATGTCTATATATTAAGATATGGCTTCCAAGCTCACTAATATATATATATAGGGAATAGGAAGGGTAAAGGAAGAAAATACATCAGGTTCCATGTGCATGTGTTTGTATTATTTTGAACATCACTATGATGTGTAATTATAGTACACTAATAAAAGTATAAAAGAAGCTGGGCGTGGTGGCACAAACTTGTAATCCCAGTACTTGGGAGGCTGAGACAGGAGTATCTAGGTTCATGGCCAGCCACAGCTACTTAGGCCCTCTGCAACTTAATGAGTCCTGTTTCAAAATAAAGAATAAAAAATCAGGCTATGGGTATAGCTCAGAGGTAGAATGCCTCTGAGTTCAATTCTGAGCACCACAAAAAAAAAATATATATATATAAAAGAAATGATGAATAATAATAGCTGGCACACATAATCTTACTATATACTTAATGCCATTCTAAGTGCTTACTTGTTTATGTATGTGAATTCTCTGTTCAGAGGTTAAGAAATTTGTCTAAGGCCTCACAGTTAATAAATGAAGTAGCCAAGATTCCTACATAGTCAGCTGACTTGAAATTTTGGATTTCTTAATCATTACCAATAGAACCTTTCAAAATAAATGTTTAGGCACTGCACTTACAGTCTAACCCAATGAATATTCTTAAAGAATACATAAATTATTAATGATGTACATACATAACTATCACTTTGGAGAGTGAATAATTTTAAGCTTTATGAACCATGACTTAGTTATGTAAATGACATAAATATTCAAAACACAAGTTGCTTCAAATTTATTGGCAATGTTATAAGATTGCTGATGACTTCAGAAGGAACAAAGAAATACCTGCTCAATTCAGGATTACTAATCACATTAGAGCTTTGTAATTTTAGTGATTAGTGAAAATGATCATAACAGCTGTAATAGAGAATGATGTGGCCACGAGTCTTGTCTATTATTTGGGCAACACTAAGTTTAGTAAGTTTAGTTACTGGGGCCCTATCTCATCTCAGACATTTCTAGAGAGATTCATTTCTAGCTTTAAGTGTTTGTAGGATTAGCAGTCCCTAAAACCAGGATGCTGCTTTTTGGTACTTGGAGCACTGAGATGGCTCCTACTGTAAAGCTTGATAGAACATTTCCAGGTGATAATGGTGGAATTATGATGACTTATGAAAGCCAGGGAGAATAAGAAAAATACCCATTCTTTAATTAGCTGTTTTCCCAATTCTTATCAGTATTATTATTATTATTATTATTATTATTATTATTATTATTATTTTGCTGATGACATTGAACAGTTCTGGAAAAAGTTCTGATTTTTAATAAAATAAAAAGCATGAATATATCTTTAAATACCTAAAGAAAAGAACAGTTCTCTAAAAGACAATGTGATGGGTGGGTGACTCTCACTATTCTGGGGATTAGAAAAATATTCTTCCTGGATACCTTCTTTGATTTTAGAAATAGTTCAAATTCAAAGGTCTTCTGTCCTTGTTAATGATATACTGTGGTTTTAGTTTTTCTGATTTATAAACATTTCCCAAATGCTAATAAGTAACATTATATTTTTGCTTTTATGAATTAAATATGTCCAGAAAGAAGAACAATTTTTACTTTTGCTTTTGGTGACACGTAATAGAAACTACTTAGATGTAGATGAAACATCTGGAACATGCTTTGGGATTAAAATATTTTTAAATGAGCATTTTCTTTCTTTCACATTTTCTTTCATTTTTATCTCTCAGAAATATCTCAGAGTCTAAACATTTTATATATGCATTTTAATCCTTCTAAAAGGTTTGTGACGTGCTGGGCATGGTGGTGCATGCTTATAATCCCAGCATTTGGGAGGCTGAGTCAGGAGGATCCTGGTTCTCAGACAGCCTCAGCTACTTAGTGAGGCCCTTTGCAACTCAGTGAGACCCTGTTTCAAAATAAAGAATAAAAAACAGGGCTGGGGGTGTAGCTTGGAGGTAGAATGCTCCTGGATTCCATCCCCAGTACCACTCACAAAAAATTAAAAAAGTAAAAAAATAAAAGGTTTGTGACAAATACAGAATAATCACAGTCTACATATAAATATGAACACCTCATTTGTATGTGTATTTAAAGCATTCAAGTCTGACATTAAGATTGGTGTTTACTAAAAGTGGTTATTTGACCAATGTCATTCTTCATAGACCTAGAAAAATCAGTCATAAATTTTGTGTGAAGAAAGAAAAGACCCAAAATATCCAAAGCAATCTTCAGCAATAAAAACCAGGCAGGAAGCATCACAATCCTGGATTTCAAATTATACTATAGAGCAATAGTAGTAAAAACAGCATGATATTGGCACAACAACAGGAATACTGACCAGTGGAACAGAAGATACAGAAACAAACCCACACACCTATAGTCAATTGATCTTTGACAAAGGGGCATAATTTGCAATAGCCAAAATAGGGAACCAACCTAGGTCTCCATCAACAGTTGAATGAATTACAAAATAATGGGAAATACACAGAATGGAATTCTACTCAGCTATACAGAAGAACAAAATCATGTCATTCACAAGAAGATAGAAAGACCTGGAGAACATATATTAAGTGAGATCAGCCAAACACAGAAAGAAAAGGGACTTATATTTTCTCTAATATGCCCAAACTAGGGAGTATTAGGGATACCAGAGTGACTCCAGATAATGGAGGAGAAACCTCGCCAAAGCTAGAATGGAAGGCTGAGGTTGATTAATGAAGGAGCTATATCGGAAATTGTGTAAAAATATAAATATAGCATGGTTAACCTGGACAATCATTGTTGGGAGGGGGGAAGGGAAAATGGAAAGAGGGTACCAAGCATAGTCTTAATGTATGCCATTTTCAATATGTTCCACATAAAAAATTAAAATAAATTTAAAAAGTGGTTATTTGGCTGATAATGATATATCCATGTAGGTTCATCAAGTGTAACAAATGGACCATTGTACTGAGGGATGTTGATACTGGAGCAGGGTACATGAGAAAGCTCTATACCTGCTCCATTCTGCTATGCGCCTAAAATTGTATTTTTTTAAATGAAGGCTATTAAAAATAATTATTGTAATGTTAAGCTGAAGAAGCTAATCATAGGAAAATCAGCTAATCCAAATTAAAACTCCTCTGATGATATTCTACCTGATAATGATGCAAATTATACATTTTATGATAGACATAAAAACCAAACAGCACTAGGATCTAGGAGAGCGTCATTAGGTGTAACAATCAGATGTGTAAAATTACAGTTGATTTGCAACAGCTGTATGACCCATGACCCTTGGATGTTTTCACCTCTTTGTGCTGAGTTGCTCAGTTTAACTGCTTAGTCTGGTGTTCCTTTGGGGAGCTGAACAGAGTTGACATTTCTGGTGTTACATGTCACCATATTTATGTTATCTGCCACTTGGTAAATTCTAAAGACATACTTTAAAGGAAAGCATGAGGACAAGTCAGCTGGTGGGGGCAGGGAAATAGAACACAGAAGCATAACACAGTTACTTAGCTTGGCTTGGCTCTGATGTTTCATAGTAAGTCCTTTGTTGATCCCTGGTCAATTCATTTTTCTTTTCTTTCTTTCTTTCTTTCTTTCTTTCTTTCCTTCCTTCCTTCCTTCCTTCCTTCCTTCTTTCCTTTTTTCTTTCCTTCTTTCTTTCCTTCCTTCCTTCCTCCCTCCCCTCCCCTCCCTTCCCTTCCCCTCCTCCTTCCTTCCTTCCTTCCTTCCTTCCTTCCTTCCTTCCTTCCTTCCTTCCTTTCGTTTTTTGCAGTTCCAATGATTGAACCCAGGAGCATTCTACTTCTGAGTTATACCCCCAGCCCTATTTTTTATTCTTTATTTTGAAACAGGGTCTTACTTAGTTGTGGAGAGAGTCACTAAGTAGCTGAGGCTGGCTGCAAACCTGTGATCCTCTTGTCTCGGTCTCCTAAGTACTGGGATTACAAAGTTGGTTCATCTTTCTGAACCCAGGCCTCATGTGAAGAGTGAGCTTTCCAATATGACACAGTAACCTACCTTTCTGTCTGAAGTTTGCGATAGCTGTTTTCAATCTTTGCAGTATCTACATAAATTCTCCTGAATTATGGATTCAATTGTTATTCATCTTACCCTGACGCTTCTAGGCCTTCATATGGGATGGGATGGCATGACCACAGGCACTCTTAAGTGTCCACATTGATGGAATATTTGCTCTGAATCCTTTAGGAAAGGGTGGGAAAATGGGCAAGTCTGGGGCCTTGAATGCTGCTTACCTAGTTCTGGTGTTCTTTCTGAATCCTCCTACTGTTAAAGATTCTGTTAAGTCACTAGCAATGAAGTGATTTTGCCTTACGTGGGGAAAATGGTTCAATTTTATTGACTTTTAAAGCTTTTCAAAATCTAATTTAGAAAGATATTTTGTGTGTTAACTTAAAAATACAAACAAAAAATCACCTCTACTGCAGCTTCTCCACACTATAGCATTGCTCTGTCCATTCTTCCAGCCCTTCTCAAGAATACTGAATTGAAGAGTTCAGGGCTTTATGAAAGTCCATATTTTCCTATTTAGTCCCAGAACTCTCATTTTTGAACTTGAGTAATATAGAAAAACCCTAAAACTGAAAATGTACTACCCTGACAGCCATCTTCAAATTCCCAGTGCAGAAGAATTTAAGTGACTCAGACTTTAGTATCATTATAGGCTCTCTGCAAAAATACAAAATTTAGGAATATTGCTTATGCAAAAATCACAAGTGTGGGTTCTGCCGAAACCTGGACTGAAGTTTATTCTTCCTCTAACTATTAGTAGAGGAAAGAAAGTTGACCGAATAAGTGAATAGAAGTAATAAGATTATACATGTTGGAGAAGATTTAATCCATACACTGTTTCAAAGCACTTTTTAAATGAATGATTTTTAAGAACTATGATTTATTTCAGAATTGACAAAAACTTACAGTAGAAGTAAAGCTCTGAGATCAAAGTTTGTGAATGCTTTATTTTACAAATGAAAAAAAGAAGCAAAGTCAACTCAAGGTTATTATTGTATTAAGTGCAGAAGTGGACCACACCCATGTTTTGGGTTGCCCCCAACACAGCTGAATTCTTTTTATCTAGTCTTGCCAGCAGGACACAGTGGAGAAACTACAATAATTTATTATATTAAAATGAATTAATTTGAAAGTAATCAATAATGGCTCAAAAAAGAATCTGATTTCCAAGCTAATTTAAAGAGAACTTTTTTTGTTGGTTTTTAACAAGGCACAAAGTGTTACCATATTTGGCTTTAGTGCTGGGACTTAGTTGATGATAGCTAGTGAATCAATCTGTAAATTCTCCAGAGAAGGAGAAAATTAAACTTGTTTTTATCTTTACTTTATAAGCTGAATAACATGTACTTGGATTTATAACACTTATAAAGTTTTCTAAGAACAAATTTTGCTTAAAATATAGTTTCATAGTGACTGGCTTCTAGATTTGAAAGCAGTAATGCCCTTCAGACAAAGTGTAGATGACACCCAAAGTTTTGAACTTTGACAAAACAACACGGAATTGCCACAAATACTCATCTGAAAGTCACTGACATCTTTTGGAAGCCTGGAATTGAGTTGACTTTGAGATATCTTTAGTGCTATTTTTTGCAAGGCAAAATTTGCAACTATGAAGTTATTTGTGTTACTATATTTGCCCTAAGTATTTCCTTTTATATCTAGCAATGAGTTTGAAATTAAAAAAAAAAAACGGTTTCAAGAGTAGTCCCAAATATTTTGAATATTTCTAAGGGCATGATTTTATTTTACGTTGTCAAATAAACCACTTTGTTTTTCTGGGTTTGAATGTTGACTCAGATATTTCAAAGTTTTATGTGGATGCATTTACACTCTATGTACTTGTGGGTTTCCTTTGCTTCACCACTTATGAATGCCTAACTCACTAGAATCCTTTTCATTCCTTTCAGATAAATATATTACCAGAAATACAGCAACCACTTTGCAGAAAGAAAGGATTATGCCAAATAATTAGAAAATTTCCAGGTAATCTTTAGTTTGTTTCTTTATGTGTAAGTATGTTACATATAGGTCATAGCAGATGCCTACAACAAGGTCTCAGAATAGCATCTTTAGCTCCTCTGTCAATTCTGCTATTACAAATAGTTCCTAGTCTACTGGCTTTTCCAATGGGAAGACCTTGATAATAAGAAACATAAGCATAGCATTGATTTTTTTTATTTTGTTTTGTCTTTTGGTTTGCTAGATGTATATTTCTGTTTCTCTTCTTTTAGATAATTGCTGCTTCATTTTAAAAGCAATTATTTTAGTTCCTGGTTATATAAAACTCACAGTTTAAAAAATATATGCTTTGTCATGATTAAGTTATTCTGATCCTAAAGTATATTCCTCCTTTCTACAATTCTTTTGATGTGTGTGTTTAAGATAAAATACTGAATAAATGAATAAATTCCGTGTCTTGACTATATTACAAATTCAGGACAAAAATTACCAGCTTCAGGTTCTGAGTTGGTTCCCACAGTGGAAAAAACATCAGAAGGTAAATGAGCCTTTATGGATGAAACAAACCCTTGCAGACAAAATTAGAGTCTACTTTAAAACTCGTTGGTGAAAAGGCTCCTCAAATCTCTTGTTTAAAATCCATCTGATGTTAAATAGTTTATGCACCTAGACGGTGTTTCAATACATAATGAAAAATTAGATTTGTATAGCTTTTATTTGTTTTTCTTTTCTTTTCTTTCATTTTTTGGTGCTGGAGATGGAATCCAGGGCCTCATGAATACTGAACAGGCATTTTTCCATTGAGCTATATATACTCCCCAGCCTCGATTGCATAGCTTTAATTCTTTTATTTATTAGTTTATGTGCTAGTAGAATCAGAAAACTGATGACATATTAACCCATCAGCCTTTTCATGGGGTTTCTGTCTCCATACCAAAAACAAACTCTATTGGTATGACGCACTGTACAAATTGCAGTCTCTTACTATAACTTACCAGGAATTAAGATAAAAATGAATTAGTGATTTACCCTTCAATTTTTCTTAATTTATTTCTTTTTTATTGGTGTATTGTAATCATATATCGTGGTGAAGTTCAGGGAGATAGAGGCATGCATGCACACAGCACTTGGTGAGCCCTTTCCCAGAGCACTCCCTCCCCCTCTCTGTATGGGCATCATGTCCATTGAAGTGTTTCTCTCTTCCAGTCTTCCTCCTCCCTCCTCCCTTCCCCTTCCTCACTCCACTAAGGTTTCTTCTTTATCTGGAATCCCTCCTGTGTCCCAATTTCTCCGTAGCTCCTCCCATATATAAGGGAAAACATCTGACTTTTCACTTTTTGTAGTTGACTAACTCACCATAATATTCTCCAGTTCCATCTATTTCCTTGCAAATGACATAATTTTGGGTTTCTTTATACTGAGTAGAATTCCATTGTGTTTATCCCTTAATGTTGCAATCTAGTCATGTGTTGATGGACACCTCGGCTGGTTCCATAGTCTGGTGATTATGAACTGTGTATAATAGATATGCATTCATTACTATAGACATCTTTCAATTTAAGATACATTTCTAAGTAAACAACTGTATAAATTTGGTTCTGTAATTATTATTTTATATGGCAGTTATAATGGACTCTATAATCCCTCTTTTTTGGTAAGGTCCAGCTGGACAGGTTTTTATTTTATAAAAGTCTTATTTTTGTGAGAAGTAAAATAACTTATTAAGCTTACTAAAGTACTAATATATATCCAAAATTCCTTTAGTTAAGGCAATCTGAGAAAAAATGTTGGCATTTTGAACAAAGATTACAGATTTTTAAAGAATGTTTTTCTTTGTTACTATTTATATTTCAGGATGGTTGATTCAGAACATTAAGTTTTTGAGCATTGTAGAATGGAATCACAGGAGGGATTCCATTTTAGCAGAATGGAATTATAGGAGTGAAAACCTTTTTATGGTTCAAAATGGATTATCAACTTAAAAAAGTTCTCCAAGCAAGTCTTATAACAAATTTATATTTTATATTTTGCTTCCATAAAATTAAGAAGTATTTTCTTTTTTGGCTTTAAACATTTTTTATTCTCAAGAATATCTATAAATTCTATATTTATGTAGTCTTTTCCCTACTCGGTCTAGGATGTTAATTTTCTATTTGTCTCTATGAGTAACAAGATAGTTTCATGGAATATATAGCCTTTTAAGTAGAATTATTTCTCCTACCATATTATCTTTCCCTTACTGAAGATAATTTTCTTGGATGTGTAGCTTTAAAAGAATCCATCTGCAGGATTATTTTTAAATCTAAATTTTATAAACAGTAGCTTTTGTTGTAGATGGTTATAATAAATATACAACATATAATATAAACTGAGATTTTATAAAATTAAAACTAGTCTATTTATTGTGAATGCTGAATATTTAAATTTTTTGGAGAACAGGATTGAACCCAGGCCCATTTTACCTCCAAGCTATACCCCTAACCCTATATTTTATTCTTTCTTTCCTTTCTTCTTTTTCTTTCTTTATTTTTATGGTACTGGGGATGAAGCCCAGGGGCATTCTACCTCCAAGATACACCGTCAGCCCTATTTTTTTGTTCTTTATTTTGAAAAACAGGGTCTCACTGAGTTGCAAAAGGCCTCACTCAGTCACTGAGTCTGTCCTCAAACCGCAATCATCCTATCTCAGCCTTCCAATTGCTGGGATTACAAGGGTGCACCAACATGCACCAACATGCCTGGTTCTTATTCTTTATTTTAAAACAGGGTTGCACTAAGTTGTGGAGTGCCTCATTAATTAGCTGAGGCTGGCTGAGAACTTGTGATCCTCCTGTCTCAATCTTTCAAGTACTGGGATTACAAGTGTGCTCTACTATGCCTGGCTAAACATTTAATATTAAACTAAGGTTAGGTAATAGCATGTCTGTACCAAGTAGATGGTGCTGTTGAAAGATTAAGATAATAAGACTAAACATATTGTTACATAAGCTAGACATTATACTTGAAGCCACATCGCATATCTCATTTTAAGCTGCTTTTTATTTGAGGTTGATGAGACAAAAATTTTGAAACCAGATACGGTAGCTCTGCCACCTACTAGCTCTGTGACTTATCTTCAGGGGTTGTTGGTTTTCTTTAATCTGTAAAGCAGAGATACTATGACCCATTTCATAGACTTAATTTCAAAAATCAAGTAAATTCTATATGCATGTATATGAGTATATGATTCAAAGAATAAAGCATATTAAATATTACTATTTTTTATGTGTGTGGTACTGCAGACTGAATCAGGGACATTCCATACCTGAGCTATATCCTTGACCTTAATTTTTTATTTTTTATTTTAAAACAGGGTCTCACTAAGTTGCTGAGGCTGGTCATTAACCTGCAATCCTTCTGTCTTAGCCTCCCAAATGCTGAGATTACAAACATGAGCCACCATGCCTGGCATATATATTACACCTAACACATAATAACAGAAATTGTAATTGGATTATTGCAGATTTGAAAAATTAAGCAGCAATCCTTACAATATTTCACTCTTTGCATAATTTATTATTCACTAAGATTTTGTTACTATGAAAAAATGCAAAGGATCTGAGCTTTTACTCTATTTCCAAGCTGGTAAGTGAACCTGCCAAAATTTTATAGGCATTGTCAGAAGACATAGGATGCCTGGGTCAGGGACAAATAATGTTTTTATTGACAGGAAAGGCGATAGGCAAACCACCAGCATTTATATCAATTCACTGAGTCCTAGGTATAAATACTCCTGCACTTTGACACTTGTATGCTTGGTGGTTTGCATTTCAAAAGAGGAACCCACAGGCTTAGAAAGTATGAATCTTTTATAACAGGTAGTGAGTATGTATCTTTACCCCAAAGGGAGACTTTATTTTTGTTGATCTGGAAAAAAACCAAACTTTCCCTTTTTTCTGGGGTGAAACACTCTTTCAAAGCTATTCATTATATAAATATCTTTGAAAAGGTAATTGAGAACAAAAGTCACCAGTGCTTCTATTTATGAAACGTGCAGGAATATGAAAGATGCAGAGAAGGGACTCCAACAGGTTTAGACAACACCTGACAAGTTCTTAGTCTCAAGCACCATCAATGTATTATTATGGGCAAGACTTAAGAGATAGATTGGCTCCAGGTTACTCATTCATATAAATATCGAGTTTGGCAATGGACAACAGTGCTGAGACCCCATGATTTTTCTGTGTTCTCTTTTTCCCCATAGAGACTTGCTGATCCAGTCTTTATCTTCAGCAGTAGGTAGAGACAAGGATGCTAAGCAAAGAAGAATGAGAAAACTGATGAGTATGGCTGGGACCCACACAAGCAAGGCAGGATTGAGTTTTAGCCAGATGCAGAGGCATGACTAAAGACAGCACATAAGGCTCACACAGTCCTTTCCTTCCACAGACAAACACAGTGTACCTGACCTTAGACTTGTGAGTCACATGGAAGGGCACACATCCATGGAAATTTTACTGGCTAGGACAAAGATTTATTTTTATCTTGCCACTTAATATTTTGCCTTTTGAAAGAGGAGCAGAAAGCTTTATAATATTTAGTTGGACCCATGTGGTCACTAGTAGCTTTTGTTACCTTTTATGAAGTTTGGAATGTGTGTGTTTAAGTAAAATAATTACTTTCTCATATTTGAACTATGAGTACAGAACAAAACATAAGAAAACTGTTTTACTTGGGTTGTGAGTTGTTGTTTTTGTTCTTTTTAGGGCAGCATCACCACCCAAGAAGTCCTGGTTAGGAGTTTGCCAAGTTTTGGGCCATAACTCATTTTTTCCAGTAGTTTTATCTTGGTTTGAGCACTTCCAAGTGAAGTTTGAAATATACCAAGATTTGTATTCAAAGGTAACATTCTGAACATCTTAGGGTCTACATTCTCATTTTTTAAAGTAAAATGAGTACATCTAAAAAAGAATATGATAAAATTTATAAATTTTTGTTGTACCTAAACAAGATGAAACTTTACAAAATTCTAGATACTACTAAATATGAAATGTATCATTAAAATAACATCGCCGAAGTTATTTTTAAATATTGGCCAGTAATGGTTACTTCTTTGAAGGGGGACTCAGTTTTTAATATTTCAAGCAGCGAAGGCTACATTTGCTTCTTTTCTGTGCTCTCAAATCCTGACACCTCTTCTCTATGTTTTCTGTGTGTTCCTTGATGCTTCTTTCATTCCAAAGACTCTCACCTTTTGTGCCACATATGATTATATTTCTTATGCAAAACATTTTCCCCAAGTAAAACTCTCATCTCTTTAGTATGACCAACTTCAGCAAGGTGATAGCAGAAAGCAAGCCGACGGAACTAATTCAGACTAAATTACACCCTTGCCCTGGTCATAAGCCTCTTAGATGTATTTGCATTTTTATAAAGGATTGCAAACCCAATGAATTTCTAATTGGCAGAATTTCTGGAAGTGCATTCATATTCCCATTCAGTTCTGCCGCAAGCCATCCATTCCCAAAGCTTACTGAATCCAGCCACTTTTCTCCATCTCTGCAATGGCCAGCCTGGTCCAAGTCAACAGTTTTATATCTTTTCACTTCCTTTCTTGCTTCTGTACAGTCCAGCCCATTATCAGACTACAGCAAGAGGGAACTTACCTCCATCCTTTCCTAAATGAAGAAAACAAGTCTAGTAGATCATCTACTTACCGAAGTCTGTTTAGGGGTGGAGTGAGATCCATAATCAGCTTCCTGATGCTCTCACTTGATGGGGTGGGGGTAGATTTTATCTAGGACAGGAGTAATACCATGATTACAGGGGCCTAGCATGTGAGGTTACAAATTCAGAAGCTCAAGTGGTCAGATAGCCTGTATTTTTCCAGGATTTGTCCTATCAAATGTAGAGACTCTTCAACACAATTTTGTTGGTTTCTAAAAAGAAAAGAATTGAAGGCCTAAGAAGATACAAGACAGTATCGAGGGCCTAAGCACCCTCATATAGATATATCTCTCCGCATAGTTTTATTGTTGGAAACATAGAGAAAAAATGCTCTTTTTTACACTTGGAATTAAACCCAAGGATGTTCTACTTTTAGCCCTTTTTTCTAAATTATTAATTTTATTTTGAAACAGAGTTTCACCGAGTTGCTGAGGCTGGCCTCGAACCTGCAATCTTCCTGTCTCAGCCTCCCAAGTACTGGGATTACAGGCAGGCACTACAATGTAGTAGTGAAATGAAAAAGCCTGTAATACCAGCTTTTTCATTTTTCTTACTCCTGTAAAATTCAGGGCCCATCTGATACCATCCAGTGACCTGGTTCTTCTCCCCCACCCACCTTACTTCCCTGCACTTCCCCTCTCTTCTCCTGCTCAACACATCTTTATATTTCCCTGTGTCCTTGGTAATTTCAGTTTCCATTTTCCTCACAAAACAGAAACTTTGCTAACTTAGGACAACAGTGAAGCTGGGATTTTAATCAAAACCCTAACTCTGGAGTTAGGAGGAATTGTCAATATCCCTTTGTTATTTATTCTTCCTATTATCTTTCAATGTTTGGATTGTATATATTATACAACAAAAAAATAACCACAGTGGTGACCATTCTTCCTCTCTACTTGTAACTTAACCATCATTCTTGTCCCTTCTGATGTCCGTGCAGATGACTCCATCATCCTTCCTTTACAACTCTTGGAGGCCATCCTATTCATGACCTCATTTCACCTCCACTTCAGTCTCCCATTACTCTGGCCTTGGGAGGCCACCGGCATCTCCCAGGGAGCTCCCTTTGAGAACTCAAACAAATTTACCACTTTGTAATCACAGACTCCCAGGTTTCATCACACCTTCAGTACTGCTGAGACTAAAAACCCATGTGACAATCCTGGTACTTTATATTCTGCCACTTTCTTCAAGTCTATCAATCATTTTTATTAATCACATTTTTTCCTTACCAAACCTGGACCACTTTGTCTACCACCTGAGGTATTTCCCTCCAACTGCCTGCAACATTCATAGTTTTCTTTCACACAGTCCATTAAGCCACCAATCATAGAAAAATCCTCAATCTGTTCCTCAGCTCATGCACAATAAACGTGGTAGTAAATCATGCAAGTGTGCCTTTCTCTCTTCCTAGGATGTCTTCCTCACAGTGCTAAAATAGAAAACCATCACATTACCCCAAATTGGCAGCACAATTTCCATCTCTTAGAAAATTGGCTTGTTCCCCTCAAGCAGATTCTCTCAATCAACCTCTAAAATATTTATGAAAAGAACAACAATAACAAAAATGTTTAAGAATTACTCCTAGCAACTCATAGTATAAAAGAATCCAAAAAAAATTTTCAGAGATTTGAAGCTGATGAGACAACAGTTCTTGATGTTTGGTCGCATTTGTTATAGTAGAGAAGACCCACTCCTCTGTTTCCATTTTCCTCAGGATGTATTTCAGAAGAGAATCCAGTAGAGTGTACTTATATTTTGGATGTGGTCTATAAAAGAAAGTCTCTCAAGTTTTATCCAGCCCTCAGTTACACTAGAAAAATTTGACACCAGGAAATAGAGCATTAATTTTCTTTCAATCATGAAAGATTGAGAGAAACCAAGCAGAAGGCCAAGGACACATTCTTTCCATACTGAGCATATTATTTTTAAAATGAAAAAAAAAAGAAAGAAGAAAATAAGTGCCCCAACTTCACTGACCTGGAGATAATACCAGAAATATTATGTGTACGCATTTCACATTAAAAGTTTATTCCATTAGTATTTTAGACGTTGACTCAACACTGTCTTCAGAGGGAAGTCTACCTGATTTGTGTAGGTAAATTTACATTCTGTGTTCCTATTGGAAACTGTAAAAACCTCCATTATATTATTTTTCTGTGTGTCTCTCCACAAGGACCGATGTTCCCTGAATGAGGGACTTTATTTTTCAACTATTCAAGTTTAGTTATATGTGGGTATCGCCACTATTTAGACTAATTTGCTCATTTGCCTAATAGGAGTTCAATATTGATCTGATGCTATGAGGCAGGGAAGAGGAAGGAGCAGAAGAAATAGGAAATACTGTCTCATCCCTCCAAGTCATAATTGATGATTTTTAATGATAGATTATGTGGTTCTATGGAAGAACCAGAGAACTACTATAAAATTGCATAGGTAATGTAGAAAGACCTTAATATAGTCTTGATAAATTTCATGATGGAGAGACGGATTATAGATGGTTGCTCTTGCGTCCAAGAGACGGATCGTCTCATTGCTATGGAAAGTGCAGGTCAAACTCTTTCCCATGCTGTTGCTTAATCTTCATTCATGCAGGCTGGAAATGAACAAGTAATTCTCCTAGATAGGCTCATATTTTTGTACTACTTCAACCCAAAAGTCTTCAAATATTTATTCACCATTTCTTCTGAGGAGAAGCTGGGTACTGGCTGCCAGAGGGTAGAGCAGGAAGACAATGGTGAGAGGTCTCTCTCCACTTATCCAGTGATGTTTTAGTACATCTTATAGATTAGTTCTCTGGGCAGTTTTTTTTTTTTTTACCATAATGGTTCTGCATTTTGAGTGGAGGAAATAAATCTGCCACTTCTTGCTGACTATTGTATTTTAGCTTCTTTACACATGGGCACTGTGAAAGAAATACTATACCAAGCTTATGTGAGAAATACGACCAGAAAACCCAAATCAGAAAGAAAGAGCATTGATTTAGAAAGAAAGAGTATTGATTTAGATGGCAGTGGGTGCTGGGTGGAGATTTTTCTTAAGCTCTAAACATTAAAAAGATGAAACAGAGAAGAGCCTCATCTAACACAGAAAGGATTAGGCTTGCTTTGGTTTGTAAAGGGCAGACTCTTCCTCTTTTCATCTTCTCTTCTGTCCTTTCTTCTCTTCCTCCTAGTTGCCCCTATGGATACCTTCTTGACACCTTCTACTTAGAATTTTTTTTTCTTCTCTTTGTGTATCTTCCTTCTAGATCACAGCAACAAAATATGATTTCTCTTTTTCTCTGCATTTCCAACATTTATTTCCACTGACACTTATTGGAGATTTATAATTTAACATATAATGCTTTCTGCTATTATTTTTTACTTCCATCTAGACTGAATTCCCTGGTGGCTAAATCCTTTCTATGTATCATAAACCTCTGCCTCAGATAAAATGTATGCATAATAGATGTCTGGGTGAGAACTATTTCCTTTCCAATTTAAACTAGTGCAAGCCAACAAGGAATTAGTTGGTTAATTAATAAATCCAGGGTGGATCTGCCTTCAAGCTTAACTAGTTCCAGGGACAAAGTTACAAAATATCTGTCTCTTGTTCTCTCTCCTTCCCTTCAAGGCCCCCTTCTCCTCCTCCTTCTTACTCTCCTCTTTCCTTTCCCTCTTTTTCTCTGTAGTATGGTCTCATCTTGACTTCTTTCTATGTGTTGTCCTCCTTTCTGTAGATGGGTTTTCCCCTACATGATAGGAAAGAGAACTACTAGCTGCTCCCAATTCTGAAACACAAACACTTCTTTTCCACCTCCAAATTGAAACACCAGTGTGTATCACCAGCCCACCCTGGTCAGCACTGTGACCAGAAACTGTCTCCTGCCAGTGATTGGTCTGAGAATATTCACATGGCCAGTATATTGGTTTGCTGGTGCTGTCATAATAAAGTGCCACAGACTGGGTGGTTTATACAACAAAAACTTAGTTATCATAGTTCTGGAGACTAAAAGTCCATGATTAAAGCTGGGCATGGTGGTACATGCCTGTATTCCCAATACTTGGGAGGCTGAGACAGAAGGATCACAGGTTCAACGACAGCCTTGGCAAGTAGTGAGATGCTCGTCCACCTAGGGAAACCCTGTTTCAAAATAAAAATAAAAAGTAGGGCTGGGGGTGTAACTCAGAGGTAGAATGCCCCTGGGTTCAATCTCCAGTACTCGTTTCTTCTGAGACCTCTCTTCTTGGCTTGTAGATGATTGCCTTTTTACTGTGTTCCCACACAGTCTTTTTTTGTATCCCAATCTCCTCTTCATAGTACAGCAGCCATACTGAATTAAGGCCTATTCTGATGAATTTGTTTGACCTTAGTCATGTGTATCTGTATGTGTGAGGGAATACTATGGATTGCACACAGGGGTGTTCTATCTCTGAGCTACATCCCTAGCCCTGTTTTACTTTTTACTGTGGAACAGGGTCCCATTACCTAGCTGAGGATCTCATTAAATTGCTACAGCTGGTCTCAAACCTGGAATCCTCTCAGTCTCTCAAGTACTGGTATTCTAAGCAGATGCCACCACACCCAACTCCTTAATTACTTATGTAAGAAGGCCTTATTTCCAAATATAGACTTATTTTCAGGTACAGTTAGGACTTCAGCATATAAATTATGTATGGGAGCACTAACAACCAGCATTAGGTAGAAGAGTCAGGGCACTGTGACTGGCAGTTTCATTGGATCCAAGGAAGAAAATGATATTGAACAGATAGAACCAACAAGTACCTATTTTGTGTCTGATCAATCTTTACTTACAGTTTATGGTAAAGTCTACAGAATTCTTTAGGCAGAATTGGCACCTCCAAATCATTTTAAAGTAAGATAATACTAATCTTTCTTCCTGTTCAGCACCAAAGAGCTCTATGCTCCCCACCGGCTACTTAGATGCCCTTTCTCTGGGTTTCATGGGGATTTATCTTTCTGTGTCATGCTTGATTATTTCTACCCTAAACCTCAATCTGCACATGCTCCCAGATCTTGCCTCTGCTTCTCAGAGCTAGCTAATCTGATATATTAATTAGTGCTATCATAATTTCTTCTCTCAAGATGTACATTCCCCCCACCATAGGAAATACTTCAGCCCAAATGAATAATCTACTGGTGAGAATTTTGAACATGATTGCAAATCAGGCAGAATGCCATGGAAACCACAAAATCATGCAAATTCCCTGACCACCTGCCCGGCCTGACCACTCTATAGAATTCACAGCTCTGTCTGTGAACCAGGAATATCTAGATTAACTAATCACAGCCAAAATCAAATAAAGAGTTTTGAGAAAACTATAGCACAGCCTTGCTTCATTTCCTTAAAAATGAGAAAAAAAATATCTGCTGCTTTCTGTAACCTGTTTTTGGAAACCACATCATTCTTCTGTCCACTTAGCCTACCCAAGCAGTAACTGGTCCATTTATTCCCATATAAATTCTTCTTGAACCACTGTGTATGCAACAGTAATGTTGGGAGTTAATCCAAAGTCTTGATAAGATGCCTTAAAAACATTACTTGCTGTAACATAGATGACAAAGTTTTACAGCAATGGCCAAACATTTTATTTTTAAGCTACCAAGGGCTCCTCTTGGGGCTTAATATCTAGAGTTTAAAAAGTTCAGAGCACAGTTAGCTTCTAGGATTTAGTTACTTGGTAGAAATTCATCCTGAAACTTACCAGGGGTGGCTAATCAGTAGAGCACTTACACAAGTGTTACATCCGTAGCAGCAGAAAACACACACACACACACACACAAAAAAAAAAAAAAAAAAAAAAAGTATGTAACTCTGTGGTAAAATACTTGCCTAGCAAGTGTGAGGCCCTGGATTCAACTCCCAAGGTCTTTTAAAAAAAAAAAAAAGACATCCTGAAACTTGTCTTTCTGCCAGCGAGTAAGACCAGTGTGTGAAAGAGAAGTATACTCTACAGTGATTTTTGATTCATTCACTTTTGCATTTTAAAACATCCATGAAAGAGAAAGAGAGAGGGGAGGAGGGGGAGGGGGGAGAGGGAGAGGGCGAGGGCGAGGGAGAGGGAGAGGGAGAGGAGTGTTCAGTGTGAGAGACACAGTATGTTGAACTTCAAAATAATCATTCTCCCAGTCTCTTGTGGTGGGCAGATATTGAACAACATCAAAATTATAAGTGCTGTGAAAGAAAATTAGGGTAAGTTTGCAGTGCTCAATGTTTTCTTCATTTATTTTCACAGAAGTCCAGAGCTGTGCACTGACTTTTGATTTGCAACACTACCATCAGTATTAGAAAATAAAAGTCTACTAATGTAATGCATTAGCTAAAATGCACACCACTTCACCCATTATATGTTACATAACACAGTATTCATGGAAGGATGATGCTTGTTATGACTCATCTCTTGAACTTCTCATTGTATGCATAATAATAATGCAACACATTAGTACTAATATATTGCAACAGACATTTAGTCTCTTCCAATCTGACACATTGTGCTGAAAAAAAAATACAATGATAAATACCTAAAAGGTGAGTTGCAGCAACCTACGAAATAAAACACATTTCCATCCCACATAGAAGCTTAGAATTTCTTCCTCTGCAGTCAAAGTTGTCATTAGAAAGGACATCTATCTCCACAGAAGTATAATTAGCTGAATAATGGAGTATCTTTGGAAGCTGTCTTACTCTTTAATGATAGGCTGGGTGTGCTCCTGTCTGGGAGAGAGGTATAGACTCTATTATATAGTAAACCCCTTTCAAGCCCTATGATTCATTATGTTAGTAACTTTTGAGACTATTTTCTTTCAACTTCTCCTAGCACCATCTAATGGCGAAATACAGAACTTTCTCTTTCTTTCTGAGTCATTTTAAATAGTGATGTCAGAATCACAGCGGCAGTACAATTCAGCATCCATAGCCATTTTACAAGTAAAAGTGTTCCATTCCAAAGGACCAGCTCACCCCTACAAGAACAAAGGCAGGTAACTCGTGTACATTGTCTAAGAAGGCTTTTTCATGGCTGAGATTTCCTCCTCTTTTACTGAACACATATGAGAATATCTGTACTGATAAAAATGCCAGCCCGGGGCAGTCATTTACAGCAAAGGCAAAAATCAAGAGTCCTGTGGTTTAGGAAAGAAGAAACCTAATTCTGGTTCCATTGCTGGGTAATATGACTCTGGGAAAAGGCCTTAATCCACTTTGCCTCTTTTCTAGATTTGTAACATGGGAAAAATTATACTGGCCATTCTTTCTTCATGGGATTGTCATGAAAATACAGAGAATATGTATTATCAATCTATAAAAGTAATATATAAGGCATTAGTTCCGTATTGCTCAAGATACCAACAAATTGATTTGCTGAAGAAAAGTGGATGAGATGTTTTGGTTTTCTACATTGACATATAACTGTCACAACAGTATATATTGTTCTTTTTATAAGTATTCTGACGTGGAAAGACATAGGCAAGCAAATATGATTTAAAGTTAGGGATTAAGTACAACCACCAAACAGAATTAGTACTTATCTGGGACTTGTTTTATAATAATTATAGTAGGGATTTATGATACATGGTTCAGGATTATTTTAGAGATAAATTACTTTAAATAAGAGCAAGAGGTAACATTCATTTTAGACTTATCCTATGCTTGATGCTGTGACACTGTCCACTATTTGATCTTACTCCTTTATAACCTTTAAGGATAGATAAACTGACGCCCTTTATAGATAAATAAATTGAGAGTCTTTAAGCTACATAGCTAGAAAGCAGCAGATCCATATCTCAAGTACTGTACTCTAACACCGAGGTACACTTAAACTCTATTCTGTATTTTTTTTTTTTTTGGTGGTACTGGGGTTCCTGGAAGCCCTTCTACCTCCGGGCTATACTCCCAGACCTACTTTTATATTTTTTATTTGGAAACAGGGTCTCTTAAGCCAGCACGGCTGGCTTCGAACCTGCATGATCCTCTTGTCTCTGGCTCCCAAGCGTGGGGATTACAAGCGTGCGCCATTACGCCCGGCTATTCTGTATTTTAAACCTGTATTATATAATATAAAAATAACAAAGGACCTATTTAAAGAAAACTTTTATATCTGGATCTAATGAGAAACTGGATTTATTTACTCATTCTGTTCCTTATCTTACTCATCCTTCTCCTCTTCTTCTTTCATCTTATTTCATTAACATCCTTTAATTTCTTATTCATCACAGTATTTGTACATAAGCAGAGTTAAGTGGATTTACTATAGACTAAAGATGGTTTTTTGTTTGTTTGTTTTCTGCAGTGCTGGGGATTGAACTGAGGGCCTTATGTACACGAGGCAAGCATGTTTTAGTGTTTTTATAGAGAGCTCAGTAGCAGATGGAAACTGCCAGCCCTGGGAAAGCCAGAGCTCCAGTCCTGAGTGCTCACCAGGAAACTCTCCCTTGAGGGTCCTCCTCATCCTGTCTTCTGTTCCTCTTTTTCTGATGAGCCTACTCCAGATTCAACACCCCAAGACATCTACCACCTTTCTAGGAAGCACAGAAAACTCACTATTACAAATTCCATCCTGTAGTCTTATGCTGGGACTAGGGGTGACTCAGATGTTGGTGCTGCCACAAGCCTTCATTCGGAGCCTTTAGAATGATGGTGGCACTCTGTGGGCTGCTTGGGATAGACAAGAATTCGTTTTCTATGCTTATGAAAACTGCTTTTCTGGTATTTATGAGAAGATTTTCTGGTATTTATGAGAAGATTATATAATATTCTTTAAAGATCACTGATTACAGTGCTGAACTGGTTTGGAAAGCCCCAATCTGAAAATGTGGATTAATGAATGAAGCCAAATTATATTTTATAGGCAATATATGATTTTGGTGGAATTAATGGTTCCTGAAAATATTTTCAGAAGGAGTAGTTGCTTTGACTGGATTGCATGACTGCTGGAGGATCATAGTAGGTGCAGACAGAATCAGGTTCCATATGTGTGAATTCCAGGTTGACCACACAATAGCTTAGTGTCCTTGGGTAAGTTTAATGCCTTCTCCATGCCTCAGTTTCTGTCTGTAGTATAGGGATGATCATAATTCTGTCTCAGCTTTGTTAAGAGGATCAACTGAGTTAATAAAGTACTTGGGACAATACACAGAGTGATTACCTCATAAATGCTAAGTGTTGTGCATATTCTTTTCATAAAGATCTTCCTAAGTACTGATTGGAAAGTACTAGTACCATTTTAATCTGGTCTGGTGTAGACTCCTGGTTTCCAATACTCACCATCCTGGAATGAAACTTGGATTCTAATATGGTCCCAAGGATTTTTCTTTATTTCCCTATGCTTGCTACTTTCAGGCTCCTTTACCTTAAAATCCTGCTACCAAGCACTTCTGGGTCATCCCAAAGTCTTCCTACTTCTACCAGACCCCAACTTCTCTTTTGATAACGGATAGGTTTATTGACATCTAGTTTATCTACAAATTACCTATATGCCTAATTTCAACAAATCAGTATAATGCCTATTATGGTTTGAATCTGGAATGTCCAGAGTTTCATGTGTTGAAAGCTTGATCTCCCGAAGCAGCAGAGATGTTCAGAGATGGGGCTTTGAGGAAGCTCTTGGATCATTAGGTCTCTGCCCTCATCCATGGATTAACCCATTGATGTGTTCATACTTGAATGGACTATGGGAGGTGGTAGAAACTACTGGAGGTGGGGCCTAGTTGGGGGCAGTAGGTCTCTCTCAGCTTCCCTGAAAGGGTTGATCTTGTCCTCAGCCTCCTCAGCATGTCTGTCTGTCTGTCTGTCTGTCTCTCTCTCTCTCTCTCTCTCTCTCTCTCTCTCATCACTGCTTCCCAGGCTGCCATGATGTAGTAGTGAGCTTTGTTACACCCTTCTGCCATAATGCACTCCCTCTCCATAGAACCAGAAACAATGGAGTCAGCCAAGTGTGCACTGAAACATCTGAATCTATGAGCCCAAATAAACTTTTCCTCCTTAAGTTGTTGCCCTCAGGTATTTTGTCACAGTGACCAAAAGGTAACTAAGCCGAGTACCCCTACTATAATATAAAAGCCAAATAAGAGGAACAAAATTATAATATAGCAACACACACACACACACACACACACACACACACACACACATAGTTTATGACTCCGGAGTGTAATGTAATGAAAAATACTTAAATACTCAAAAGTTTTCACTCCTTTCACTCCTATTCAGAATCCCCATGAATGTGACAGCTACAGATTCAGACTGATGTGGTTGTATTGGAGTGGAAACTAAGATTTCATGGGGCACATCGCCACTGGGGATGTACCTTTCCAAGATGGTGAATAACTCTTGAGAAAGTCACAAATAAAACGAAGTATAGTGTTCCCTTGCTTGGCCACAAAATTACATTCCTTCAAAATTCACTGCATGTTAAAATTGAGAAAAATGAGCTTATGTGTAAAATGAAGCAAAATCTGATTTAAAATTATTACCAGCAAGCCTTGTGTCCACACTTATATCATGGCAGACATCTGAAAGTAATGTGAGGCAAGGGACAATTTCACTTGCACAAGTTGATACTTAGTTTAGTAACAGCTATTGGGGTATGTCCACTGGGACACATTATCTATTTAAACAGAGGCTGGACTTCCTTCCTTATATATTTGAATTCCGGCTCTCATTCATTCAATTTCAGTAGCATTCCTAATCACAGTGATGCCCCAAATACCTGCTTTGTCTTGGAAGATGGAGTTCTTGCGAACACAACCTCCTCATACTTGGCACCACCATTAGTCACTTTCTCCCTCTGCTCAATTACCATACCAATCTCCTGCCTCCACACACCGCTGGTCCCACCCACCCAAAGCACCCTGCCACTGGAGGGCCATGTTGTGAAGACTGGTGCTGCACCTGTTCATGTCTGTGTAGGAGCTGTTGCTATCCCGGAGTCCTGAGGCCAACTCTGTGCTGGCTTCTCCTCTCACTGCTGCTGCTGAAGCTGTTGGTGCCACATCCCATCATACCAGTCACTGTCCTGCCCATGGTTCATAGTGTCCCTTTGTGTTTTCCAAAACCTGACTAAACCAAAAGCAAATTGGTTTCTGCACCTCAGTAGGCAGCAAACATCTTTATTTCATATTTTTTCTGTTGTGTGAAATATTATGCTTTCAACATTAATTTAAAAAACTTACAGATTGAAAATCATCTTTAGTAGTATTGTTTGAGCTTGTGACATAAAAGCTGGAAAGAAATAGAGACCATGAATTGGGTATGATGCTGCATGACTGTAATCGTAGTATTAGGTTTGCATGATAGAGACCAGGGAGTGCAGTGCCAGATTTATTGCGGTCCTTCCGGGGATGGGGGCTGGACAGTCCTGAAGACCTGTGGGCTCATCCGAGGCTAGAGGGAAAATGCCTCTCTTTTTAAGGTATATGTCTTGGGGGTGGGACTATGTGTGGAAATGCTGCTTCTCTCATGATATTGCCTGATTTGTGATATCACCTGCCTGCCTAGCAGAGTCTCCTCCTCCTTCTCCAGGGTTCTGACTCCTGCAGGGAAGGGTGAGGGACCCGATTTGTCACCTAGTACTTGGGAAACTGAAACAGGAATGTCACTGGATCGAGGCCAGTCTCAGCAACTTGGCAAGGTCCTCAACAATTTAGTGAGACCATTTCAAAATAAATAAAATAGATCTGGATATGTAAATTAGGTAGAATGCCCCTGGGTTCAATCTATAGTACCTTCGCACACAAAAAAAGTAAGTAAGAAAGAAAATGAGCCCATGGAATGGAAACCATATAATAAAAACTCTCTCCTCTTTTCTGTCATACTGTTATCATGGTCTTCTCTTGCCATCCGCTTCTTTCCAACCGAGGACAAATTCCTTGTTACTGGGCCTCACTCACAGTTCTTTTAGTCTAAGCCAGTGGGACAAAGATTGGTTTCACACTAATACTCTACACCAGGAGTAAATAATAACCAGCTATAACTTTGCTATCTCTCATGACCACAGGATTTTTTAAAAAATAGTTTTTTTCTCTTTCTATTTTTGGGAGTCATGGTGGCATGTTTAATACCACTGAGTTCTAACAATGTCACAACTGGACCTGCATTATTTCTGTTAAGCGGAGTTTTGGTACAGGGTTGTATTTATCTTTCCAGTCTAAAGCTATCACTATTTATATCCTTGTGTTCCAAATATTGTAGAAGCAGGAAAGTTTACTTAGAATCTAAATATAGAATTAAAAAGAAGAGGAGTGAGATGATGTGCGTAAGTAAACTGCTATGCCCAATTTTTCTTCTTCAAGAGTTCAGTGTTTGGTAATTCCCTCTCCCAGGTCACTGTGGGCCAGTCAACAGCCAATTTTAGAACAGTTTTGTGTCATCGAAGGGAAAAAAATTTCAGCTATATTCATAACTGACTATAAATTACAAAACACTACCCATAAAGATAGATTTAAAATTTTCCAGGGGCACAGTTTATTGGTGTAACTACACAAGTGCCTTGCCAAGAGCAAAAGGAAAAAGGAGCCAGGTATACTCTGAGTTCTTAATTAAAGGAAATTTCACCTGTGGGGCAGATTTTAATAGGGTGTTTTGTTCCTTATAAGCTATTGAAACAACACCTTAAGCTGTTGATGGGTGAAAAGCCCTTAATCATATAGACTAATAATTGAGGAAAGCAAAACTAAAGAGAAAGAAAGAGAGAGGGAACAAAGGAAGAGAGGAGAGAAAGAGGGAGGGAGGAAGGGAAGACCCTAGAATCTGAAGTCAATTTTGAAAATTTGTATTCTGAAACATGTGCCCTAGTCAACTCAAACTCCTTGGACTAATGGATGCGGTGGATTTTTAAAGTGATTTGGGAAGGGCAAACCAGATTTGGGGGCTAGCAGAAAATGCTGAGTATAGAGCATCCTTCTCTGAGAAATTGGCAATAGCTGCCAGTTGGAGACCAGGTGAGCAGTTTTGAAGCACAGAGCAAAAAGCCCGAGTTGAAAATCTTTTGATGGATAACCATGGCCAGGAACTTTTGACACTTTTCACTCCAAATCCATGAAATTGAATGAGCACCCTCGAGTTCAACCTCAGTCCTTATAGGAATGTCATATGTGTTTTCTCTATATCTGCTTTTGCCCAGTTACCAGTGAGCCCTCCTCTTGCCCCACAGAGGAACACCACAGCAGCCACCTCAGACAGAGGAGCCTGACCCCCGGCCACAGGGGATGAAGCCAAAATGACGCCCAAGAAAGAAAGCTGAACATTATGTTGTGTTGAGCAAACAAATCCATGAACAAATTTAAATGTCTCCTTCCAACAACAACACATTTGACTCCAAAGTCCTGGAGAAATAGTTAAAATTTTTAAATAGTGTTTTTTTTTGGGGGGGTGGATAGGGTGGGAACAGTGGATAGTTACAGACAAAATGAAGATAAGGGTAGAATTAGTCTTGCTTAAAGCACAATAAAATTTTGGTCATGCTCTTTATTTATAACCCTCTTCTCTCTCTGAGCAACTCTCTAGCTTATCCTAACAACATCCTACCTCGTGTGTCCCTTCTTTTGTCGTCTTGTCCACTCTTCTCTCTCCAGTGTATTTATATAATCAATTTACTTATTTGTTTTCCTACCTACTCAAAACAAAATGAGAAAGACTTGGTTTTAAACAAAGAAGAAGGTACTTGGTAAGCACACATCTTTTTTTCTTGGGAGAGGAAAGAAGAGAGGAAAACCTGTACTTTGACATTGTTTTCACTGTTGCCTGGTGGCTTCAATTTTTTTCTGTCACCAACAATTCAATTTTTTAAACCTAGCTTCTATTGGCCGAGTCTGCACAGCCAGGAAGAGTCCAAGTGGTTACCTCATTACTTTGAGACCCTGAGGGATGCTAGAGCTCATTTTTAAAGCAGTGACTACACATCCCTAATTTATTGAAAGTGTGGCAGTGTTGGGTGCCACAAAATATTTCCCTAAGATATTTTACATATGTGATAATAAATAGAAAGACCTAAATTACTTTCTTCTTTCTTTTTTTTTTTTTTTTTTTTTTCTTTTTTGGTGGTACTGGGGTTCCTGGAAACCCTTCTACCTCTGGGCTACAATCCCAGACCTATTTTATATATTTTTTGGAAACAGGGTCTCTTAAGCCAGTGAGGCTGGCTTCAAACCAGCACGATCCTCCTGTCTCCACCTCCCAAGTGTGGGGATTACAAGCGTGCGCCACCACGCCTGGCGCTTACCATCTACTTATTCTAAGACATCTAATAGATTCCTTAAAATAGGAAGCTTAAGTCCAGGATTGCCAGAGAGGAACATGTAAGCCAGTGATGCTAATTGAGACAGTGTGCTGATATTAAAACCCTAAGGCCAAGATTAAAGTACATAAGATCTTTAAAATATTAAATATATACAGTACTAATTAACAATGTATAGTATATATAATTTATGATGGGTTTTTTTTAGTAAAACATATTTACTTACATATCTTTTTGTTCAAAATACTCATTGGGTTTCTCCTTTGTGACAAATGTTGGGCTGAGAACTCAGTTCATTTAATGGCCTCCTTACAACCTCTAGCCTGGAGTTGAATTTTTTTTTTATTTTTATTGGTGCACTGTATTCATACATCATAGTGGGATACAAACTTTTGTAGACATACATGCACACATCGCCCAGTCAGCCCCCAACCGATCCCCACCCCATTCTCTCCCCATCCGTTCTTCCCATGCTTGGCTTAGTGGTTGACATCTAGTATTATAGCAATTTATCCAAAATTAAAAATGATAATTTCACATAACAGTTTCATTTGTCTGATACCAAGCTTTTGATGACTTAAAGATAACATTTCAATGTTTCTTTTTGCTTTCTTTCTTACCAGAGAATATTTTTTCTATTATTTTTAGGTGAAACTATCATATATTTATATATTTATTTTTCAGAAAAAAAATCTATCCTAATATGGAATATGGACTCTAGATACCCAAAACGATCTTGAAAAAGAACAAAGCTAGAAGATATATATTTTCTGATTTCAAACCATATAAAGCTACAATATTTGAAACAGTGTAGTACTGTTCTAAAGGCAGATATATAAACCATTGGAGTTAAATAAAAGCCTAGAGCTAAATTCTTCCCTATATTGTCAAGTTATTTTTGACAAGGTTTCCACGAACATTTGGTGGTGGAAATAATCTTTTAACTAAATATTGTTGAAAAATAATACTTACATGAAAAAGAATAAAATTGGACCCTTACCTAATCCCATATACAAGTATTAACTCAAAATAGATAAAAGACCTAAATATAAATCTTAAGACTATAAACTTTTAGGAGAAAATCTGGGTCATAAAACTTCACAACATTGAAATTGGCAGTGATTTCTTGGATATGATTTCAATGGCACAGGCAACAGAAGAGTATACAAACTCCCTAAAAAATAAAAAAAAATATTGTATATCCAAAGACAATGTAAACAGAGTTAAAAGTTACTATGGGATAAAATATTTCCAAATGCTATATCTGAAGGTATATTAATATTCCAACTAGAAATCCTAAAAATTAGCAACAATAAAAGCGAACAATACAATTTGGAGATAGGTAAAATACTAACATAAATAATGAATCTCCACAGATAACCAATCTTAGTTGTCTGTTGGACGGAAAATCTTGTTTCTCTGGTTCTGGTGTGTGTTACCTATTTCTTCTTTGTAGTTAATCTCTTTGAGTATTTTCTCTAGCGCTGGTTTTGAAGACATAAATTCCTTCAGTTTCTGTTTGTCATGGAAGCTTCTTATTTCCCCATCTAATTTGATAGAAAGTTTTGCTGGGTAGGAAATTTTTGGCTGGAAGTTGTTTTCTTTCAGAGTTTGGAATATGTTACTCCAAGCCCTTCTGGCTCTCATGACTTGGTTTGGGAAGTCTGGAGTGATTCTCATTGGTTTGCCTCTGAATGTCACTTGGCCCTTTGTTTTTGTTGCCTTTAAGATTCTCTGCTTGGCTTCCACATTGGTCATTTTGACAATTATGTGGCGTGGGGATCCTCTTCTCCGATCCTGTCTAAAGGGGGTTCTATAAGTTTCCTGGACCTGTGTATCAACCTCTTGCTCTATGTTTGGAAAATTTTCTGCTATTACTTCCTTGAAGAGATTGTTGCTCCCTTTGGTTTCACTTTCTTTTCACTCCTCTATTCCAATTATTCTTAGGTTAGCTCTCTTAAAATGGGCCCATATTTCTTCAATATCAGATTCCTGCTGTCGGATATTTTTTTCTAGATTAGAAACTATGCGTTCATTTATGGAATGATCATCTTCTAAGAGCGAGATTCTGTTCTCCATGTGGTCTAATCGGTTGTTCATGCTTTGAATTGAGGCCTTTACTTCATTAATTGCATCCTTTATCTCTTTTTGGCTCTCTCTGAGTTCTTTTCGAAGCACCTCTATTATTTCTACAGTTATTTTCCTGATTTGATCTTCTAGAAATCTCTGATTTTCTGTTTTATCGGGTTCTGATGTTGTGGGGTTGTGGGCATTCATTGCTCCAGTATTATTCCTCTTTCCCATGATTTAGGAAGTTTGTGCCTTCTCTGGGTTCTTCCCTTGGGTCACTATGACTTGGCTTAAGGTGCTCTGGATCTCGAGTCTGTAGTATCTCTGACCCCACTACTCCTTTACTGGGTTGTATCACAGAGTCTCCGACCCAGGGAGTCGATAGAGGATGCTTTACACTATGGGGGGTGCCAGGTTGCACGTTCTCCTATGGTGTGATATCTCTGCCACCGCCCCTCCCCCACTGGGTCAAGTCCCAGGGAGTACAGTACTGGGATTTCTCCTATGTTGCCTGCAATTTGACTCACTGTTCTTGAGTACGCAGATATACCTGTACTGGACTTGGTGAATTCAATGCTGCTGCCGCAGGTGGCAATATGGTGCCGCTGCCATGCCCTCGGCCATGAGGCTGGCATATTTTTTCTTCTCTGGTTTTGAGATCCACTCTGAGTTCCTGCAGCGTGTGCTGAGCTCAGCCACTGGGAGCTTTAGATGTTCCCTGCGCTGAAAGATCCCACCTGGCTGTTCCGCAGTGGCTCACCTCGGCTTGTTGTAGCCGTCCAGTGAATTCGCTGCTGCCGCCGGCAGTATGGTGCTGCTGCTGCGTCCTCGGGCGTGAGGCCGGTGTGTCTCCTCTGTGGCTCTGAGCTCTGTTATCAGTCCGCTTTCTCTCTGGAGCCTGGTGATTTTTTTGTTTCTCTGGTGATGGTGTTTTCTGGCTATGAAAGGCGCTGATTTTGTGGTAATGGAGATTGGTTGTTAGCGGGGCTCTTAAGCCCCGCTTTTCTCTGTCGCTATCTTCCCGGAAGTCCAATTTATGATGTTAAAGTTAAAATTCATACACACATATATGTATATGTATATTCATATATATGCTCAAAATATCTTGGCAGTACAAAAAATGAAAGATGGCTGCTGAAGAAAATTTGAAAACTATTCTTATAGAAATAATCATAAGAATTTAATGCCCTGGTCTAAGCCCTACATGAAAAAGAAATAGGTTAACTTAAGAGGTCAGAATCCAGAAAACAGGAAGAAATAACTAAAAACTACAATACCTCATTAACATCTCTAAGGACCAGCAATTACTTAGCTCTTCAGATATGAAGGTCTTGCTTCTTTTGGTTCAATTAATTGGTTAATACCTTAGTCATTTATAAGGCACAAAATAGGTCAGATGTACTTGGCTAATGCTCTGCTTAACTACCTTAGGTTGAAAACCAAGGCTTCACCTCAGAAGCTAGTCAGATTGCACCTGACTTCTGACCCATAAGTGGTATCCTCCATTTATTAGAAGCAGACTCTCGGGCACGGGTGCTGCTCAGCCAAACCTTAACCCCACAGATCCCAGTCGTATTGGTGGGCAATTGGAGGGAAAGAATCTCAGGACAAGAGAGTTCAGTAATAATGTATTTGCTCAGTCTCCTAAGCAAAAACCTTTTCTGACACCTTTCCATGTTCCTGCCCTATATCTGACACTTGAATCTCTAGCCCTCATTAGATTGCGCTTTGACAACTGGCTCTGGCCTCTATGTGTCCTATATTGTTATCTCACTCGAGGAGTCACACATTATGAAAATCCTGATATATTAAATAACAACTTAGTTCAAACATAACGCATTTAATTGTAAATAATGCAAGAGTACAGAAGGAAATTGACAGCAATACTGTGTACTTTAGCCATACCAAAAATGTGGGGGAAAAAATATAAGTCGAGATGCCCTGTGAAGTAGCCATTAAAGAGAGGTAGGGTGATGCTTGGTTTCATTTAAATAGGGGCAGTGACCCCAGTGTATGTTTTTTACATTTAAATTAGGATTGGCTTCAGTATACTTGAAAAGAGTTTGAAATCACACTTCTAGAATTGTAGTAAGTCATTCATTTATCCTGATGTAAATTATATTAGTAACATTTCATGGTTTACTCCAGAAAGTGCTCTTGAAAAAAATTTAATATTAATCTAGTGATTAATTTGGTTTGACTGTGGGTGGGCTTAGGCAGCTATTTTATTGTCAGATTTGTTTCACTCTGTATTTTAATATTTACTAGAAATTGTGTTTCAAATTGTTATTAATGATTCTCATTAATTTATATCTAATTATTCATCTTGGACCTTGCTGAAGCAATCAAGCACTTTTTTTCTTTTAGAAATATATTTTTTCTAGAAAGAATCATGCAGAAAAACATCAAAGGAAAATTAAGCTGCCATAAAGTAATAAAACAATCTTTCATGCTATTTGCTCATTGCAGTGAAATCACAGGGCAAGAAAATGAAAGTAGTCGTCTAGACATAGCTTTTATTTCCAAGGAAAAATGAGCTGAATTCAAGGTTCTTATGTTGTCATGGTCAAAACATAGAGCAGTCCATGGGGAAAATTGTTTTCGTCGAATTGCATGACTTTGACACTTCTACTGGAAAAGAACAGAAAGGAAAGCTTTTATGGCTTGCATTTACTGAATGCTCAATAGGTATTTGATTGATAGATTGGTTAGTTGGTGGAAATTTTATACAGTGACTACCCCCTTTGAAACATATTGTTGTGTCATGGATCTGGTCATTTTTATAGGTCAAATTGTGTCTCCACTTACATCAGGACATGGAGTACATCTCATTTTCTATAACAAAGTGTAAGCTATTCTTTTTCCCAAAATAGTACTGCATTGAAGTACTACACTATTTGCATTTGTGGTTTAATGACTCCCTATATTATAACAGTATATGAAAGATATTCTGAAACCATAGAAAGGAAATTATGATGTTAAAGACACATAAATTTTTGAGATCTTGAAAAATTATTGTGAATTGCTAGAATTATGTTGGAATTATTTTCTAATAATAATACTTTTATGCGTTTGGTCTATGCATTCTCTCAAAGATCTCTTTCCAATGCTATTTATATAAAACAAAAGTTAAAATTTATTAAGAAATTGATATACTTGGGGTATATTATTCCCAAAATTACTTCATTTAAGCTCAAGGATAAATTTGAAATAGTTTAGGGATTTTTTGTCATCTGTTATACATCTGTTGAATATGAGATAGTTATATTTTAATTTGTGTTGTTTATAAGATGTTTCTTCTTGAACAAAATACAAAGGAAAAGTCTCAAATAATGCAATAACTGGGCTGCCTGGATGCTGCTCCTGCAGCATCCTCATATGAACATGGTATCCTTTGCCAATCTAACAAACATCATATGAAAGTGAACAGAGAAATCCAATCTCCACCCATGTTATGGCCATTTCCAAGGCCTGAACAGTACATTTATTCACACTGCATAGGTTCAGTAAAACTTCTCAGTATCTGGCTTGCCCATTGCTTGCATCTCTATGTCCTTTTCTGTGTAATCAATGCATATATATGTCTGTTTATTTGAATAAGAAGAAACTAGAGTTCACTAATTAAGCATATGTTTGTGGTCCTATATTGCCATCTTGTGCTTGGCATTAGACATTCAATGAAGGAAAAAATAAAAAATAATGGAGTTCCTGTCCTCATAGAGCTTACAGTTCAGCAAACTAAAGATTCCCTTCCAAGCACTTAAAATAATCTCTCTCCTCCAACTGCCTATGAGTGATCAGTCTTGTGACTGTGACTCCACCTCGGAATGTGTTTCCTCACCAGCTTCTGCACTGCCCAAGAGCTGAAAGGGTAGTTGACATTCTGGCATTCACCAAATACTTTTTCAGGGGGTGGCGGCTTAGAGGGTCCTTTGTGAGGGAGGTGTCTTGGGCCTTACAAAAATAAAATGGCAGCCAATTGTTTCCATTCATAATTACTAGAACATTCTGAATTCACAAGGGACTGGATTTCAGTTCAGGCCATTGGACTCTTGCCACTTATGTCCTCCATTAAGTTATAAGCTAATATAAAATAATATTATCTTATAATGACATATATTACATAGAGTCACATATCATATAAAGATTGACAACATCTGTATCCCAGGGTCACAGAAAATTAGACTTGTAAATGACCTTAGACACCAACTAGTTATTCATTCAGCCAGTATTTTTTTGCCGCATCCACTCTGCTTTGCTACTGTGCTTTTTCAGTATCATACACAAAAGGAAAGAGAGCAGAAAACACCTGTTCTCTTCTGGGAAGTGGCAGAACTCAGACTGTTCCTCCACATACCTGTTTTCTAAGCACGCCTAGCACTCCCTGAATGACTTCAGAGTCCCCATGGTTCACAGACCTTCTAGCCACTGGAACTTTCTTACAGAGTGATGTGTTCATGCACTCTTGGTTTTCCCTCAGGAGGCACCAACGTGTAGTAAACATAATAATAATATATATGCATATATGTATATATAAACATTAGTTAATATTAGGTTGAATATTATGAAGTTACTGGTACCTAATCAATACTTAACCACTGTTTACCTAATAGAAGTCAGTCTCATATGGTTCAGCAAACCATCTCCTGCTGCCACAGATGCTCTTGTTTGAGCTCAAAGGTAATGCTTTATTTCTCTCATTCTTTTTCTACACACACACACACACACACACACACACACACACACAGCACACAGTTGTTTCTTCAGGACATGAGGCTAACAAGAAGACTAAGGTCAATCTCAATAACCTGTATGGAGAATAGGAGAAGTGAGGTAGGAGCCAGGGAAGAGCCTACCAAGTACCATGTGCATATATGTCAATGTCACTGTGAACAACATTATGATGTGAGGCTATAGTGCACCAATAAAAGTATAAATGAATGAATGAATGAATCAATCAATCAATCAATCTTTGGTTTTTCAAATACAGTGTTTGTGCTGGCTGTTCTCCATTTAATTTGCCCTTCCAGATTCACTCTAGACCTTCCTCCAGGAAGCTGTCCTCCATAGACTGCAGCAACATGATCTCCTTGTCCTCTTACTCTAGAATGCAATCAAATTCAGGGGTTGAGCACTTTGGGATGTGTATTTCCAACCTCCTTTCTTGCTGGACTCTGACTTGCAGGCAGCTGTGTGCCTCCATTTGTAGATGTAACTCTTGCTTGATGGCATTACCCTCTTAGCTATGATAGAGTTACTTCTAGCTGTGAGTTCAATATATATGTATGCATGTATTTGTATATATGCATATGTACATATAAAACATCTGGTTATATTTGCTATGCAAATAATTTTTAAAGTTATATTTGCATAGATTTTATACCTGCAAGCTAAGTACTAAGACTTGTAAATGCCTTCAGGTGGGATTAATGATATACTTATAAAAAGTGCTTATTTACACTTCTAATCTCAAAACTAATTGTTAATTATTAATTAAGACCATTCATCCTCACTAGAAATTTCAAAATAAGAAAATACTGGCTAAGTTTAGTTTTTTAATATCCAAGACAACATTCAAACATTTGTGAAATATAATTATACTTTTGCTATTACTTTCATATTAATGATTAGCTGTGGGGCAAAACATTAAATCAAGTGCTATATAAATTTGGCATCTAATCTTTGTTAGTGCCAGCGTCTTTTAGTGCTGAGTTTTTGCCTGTGGTGTATGTAATTATACGGCACAGAGAGCAAGAGTAAGAAGTAACCAAAGACATTATTTTTAATTCATTAGAATAACATTTTGGTCCCTAACCACAGGTTGGTTTAACCCCCCATGACTGGGTTATTGCTAGATCAGACTTTGACTGTGCACCTTGTGTCTCAGTACTGTGTTCAGTGATGGGGAAAGTTGAGAAGATTTGTGAGAAACGTTCTGGATTTGAGAAAGATTCTTTGACAATGTCATTAGCCCAGTAAGCATTGATTGGCGGAACCAAAAGGAAGGTCCAGGTCTTCTGGTTCTGCTTTTCTCTTTCTTTTCATGTAAGAGCACTGCAGTCATCAGGCACTCAGGTCATAGTCAGCCACATCTTAAACGGCACGAGAAAAGCAGTCTTTTCGCATCCCTAACAAATCGTTCATTTCTACCCTAGGCAATAAGTAAAGTTACAGGCTTCAGTGCTTTCTGAAATTAGCTAAGAGTAGGCAATAAATAAAGCACAGCACTATTCACCATGTGGTATTTCACATATGAATTTATTACTTAAGATGCCCTAAAGATGCATGCTAGGTCCCTCATCTATAATTGTCTCCTAAACATTTTAACCAATGTATGTTCATGAATAAAAAGGCTATTTGAAAGAGGAACTGTGTCATAGAACTTCACTCCCCAAATTCCTTCCCAAAACACAAGGTAATGTTAATATTGTTTATAAAAAATTTCTAGTCTCTTTAAATGTGTCAAGGGAGGAGGGAGAAGAGAAATGATATAGAAAAGGAAGTTGATTGAACTGGCCTATTGAGAAAGCCCTTGATGACAAACTAAAGAAGAGAATGCCCTCTTCATGAAACTCTGATTCTGTTAAATAATAATTTAGGCATAATTTATTGGCATCTATGAATATTTATGAAAGTTTCACAAAATGTGGTTACAGCTCCCCTAAATATTAACAGAGCTTATTTCTAATTTTTGGCCACAATCAAATGAAATGGGAATGTTTTTAGATGTGAAGAACCAATTACCAAGTTTTTTGTTTTTATTAGAGAATTACAAAATTAACCCCTACCAAACCGAGAATAATATGAGAGGAAGTCTAGAATTTGTTGATATATATGTATATTTTATTGATATAAGTATGTATTGATAAATTATATACATAACTCATATTTATAATTTAAATACATAAAAGAAAATAATGATAAAGTCACTTTAATCAATGTTCAATTCCATTGTTCAATTACAATTAGAGGGATGGAGGTAGAAATTATATATTCTTGGCACTACCTTTACTAAATCCCTTCAACTTCATGTTATCAGCTCCTCAACTTGAACAAAACCATTAAAAAGTGACATCAATTTTTGATGTTTTTTGACTATTTTCTTGAAGCTACTTAGATACTTAGCAAGATAAAAGGGAAATCTGAGTAAATTATACTGTTTTCATATTATGCCAAAGAAGGCTATAAATAGGGTCTTTGAGAGAAACACAATATTTTCTACTAATAATTTCTAAAGAAATAAGTCTGTTGAAAATTTCATCAAGAACCTTTATTTTCTTTCTGCAAATTTAAAGGGTTATATAAAATCTCAACTTTTTAAGAGTTAGAATTCCCAAGGAAAGTAGTTACCTTAATGGCTTCTCATTTGTCACCTCCCCAAACAGCAATTTGAATATTTCCATTATTATGATGTATTAGAACTTCATTAATAGGAAAGCCTTACAAATAAGTTATTTTTTTTAGTAGGATCACACTGTGCTAAATAATGAGATATGGGAATACATTGAGCAGCTTGACTTCTGCTGACTTTTACTTAAGAGTGTGAAGTGTTTTAAATTAGACTATGTTAGTATTGATGAAATGTGCACAAGGGGGGAAAATAATTTAAAGGCTTTGTTCCACTTTGAGAGCTAGATAAATTATTTGATTTAAAAATAAAGCACTGTGACCTGTGAGTAAAGAAACAGCAAATTTCATATTCTCTTGGAGAGAGTGAAAATTGGGGCAACCTTTTTCGAAGGCAATTTGGTAATGTCTAACAAATTTACAACGCACTTACCCATTGACCTGGCAATTACTCATGCTGAGAAAAATCTGTCCCGAGATAAACTTGTAAAAGTACACCAAAATAGATGTATAAGAGTGCTCATCACAGTGTTTTTGAAATAGCAAAAGAAAAACATTACAAAAATAAATACACAACAAAAGGGGAACAGGTAAAGTAAATGTATGTATGTATGTGTATATATATGTAATGAAACACTCCAAGCCATTAAGAAATATGTATAAGGTAATTCTATGTATGCTGATAATCTGGCAAATAAGCCAGATTCAGGCCATGATAGTTATACTTTTTAGATAATTAAAAAATAGGGAAAATTTGTATATGTAGCTTTATGTGGCTATGTTGATATTTATGTCAACTATATCAGTTTAGAGATACTGAAGAAGCAAGTGCACTGTGTTTATGTAAATTTCAAAAGTTAATATGTAAGTATTGGTGTTTTGTGGGGAATGGATTCCCAATGGGGTTGGACTGGAGTATGATTGTTTGATAAATTTTTATTTAATTTGATTTTTTAAACTAAGTATATACAATTATTTTTAGGATATGCCAATCTAAATGTTATTAGTAAGTCATTGGTGCTCTTTATTTTTATATACTTTTTTTCTTTTGGCACTGGGAATTGAACCCAGGAGCACTCTACCTCTGGGGTATACCCCTAGTCCTAGTTTATTCTTTATTTTGAAACAGGACCTCACTAAGTAGCTGAGGCTGGCAGCAATATTTTCATATACTTTAAAACCCAATAATAAGTTGGGCGTGGTGGCACGCTTTTGTAATCCCCGTAATTGGGAGGCAGAGACAGAAGAATCACACAGGTTCGAAGCCAGCCTCGCTGGCTTAAGAGACCCTGTTTCCAAATAAAAGTATAAAATAGGTCTGGGAGTGTAGCCCGGAGGTAGAAGGGTTTCCACAAACCCCAGTACCACCAAAAAACCTCCTCAATAATTAATAAAATAAATATATAACAGTCCTTTTTCATCAAATAATTACTATAACTTATATTTATTATATATTTTATAACAATTAACATAAAACATTGATATTAATATTATTTAGATAATATTAAGTATTTCATGAAACAAGGACTGTTGAGGTTTCCAAATTCATGAAGCAAGACAAAGTTTGTTCCACTAAACAAAGTTTAGAAAACGAAGCATTGTATTATCATGAGATCAACTCAAATTTTCTATGTAATATTCATGATGCAAGTGAAAGACCCCCACAGAGGGGAGACCCTCAAGCCTTGGGATTAGCGACGCCAAGTACCCACGAGAGACTTATCCTTGATGCAATGTGCAAAAGGTTTATTAAGAAGCCAATGTGCACTGGGGTTGTCTCATGACTCACGCAGGAGCTGAGATCGACCCTGAGCGCTAGGGGCTGGGATTATTTAAAGGGAAAAACCGCAAGCTGGGGAGGGGATTGGGCCGGATTACATACATCAAAGGAAAATTACAAAACCATTTGAAAAGCACAATCTGGGGTCAAACATTGGACAAGATGCTAGGTGTGTCCATCTTGTAGTCAGCAGATTTCTGGAACAAGGCGGGCTGACCTGGGGGTCACACATTTTTTATCACTGTACCCTTAATCATGATGTTTCCTAAGCTTGTACTTTTCAAACTGCAGCAGAAATATATCCTAAGCTTGCACTTTCACCCATAGCAGAAAGATTTCTCTAATCTGCACTTTAACAGAAATGAGGAACTACTTGCTATGCATTTGGCTAGCTGCTAGGGGCTTTATACTTTTTCATTGGGGTCTTACACAAGCAAAAGCCAGTTCCTATAGCTAACTTCCCCTTATTAAGAGTATATCCTTTCGCTATATGGAAGACATGTCAGCTGGGGGATGGGTAGTTAGAGACCTCAAACCTATCTCCTATTCTGAGCAGAAAAACTTGGAATCAGTTATTATATTTGTTTTCCTACTCCAAGGTAAAAGAGCAGACAAGAAGACAAAAGCCTCACTGAAGATGCACTCATATTTAATACATCCAACTTGGATTTAGAATGGAGAAACCATGTTGCCTGTTTCCTGTGGACCCTGTGGTTTAATAGATCATCTTCTATTTTGGAAGCAAATCCAAGAGGAATAAACAGAATGACTGTCTTCTGCTCTTTTGACTCTTTTCAGAATTACGACTTCCAGTGAGTCCTTCTGTGTGTGTGGATCAGGGCGAACCCTTACGGCCCAGTGCTCCAAGTCACCTTCTGAAATCGCATATGTGGAGACCATGGGGCTGGCAGCAGGAGCAGGTGTAAGCTAATCCTTCTGAACTGTTCTCTCCAGCAGGTATTTTAGGAGACAAGAAAGAAGCACAGAGCAGATCTGGGGAAGAGAGAGAGGCAGTCACATGTTAGAATCATTAGGTTCAGTTACATACATTTTCAGCTATCCTTTCTTAATAAAGAATGTCATCATTGACTTTCTTCTACACTAATTTGATTTAATTTCTCCTACTTTAGGATAAACAATTGGGTAAATTGGACTCTTATCTAGTAAGTTACATTAATGTAAATTGAATTTAAAGCCTTGACAATGTGAAACTATAAAATTTAAACTTCCAATTTATACTCAAATAACATTGCCTTAGCCTGAGTATGGCTGGATGCATTTTTTTCTAGCTATTAAATTATTTTTTAATGACTCCCAGTATCTAAGAGAAAACTTCAGTGTATCAAGTTGTCCAACATATCTCCAGGGAAAGTGTTTTAGAATGTAGATAAATTAAGAGATTTTAATTATTTTATCCAAGATGTGATACATTTTTAATTATCTAATTTTATAAAGTGGCATCCTAGCAGTAGAATGTGTATGTGTATGTATGTGTGTGTATATATGTATGTGTGTATATGTAGAAATATGTAGAAAAATATGTGTATATTTATTTATTGACACTGAGGATTAAAGCTAGGGGCTTTCTGCCTCTGATCTAAACCCTCAGTCCTATTTTACTTTTTTAAAATGGGTCTCACTAAGGTGCTGAAGTTCTCTCTATATTCCCGAGACTGGCCTTGATCCTGTGATGCTTCTGTCTTAGCCTCTCATGTGCTGGGATTACAGGTGGGTGCCACTGTGACCAGCCCAGCAATTAGTACTTATTGAAAAATCATATGCATCCTATGCTTACCTAGACTTCCAAAGTTAAAATAGGCTGGGTGTGGTGGCATACTCTTGTAATCCCAGCATTCAGGAGGCTGAGACTGGAGGATTGCCAATCTCCGACAGCTTCAGCTACTTAGCGAGGCCCTTCGCAACTTCGTGAGACCATGTTTCAAAAATAAAACAGCAAAAAAAGTAGGGCTGGGACTATAGCTTAGTGTAGAATGCCCCTGGGTTCCATCCCTAGTACGAAAAAAAAGAAAGTTGAAATAGCACAATCTTTTTATTGATTCTACTCAGATACTTAACACAGAAACATGGTCCAAAAATTGGTCATATTTCTGCTCTCATTTATGATGAACACATATTTGTTTCATTGTAAAACATTAAACTAATGCTGTTTTCCCTCTATAGACCGAACTGTTTTCTTAATATTTTGCCCTTTATTGATCTTTAATTATTGAGGGGTGAGAAGAATTAGGTAGAATTGACTAGTAGGAAAAATATTTTGCATATTCACTGTGGCTTGTCCACTACTGAAAAAAATAGCATATTTTTTATAGAGAGGAAAAGATAGAATAAAGGTACACAGCAAAAGAGGACATTTTCAGGAAGTTCTTCACTGCTCCCAAACTGTAATTTGTATCCCCTTTTTGCCATGGGCCCATGAATCTGAGGGTAAAGGGTGGTATGACTAATATAATTTAAAAAATCTTTAAAACTATTTTTCTACCTTTTTTTTCTTTTAGAAAAATATTTTGGCCAAATCTTCCAGAATGGAAAACTCTTACCCATTTTCTCTCTTCCTTCTGTACCTGCACACCCCCTGGTGGTGATACTGAGAAGCAGTTGAAATTGTCTAAGGAACCCCAGGCATTGGAGAAGGTTGGGGTCCACAGAAAACATAGAAAGGACTTAACAAAGCATTTGGGGAATTCACACATTAAACACTCAGCCCTAAATGATGGGGCATTCGCTGTGTCATTTTACTGTTTAGGAATCAAACGGCAGCCCTTTCTCCATATGAAGCAGTCTTTAGGACTGAAGATCTGTCTGTGATTCTTAAAGCGTATGTGTTGGTGACGTCCTTAACCCCCTTGCGGGCGTTCATTCATTCAGCGGGCACGGTGTGGAGTCCACCAAAGAAAAAGCGCTTCACCGTCAAGGTAAGGGCTCTGCGGAAGCTATTATTTTACCAAAGTACACCGAAGATGAGTAAAGTGAGTTGGGCTGCTATTCTTTGACCTTTATGGTGATCAAGTCCCTCTGAACAAAGATTACATTTTTTTATTGCTGCAAGCAGAGATTTTCATTTAATAGGTGCAGTTTCAAAAATGAACTGGAAATAGCTTAATTCACGAGAGATCACAAAGGCTACATCGTCTTTTCCTCAACTCATCATTGTAGTCCAGTTCTTTGACCTAACACAGAGCTGGTTCTTGACTGCACTCTTTTCCTTGACTTTCCACTTATTAAAAAAAAAAAATACATAGTCAATGCCACAGGTAAAAACATATTTTTTGCCCTTATGCTTTTTTCTTCTTCTTTGGAAAGCATAATGTGTATTTCATTACAACAGTCGATATGGAATATTTACTGAGGGGGAAAAAATAAAGCCTTTAAGTGTGCCTAATACAGGAAGCCACAGTATAAGGGATTATAAGGAAGTTTTCAAGAAAGAACTTAATAATAACTCCAAACAGTTTCGTTGTAAAAGGTAGCTCAGGTTACCTCAGTTAAAGGTAAGGTCTCAGGAAAGCATATTTGATAAAATTTAAGGAATTTTTGATTTTACAGAAATACTTGTTCAGTGTACAGATAAAGAAGAAATGGGAAGAAATTTAAAGCAAGTGCCTAATAGTTTTAAGAGATTTAAAAGTGACTATATTTAATTTTGTTTAGAATTATCTATATAAATTTAATTTTAAATTTTGGAAAGTATTCTGATGAATACTTGTAAATGATCTATTTAAAAATTGTCAAAGCCACTTTGGCATGGTAAGTGATGTTACATCATTTAATAAAATAAACAGCTGATATGTTAGGTAAATGGTATTGATGAGCCGGGCGTGGTGGCGCATGCTTTTAATCCCCGTGCTTGGGAGGCTGAGACAGGAGGATCGTGCAGGTACAAAGTCAGCCTCAGCTACTTAGTGAAGCACTCAGCAACTTAGTAAGACCCTGTTTCCAAATAAAATATAAAATAGGTCTGGGAGTATACCTCAGAGTTAGAAGGCCCCTGGGTTCTATCCCCAGTACCACTAAAAAAAAAAAAAAATGGTATTGATGACTTCTGTTCTTAAGATTACTTACTTTGTCATAAAAATAATCATCCTATCTCAATTATATCAACAATGGTGGTTTTTTAATTTATCTGGAGTCTTATTTGGTTTCTTTCATGTTATCTTTTGTATATTTACAGTAGCTGTTTGGATATGCCCAAGTACCACTAATTATCACCATTTTTCTTTTCCATTTGTTTAAAATATATAAAACTACAATATTAGTCTACTTTTGACCTATAGTAAGTTGTGACTTTGTAGGTCTAATAAAAGCTGCAATTTCAGAATATAGGACATGATGGATATCCCAACTCAAGCCAATTTTTAGGATTTATTTCTTCTACCTTATTTTTTAATTAGCATGCTTTACTTCTTTTTCTTTTAAACTATCCTTTCCTGTTTTTCACTGTAAATTTTGAATAGCCTAAGTTTAAAAGTTCTACATTCTTAATATATACATACAAAGATCACCATTAAAGACATACATTCATGTTTACTCTTACTGATATCTTAAACATTTCAAAATCTTTATCTTTTCTTCCACTCTGTCTCCTCAAGACACTTCTGATCTCTATATCACTTCTTCAAATCCCTTTATCACAAAGTAAAATTTTTTTTCTAGTTGAAATCATCAGCCACCCCCACTGGTCTTCCTTGGCTTTTCTCCCTCTTAAAAACTCATCAAATAAACTTCATCATGGAATCAGAAAATGTATCACACACACTTCCTTTATTGACAATATCCTCCCGTATTTCCTTCTTTAATTATTTGAGTGCTTTCAATTTGTGCCTAAAGCCTTTAATCTTTAATTTTAACACATTTGCTTTTATTAATTTTTAAGGCATTTCTGTTCAACATTTTTGTTTCTTCTTCTGTCATCTGGATTTTGGTCTTCCTACTTCTATTTTCTTTATTTGTGTTTTTTACATATTTTCTTTTTTATCTGCTTCCTAGATGTGTTTCTGTCTTCTGAGATAGTTCTTTGATCTTAATCTTCCAAGTCATATTTTTACAATGAATCCTCAATATTATCTTTGTTTTCTGTTTTCAGTTATTTATTTAATGTTGTACATACAGCTTATATGCTGATGTCCTTAAGAACTACATACATTTTTATTTACCTGTATGAATTTCTTACTATATATTTCTTCTTTTGTTCTTTGTAATGATTCTTCTCATTTTTATTTTTCTACTTTCTTGAGCATATTATCCTGCTATCTTAAATTTTACGTCCATCTATTTTAGCAGCAGGGTATGTATTGTTCAGTTGGTTGCCTTTCTTCTGAGGCAGTGTGCTCTTCTATGTCCCCTATTTTGTCCTTTGAGCTGAAGTTCTTATTTTGGCCAATAGTATTCTTTCTTCTTATTTATTCCAGCCAATAGTATTCCTGCTTCTTATTTATTCCAGCCAATAGTATTCCTGCTTCTTATTTATTCCGGCCAATAATATCCCTGCTTCTTATTTATTTTGGCCAATACATCTTTGGAGAAGGCCAGGCCTCACAGGTGAGTCTGAGGAGACACTGTGTAGCTGCTTTCTGCTACCTGACTGACACTGGGCCAGGTCACTTACCTGCTCAGAATCTCACCCCCTAAACTCCTCACAAGAAAAGTCTTGGGAGAAAGCACATCTCTCCATTTTAATCCTGAGGCTGGGGTGTGGGAGAGAACAGGGTAGAGGAGCAGAATCCACCTGTCTGGTAATCTCACCCATGTCATCAACATCTCAACTGAGCAGGGCAATAGCGCCAAGAATTCAGCACCTTGACTCTTGGGCCTGGATTGAAAGGTCCTTAAGCCAGGGAGGAACAGTCAGTCATTGTCCTCAAGAACACAGGGAGAGGCAGGAGTAAAATGTGAAGACTTTCCCAAACCTGTCCCTGTGTGTAACTCCCCACCAACACCTCCCTGTCCAGGGCCATGTTGGGCCAGACTTGTTTTTTATTTGGGTTTTCTTATATATTTTTTTTATCTCTTTCATCTGCTTCCTAGATGTGTTTCTATCTTCTGAGATAGTTTTTTTTATCTTAATCTTCCTTGGGTCAAACTAGTTCAAAACAGCTTCTAATGCCCTTTCACTTGGGCTCTTACTGTTTGTTCTTTTGTTATCAAATTCATACCTCATTCCAATTTCACCTGTGCTGCTTCTTAATAGGAAACTGACACCCTTAAGTGTGCTGAGTAAAAAGATTTTTTTGTGTGTGTGGTACTGGGGATGGAACCCAGGGACATTCTACCTCTGAGCTATACCCCCAGCAGCCCTATTTTTATTCTTTTTTTGAAACAGGGTCTCACTGCGTTGCAAAGGGCCTCACTAAGTAAATGAGGCTGTTCGTGAACTGTGATCCTCCTGTCTCAGCCTCCCAAATACTGGGACTACAAGTGTGATTGGCTCTGCTGAGTAAAATTTTAAAGTCTTTTCCTTTTATCCTTTTTAAATACACTTTTATTGGTGCATTGTAATTATTTATAATAATGAGGTTCAAAGTGATGCAAGCATATATGTGCACAGCATTTGGTGAGATTTTTTCCCAGATCCCACCCAACTCCCCACCCCTCCCTATACATGTTAGTGAGATCAGTAGTGATACCTTCATATATGGACATTGCATTTTTAAATTATTTCCTTCATCAAGCTTTCTTTCTCCCCTCCTTACCTCCCTACCTCCCTTCCCCAAACCCCTTCCACTATACCACTTATCTCTCTCATTTATCTGACGTCTCTTTTTTTCCTCTTTTCCCTCTATGTCAAAGTGCTTCTCCATCTAGCAAGGTAGAAATGATGGGTAGGAATGATAGGCTTCTTGTGATAGTTTCATTAATGAATGTCTTGAAGATAAATCATAAGATAAATCTCTTTGCCATTTGATTTTTTAAAATTTTCATTCTTTATTTGATATTTTGCCTCTTATTCACATTTTGGTTGTGTCTGTGGGGCTATTACAAGCTGCAGTGTAGCAAAGGAAAGTACAAAGGTCTTAACATCTTTGTCCTGTCCTTGGGGTTTTTCTTTTCAAGATCTTGTCTGATGATTCTGAACAGTATCATTATCTGTTTCTGTGGGCTAGGGGAGGTCGCACAGTTTCCTGGATTAATGTGCAAGAAAGCAATTGCTCCCTTATGAGGTCAAAGTTAAGCTTTAAGGATACAGTCAGATTCCATAAAACAAGATGATATTTATTTACCTTTCAACTGAAGTACCTCAGTTGAAACACATAGATCATACTCTTCTTTTAAGTTACTTAACTATTCTGCCAAATACTCCTTCCTCCCAGTATTTTTAGATATGAAAAATGCCTAGAAACTTCTCATTGCTAATTTGGAAGACAAAGACAAGGCCCACTTGAAAGACTAATCATGTTACCGCAGCATGTTATTAAACTCTGTTCCAAATTCCAGAAAATATAATTTGTGTGTACGTGTATGTGTGTGTGTGTGTGTGCTGAGTCCTGAATTCAGAGGCAAAATTACTTAGTTAAATCAGTAGTGATTTATGCACTGTTCAATGAGGCAAGCCCACTAAACTAGTTATCAGTGGCCATTTATAGAACATTCTGGCAGCTAAAGGAGGTATGAAAGCAGTAACAGATATAACTACGAGCTCATCTATTTCCAATTAGGTCTGTGGCTGAGATACTTTATCTGCTAAAGCTTTGGAGAGAGCAGAAATAGGAAGAAATGTACATTTTAGAAATAATGAAACTTTCAAAAAATGATTTTTTAAAAAATATCTTCTAAAAGCTTGGAGTGGTGGCACACTTGTAATCCCAATATTTGGGAGGCTGAGATAGGAGGATCACAAGTTACTTAGTGAAGCCCTCTGCAACTTAGTAAGACTCTGTTTCAAAATAAAGAATAAAAATAGGTATATTTTGGAGGTAGAACGACCCTGGGTTCAATCCCCAGTGCTGCAAAAAAAAAATCCCTTAAAATTTAAAATATTTTACAATTTGTGTTAGATGTTTCTCAAGTATTTGCAGACAAAGGGGGGAAGTTTCAAAATCAGAATGAAAATTAATAGCAAACACAATATTTTCCTGCTATATTCCTTGATCTAACTGTAAAACAACCATATTTGCTGCTGTCAAGGAAATATTATCTTCTTGGTGAATATAATAAATTTAACTTTAACCATATTTTATTCAAAAATATCTTCACCTGAATCTTTAAATTTAGTTATAAAGCTCTCCAGTTATAGCCATGAATATAAGAATAGAAGCTTATATTCATTCTAAGTATAACTTTTGGTCAAATGTGTCCATGGCTGTCTTTATATAACGGATCATATAGGTTAACTGCAAGAAATGTCATAAATTTAAATTTTGTTCTTAGAGTAAAAAGCCACAAGTTATCTCTTTTATCTATTATAAATCACAAAGAAGTTACCCAGCAGAGAGGAATCTCTAATATCTGTAACTTTGTTATGAGATCGGAAGGTTCTTTACAACGGTGACCACAGTTTTGATGAAAGCACATTGCTGAAATGCCTGGTGACTTTTGGCAGCAAACCCTGTCAAAACCTTATTTCATCCACTTGAGACGTAACTTAAATGAAGTCACTGTTTGATCAGTCATCTCATATTTGAAGATGTTATGTTTGTTGATATCTAGTACTTGACATCAGATATAAATTTCTGTGAAGATGATTCCTTGCAAATAATTATCCCTTGATAAAATCTTCTTGATTGAACTAAATCAAAGAACATTAAAATTTTTTAATTGTGTGGAAAAATCCCTTCTGTGTGCTTTGCTCTAAGCCAGACATTCTACTTGCCAACAATATATCTATTTATATCTATCTATCTAGGTAGATAGGTATAGATAGATATAGACCAATAATGTATATATAATAATTTTCTTTCCAGTAGATGTAGTAGGCAATGCCCCTTCTGGTCATTTTGATTAAAAGGGTAATATCTGAGAGATGTAGACATCTCTCACTTCAGAGCAATGTGAAAATATGCAGAAAGGACAGTGCGGGACCTCATCAAAGACCGAAGCGTGATTGTTTAAAGATCTCTTTCTGAAATGCACTTATTTCTTATCTCTTATGGGTCTTAAACATGGTAAAGTTGCAGGGATGAAATTATCCTCATTCGTCCTCAGTATTTATACAGAGCCTTTGATAATGCCAGATGAGATAGCTTATATACTCCCAGGGTAAAAATGAGTGATGTGTGCATGTATGCCTTGACCATCTTGTACTCCACCATCTTGTACTCCATTAAGTTGTATGACTATAATGCACCAATAAATGCCAGGCGTGGTGGCGCACACTTGTAATCCCTGCGCTAGGGAGGCTGAGACAGGAGAATTGCACGGGTTCGAAGCCAGCCTCAGCTACTCAGTGAGGCTTCTAGCAACTTAGTGAGACCCTGTTTCCAAATAAAATATAAAAAAGGTCTGGGAGTATAGCCCGGAGGTAGAAAGCCTCTGGGTTCCACCCCCAGTACCATCAAAAAACAAAAAAACAAAAAAACAAAGAAAAAATGACTACTGTCTTTGGAAGCAAGTGTAAGGTTACAGTATGGTTTTTCAACCTTAAGAAGTATTCTTCTGATCTTCATTTTATGTCTAAAACTGCAGGCTAATGGAACAGACCTTGTAAAAGATTTTTTCAATAAGCAGCTGGACCTTCTGTAGGCCTAGGAGATTTATGGAAGCTGTAGAGAGAATGTGAATAAAAGTCTGCTCCATAGAGTAGTAAAAAAGAAGAAGAAGAAGAAGAAGAAGAAGAAGAAGAAGAAGAAGAAGAAGAAGAAGAAGAAGAAGAAGAAGAAGAGAAAAAGCTGATGTATTACATACCCTCAATTAAATTAAAAATTCCATCAGGAAGTTCATTGGGTTTTTTGGGGGGTGGTACTAGGGTTCCTGGAAACCCTTCTATTTCCGGGCTACACCCCAGACCTATTTTATACTTTTTATTTGGAAACAGGCTCTCTAAACCAGCATGCTGGCTTCCAACCTGGGTGATCCTCCTGTCTCCACCTCCCAAATGCGGGGATTACAAGCATGTGCCACCACGCCCAGCCATTGGATTTTTTTTTAATAAATAGAAACTATAGTCAACCAGCAGTTAAATAAATAAAAGTGAGACAGAAGCTGACTTAAGGAAAAAATTATATTAAAAAAAGTGAGCCAAGCATGGTGGCATAGATTTGTAATCCCAGTACTTTGTAGGCTGAGACAGGAGGATTTTGGTTCCTAGACAGCCTTAGCTACGTATTGTGGCCCTCCAAAACTTAGTGCTTAGTGAGACCTTGTTTCAAAATAAAGAATAAAAATAGAGCTAGGGTGCAACTCAAAGGCAGAATGCCTCTGAGTCCAATCTCCAGTACTGCAAAAAAACAAAATTATATTTATCTAATCATCCCATCTTGCTCTTAAATTCTATTTCAAAGTTTTGTTTGCTTTATTAAAAGAATGATCAGTTTGCAACTGCTCATGATTTTAAAATGCAATATACAATAACTTTATTATTTTGATTTGATGCCATTGCTAGGAATTTTGTCTCTCTATAAAAATCACTGTTTCATCTATTCATTCACTTCTAACTTTCTTCCATAAAGACGTGTCAGATAATTTTGTAGATCCTTTAATCCTTAAAGTGGAATCTGAATTATTATTATACATAGAGGGAAAATTATTCACTCATCATGATCATGTTTCTTTGGTCAAAAATGATAATTTAAGTACATGACCCCGAACCTCAGAAAGGCAGGGCATGTGTCCTGAGGGCCTTACAAACTGCCTGGCAGGTACTCTAAGAATGCTCATCAGCTAATAGTGAACTACCACCATCATAGTAATTAAAGGTACCTTATTAATAGTAACATTGAAAACTTGTTATTTTGGAAAATATGATTTAAGAGTAGATCCCACAACCAAGAAAAATATGATGAGATTACATATGCCACCTTTTTTTAATTTAAACATATAATCTGTCCTGAACTAATGTAATGAACAGATATATAAAAGTGGTAGACATATACAAATCTAATTGTTGTCTTATCTTGTCTTCTGTTGCTCTAACAGCACAATACCAGAGACTGTGGTAAGTTACAAAGAATAGGAACTTTTATTTTGGCTCACATTTCTGGTCTAAGGTTGAGGGACTACATCTGTTGATAGCCTTTTGATGGCAGAGGCAAAAGGTGGCATCAGGTGGTAAGAGACAGGGAGCTGATATGTATCTGCTCCTTTTCCTCCTTCTTATAAAGCCATCAATATTCAGTCATGGAGACTCTACCTTTATGACCTTATCTTATCCCATTTACTTTCCCAAAGTCCTCCCCTAAATACCATAATGGAATTAAGCTTCCATCTTCACAGTGGGGATTAAAGTTCAACCTGTATTTCAGAGAAGACAAACTAAAATGAAACCGTAGCAGTTTTGTGTGCCTAACGATATGTATACATTATACATATAGATAGATACACACACATATATAAGCATGCACGCATATATAATTGTTATGGTGACAATATAAATATAAATTCTAACCCTAATCAATACATTTGCTAATTATTCATTATTAGCAAATTTTCTTAATACTAGAAAATCAATTGGTGTCAATGATATATCAAAAAACTGGAGGTGAGCTAAAATAGGGATTGCAGTGTGAAATGAGGGGAGATAAGTGAATTTCTTCAGAGTGCTGGAAAGATGGAAAAGGGATGCTTGTGGTGTTTTGGGTGTGGGGAGCTGTGTTTCCCTACTCCCCCTTTGCCCCCATGGCTGTGCATGCTGTTCATAGGCCTGTGTCTCTGTGAACAGCGGAGGTGTTGCAGGGGCGAGGGAGGGGCCCGGATGAAGACCTGGAAAGATCAAGTGTTTATCCCCACAACGGTGGTGGACCTCACAGAATTCTTAAAAACTAGCCTGCAAAGGCTCTTCCTCGTTCTGCACAACACGAGAATGTCACCATGATTTCTGTAATACTTTTTTGGTCCCAAATTTATAAAATAAACAGGTATTTAGAGGGAAAAAAAGAAGCATGGGAAAGAGGCAATGTTTCAAAGTATTCCAAGCATCCAGGCATAATGACAGTATCTTAATTTTTGAGTTTCTTATTATTTTAAATGTGTCTTTTATTTTATTTTTATTTTTTTGGTGGTACTGGGAATGGAACCCTTCTACCTCCAGGCTACACTCCCAGACCTACTTTATATTTTATTTGGAAACAGAGTCTCTTAAGATAGCAAGACTGGTTTTCAACCTGCGCGATCCTCCTGTCTCCACCTCCCAAGTGCTGGGATTACAAGTGTGACAAGCGTGCCTCACCACGCCCTGGGTAAATGTGTCTTTTATTTTTAAGTTTAATTTTTTAAAAACTGATATATAAGTGACATTAAAAATTGTACATATCTATGAAGTACAATGATATATTCTGATACAATATGTACATTATGTAATGTTTAAATCAGGACAAATATATTTATCTTTTTAAATCCTTATCATTTCTTTATGGTGAAAATATTCAAACTTCACTCTTCTTTTTGAAATTTGCTGTGCATTACCATTACTTACAATCACCCTACTGTGCAATTCCACTCCAGAGCTTTTTGCTCCCAACTCTTACTTAGCACACCGATCAACCTCTCCCCATCCCTCCCTCCTACCTACTCTCCCCAGTCATTATTTCTTTAATGAATGAACTAGCTAACCCAGAAGGATGTTCAGGATAGAGCATCTGTAATCCTTTCTTCACCACCCTCCACGAGATAAAGAATTGTTAAGATGGATCTCCAGGTAACCGACTCCTGAATTAAAGCAAAACTCCCTGCAAGCCTCCTGAATTTTTCCATTTCTGTGCAGGCACCTAGAGAGTTAGTGAATTTAACTTTATAAATCTTGATCCCTTGGCTTTGAGGACAAGGCTCACCTGGGCTTTCATCATTATGATAATGTTAAATATCATCCGCTAACAGGAACACATACCAGGAGGGGAAAATCAGACAAAATCAGCAAAGAACCAAGAGAACAAAAACAAAGAAGAGAAATTTGCTTGTCTAAATATGTTTGAAATTCTTGAGAGAAGAGATTATGTTTATTCTTTATTTAGGAAGTAAGCCTTAAGTGCCTGACACAAGACCCAGCACACAATCATTTATTTCCCAGGATAGAGAAATAAATGATTTGGAACAGAGACTTCACTCGTCAGATTGTTGAAAAGAATAATTAGCAATAAAGATCGCTTTATAATGAAACAGAGCAAATAATGCTATGTGCATATTTGACCAAATGTATCATTGAATTTCACTATTATGTATAGTAATAATGTATTGATAATAAATAAAATATACGAACACTTGGTGCTGTGTGCATGTATGTTTCAATCACTCTGAACCTCATTATGATATAAAATTATAGCATACCAATAAAAGAATATAAAAATATCTGAACATTCAAAAAAATAACTCCTTTATAAAGTGATACATGAATGCAAAGTAATAATAGTGAAAACAATGGCAGTGTCTCAAAAATTAATTGCTATAATGTTTAAGTTTATTACAGAACATTTTTGTACTCAGTGGGGAAGATACATAATATTTATTTATTTACTTAGAATATAGAAACAAAGTAATACTTTAGCAGTACATTTGGAAGCTTATTAGATGTTTGTAGTTTTTAACATTTTTTACTAGCAATTTTCCTTATTCCTTGAGGTCTATCTCAAAGGCCATGACAAATTCTAAATATAAAATACCGGCCAATATGCCAACTAGGTAAAACTGATTTGTCTGCTAAAAGAAGACAGACTTTTGCTCCCTTCAGGAGAAAATCTGACTTGAATTTGTCCTATGTGATTTACGCATTGTAAGTTTCAAATGAAATACAGCCTTTCTCTCCCATCTATTAAAATGTGGCTTCAAATTTGGAAGAAAGAGCAATCTTTTGTCACCAAGGAAACCAACAGCCTTAAGAAAAAAGCTTACAGTATTGCTGCCCCCAAGTGGTCTTTTTTGGTATTGCACTAATAGCCTGAACCATCCCAAGAAAGATAAAAAGGGAGAGGGGAGAGGTAAAGAGGCTTAGACAGCAAAACTTTAACCGTTTTTTCCCCTTGTGTTATGCATATTCATTTTTTGTGGTATCGGGGATGGAACCTAGGGACATTGTATCTCTGAGCTACATCCCCAGCCCTATTTTTTAGACTTTTAATTTTTGAAACAAGATCTCACCGAGTTGCAAAAAGGCCTCTCTAAGAAGCTGAGGCTGTCCTCAAACCACGATCCTCCAGTCTCCATCTCCCAAATTCTGGTATTACAAACACAAGCACCAGGCCTGGCTTTCCATATTAATTTTTAAAGTCATCTGAAAAATCAATAACTGAGGTAGTAAGTCTATTTGTTAAGCAGAGATTCTGAATGATGATAATTTTCGGTGCAATTTAAGTTGCCTAGGCCACAAAATTATTTGGAATGGTTTCAGCATTTGTCTGTCACGGGACATTCTCTTCCCATTTAAGAAGATTTGTTTTTCAATACACAATGATTTTTTGAAAATTACTATAAAGCTAGAATTGGCATTTTAGAGTCAACATCTAAGCCTCTATTACTTTTCTCCACGTATCATATATGGTACTTCTATTTGATTTTTATTTAAACCTCAGATCTGCTGTTAACCTGAATTTTTAAAATTATACCTTGGAGTATGGAACTAAAATGTACCTTTAATTTCTCTGGGTGCTACCAAGGCAGATTCCTTCTCAGTATTCTGCTCACATAAGTCGTGCTGCATCCTGTACCTCCCGCAATGTGAAGGCATACCTGAGTGCTTTGGTTAGCTGTAGCTCCACGGAGCACCTGCCTGCAAGGCAGCCATTCTCTGACTTCCTCATTGACTGGTAGGAGCATTTCTGTATACATTACTCTCCTGTATCTCACACAGCTGTCCACTCACTCTGCACTTCCAACCTGTGTAGCTATTTCTTAAATGTTCTATGAAGCAGGTCTTTAAAATTTAGAGAAAGTGACTGTAAACAGAAGAGAAATTCTAGGTATCACTGTGTTTATACATATCCATGTCCATGTGTAGTTTGTCTGTATGTCTTTGTGCCTTTATGTCTACTTCCCTAAGCCAGGTGTATAGTCTTCTAGAAGTCAATAATTCCAGGTACTACAGGCAGTCCTGTGTGTGTGTGTGTGTGTGTGTGTGTGTGTGTGTGTGTGTATGTCTTTCTGGGGATTGAACTCAGGGGCATTTTATCTTTGAGCTATACCCTCAGCTCTATTTTATTTTATTTTTTTATTTGGAAACAAAGTCTCAATAAATTGCTAGGAGCTTTGCTAAGTTGCTGAGGCTAGTCCTGAACCTGTGATCCTCCAATCTCAGTCTCCCAACTACTGGGATTACTGGAGGGTTTTTGGTTTGTTTGGTTTTTGTTTTTTTTTTTTTTTTTTTTTTTTTTTTTGTGTGTGTGTGTGTGTGTGTGTTAAGGACGTCTTCAAATCAATCCTTTGCTTTGATAGAAACTTCTAGTATAAAAATTTCTACTAGAAATTTTTCTAGATATGTTTAAAAGGTATGAGAGTTTTCCCATGTGCTTAGATACCCAGACCATCTACATAAGGAATATGTATTCATGTCACAGAGTCAAATCATTATCTAAACTCAGAAATTACAGAAGAAAAACATTATGCTAAGGAAATATATTTCATTTTTATGCTTTCAATGAGTTACTGTTAAAGCAAAAAAGAAATGTGACTTTAAATATGGATAGGACGGTGATGACTCCTTTCAGGCTGAATAATAGGCACATATCCAACTGCATTTATACTCCAGAGGAGAGAAAAATGGATGACTAGTGTGAGATCTGTAGTACTGCACATGCAGGACAGAGAGGAGCAGCTTCTGGAACTACCTCTAGAGGCCTGGGATGGCTATGCGGTAGGGAAGTCCCCATGCCAACTGTACGCCACAGGCAAGTCTTTTAGCCTCTCTGAATATTTTAAATTAAGAATTATGCCTCCATTTCTAAAATACAGTTGGGAAAATATATTTTAGAGCATGCCGATTGTTCCAATTTTGAAAGATTCAGCATTTACATTTTATTTTAAAATGCTTATTGGTGCATTGTAATCATACATCACAATAAAGTTCAAAGTGATGGAAACATACATGCAAAGGGCACTGAGTTAGTTCATATATGTAAAATAGGAATGGTTCTCCTATGGGTTAAAGAGAGGTTTTTTTCGAATTTCTTTTAGTATATTTACTGTGCCTTCCTATAGGCTAGACATCAAGTTAGACTCCTGTGGCATTGTGTTAAAAAAAAAAAAAGACCTCCTTTCCTTTGTGGAATTTACTTTTGTATGGCATGACAGGGCAAAAATAAATTATCTGGGCAGGGTGTGCATGCTTGTAATCCTAGTATTTGGATGGCTGAGATGGGAGGATCACAGGTTTAAGAATAGTCTCGATAATGTGGTGAAACCCTCAGCAACTTAGTGAGACTCCTTAGTTTCAAAATAAAGAAAAAGAGAAAGGGTGGGAGTGTAGCTCAGAAGTAGAGTGCCCCTGGGTTCAATCTTCAGTACCAAAATAAGTAAATACATAAAAACAAAGAATCAATGCTACATGTATAAACAAATGCAGATAATCTCACATTTTTATACAGCTAAGAATGAAATGAGCAAGAGGATGAGTAGATAGTAACTGGGCTACTCTCTTTTTGAGAGGTGGAATTACCTCCGCAGCTCATTTGAGCTATAATTCATGAATGAGACCAAGTGCTCTTAGAAGAGCTGCTGCTGAATCATTCCCAGGAAAAGGATAATTTCAAAATCTTGAGGTAGGGGAGACCTTACATATTCCCAAAACACCACGGCTCTCTGACAGTGTATCATATGAAACAGAGGGAGAACAGAGCAAAGGAGACTAGAGAGAGGCAAGAAGCCACCAGGACAGGACTTGAAATCCAGAAAGAGACAAATTTTCCCCATAAACAAAGAAACACCATTTAAATATGGTGGACAGGAGAATGTTGTAATTGAACTATCTTTTAAGCCCACTCTGCTGCCGGTTATGAATAGAGGCAGAGGACCAGAGCACCGATAGGATAGAGAGGTGACACTATGAAGAAGGATGTTTGTGGACACAGGATGAAAGAGAAACAAGAATTAGCATTGGAACAAGAGAGGGGGTAGACCAAGGGCATTCAGGAATGACTGTAGCCATTATTTGAATTTTGGTGGCATTAACTAGAAAAACTGGGTAGGGGACCAAGTCAGGAGAAGCAGTGGGAAGAAGAAATGTGAGATGGGGAAGCCCAGCGGCAGACAGGTTCCTGGTGAGAGGGCTGATCTCACCCATCTGCCTCCTCTCTGGTTTCCCTGCTCTGTTCCCTAGCTAAGAGCTCTGCACAAACACCCCACTCAGGGATTTCTTGGTGCTTCTCCCATTTGCTTTATCTTCCACCTTTCTTCTCCCCAAACCCCCACTCCCCAGGTTCCAACAGAGGTATGCTATTACTTCTAGAACAAGAGAACAACAACTGTCATCGCTTGCCCATGGTAGTGTGATGATGCAACCCACACCTGTCCAGATGTCCATCACTGTAGGAACAGGGAAGCAGATGCACCCATCTCTCAGCTACTGTGAGCTAAAATATGTGGTGTCTCAAACCCCAATTCCAATCCCCATGAGGAGAGGAGAGTAATTGACTGTGAAATATTCATATGGGAAGGTGAGAATATGCTTGGGAAAACTCCCACCCTAAAAACAGTTAACTTTATTCAATGTTTGGGATAGAAACCAAAAGTGGAGTTGGAAGGAATTGTAAAATGGAGAACTCAGATCAGAAGATCTAGGCACTAAAAATAATGATAACATCAAACAGTGAGGTTCTGGGATCACCTTCTCCATATGTAGGTGTGGTAATTTCTGAGACTCAGGATCCATTTCAAAAAGAGAAGGAAAGAACACAGAATTTAACCAAACAAACAAATTGAATCAGTTTAATTTTGTATAACAAACTACCTCCAGCTCACTGATTGTGGACAGACACTTCTCAGTATTTGGATTCTGAGGACTGACTGGGGAGGCTCTGCTCCACTGTGCAGGGAGCTGGGGGTTGAGCTGGTGTTGTATTCAGTTGGCTTCTCGCACTTTCAGGCCTGTGGCTGGGCTTCTGAGTCACAGGGATGACTTGGCTCTGTTCTCTCATCATCCTGAGGTAATTGTCAGGGTTCCCACGAATTGCAAGGGAACAAGCCCCAAAGGCCAAGTTCTAACATTTTGCTTTATAGCAGATTGAATGCTTAACTCTCCAAAATATACATCCATGCCATGCCTTAACTCCGAGAACTTGTTAATCTGACCAAGGGTCTTTGTACATGTGATTAAGTTAGGAATGCATTCCTGAGGTCATCGTGGATTATTCAGATAAGCTCTAAATTCGATGATGCGTATACTTGTAAGAGAAAGTCTGAAGGTAAATGACAACAGAAGAGGCGCACCAGGGAGAAGGCCAGGTGCAGGTAGAGTGACAGATCAGAATCTAGCCATGAAATTCCAAAGGCCACCAGAAGCTGGAAGAGGAAAGGAACTGGTTGTCTCCTAGAGCTGCCAGGGGAAACAAGGCCCTGTGGACACCTTCATCTCAGACTGAGCTACCTGAGCTGTGAGGGAATACTTCTTTGTTATTCTAAGTCATCAAGATCTCAATAATTTGTTACAGCAGTCCTGGGAAGGAAAAGCAGTCTGTATTACATTTGTTCATGTTTCATTGTGCAAAGACCATCATGCAGAGAAGCCAGGACTCAAAGGGTGAAGAAATAGGCTTCCTCTTGAGTGGGGGGAACCACAGAGTCATACTGCAAAGAGATGGGCTCACAAGAGTGGGCAGGAGTAATTACTGGCCGTTGTTTTATAAACGGCCACACTCATGATAAGAAAGATTTTTGTGTGAAGGCAGATTGTCAGCATGTTTGATGGCGTAGAATTTAATGTGAGACCAAGGAAATACTTAAATCAGAGGCAAGAGACAACAAGAGGATGGGGGAACCTTGGGCATCTGATCCGATGGCTTCTCTATTAGAAGAGAATGGATTTCTACTGGCTGTGTATCCTTCAGCAAGTAAGATGTAGAAGCAATATAATTCTCTCACAATAAATTTGTGGGGAATGATTGCATTTAATCCATATATCCTGGCATGTATAAAAATGTTTTTTCTCATTTGATCATCAGGCCAAAATCAACTCAAGGAAAAGCAATATTGAATATTTCAATGATCATTTATAGTTAACTCGATAGAGTTATATTCCAAGACTGATGCATACCTACTATGCATTGGGCTGTGTGGAGATGGACACAATACAAAATTACTTGCTTTCTAGAAATTCTTCAGTGGGGGAATATATATATATATATGTATTTATAAATAATTCAACATAGGACAAAATGGCTCAGAGTTGCAGTGATAGTAAAATAATTCATCCTAGAAAGAGTGAGGTCACTGAATGGTATTTTAGTTGAGCTTATAAAAAGTAGTTTCCTTTCTTTTCCTTCCTTCCTTCCTTCCTTCCTTCCTTCCTTCCTTCCTTCCTTCCTTCTTCATACTAAGGATTTAATCCAGGGGCATTCTACCTCTGAGCTATACCCCCAACACTATTTTATTCTTTGTTTTGAAATAAGAGTCTTGCTAACTTACCACATGTTGGCCTCCGCCTGCAATCCTTTTGTTTCACCTTCCCCAAAACTAAGATTATAGGTGCATACCACTGCCCCAAGCTTAAATACAGTTTTGTTTTTTTTTTAAGAGTGAGGAGAGGATTTTCTGTGTGAAGACATCATGAAGAATGCAGGTGGGAATAAAACTATAATCTCAGGAGTATAAGCTGCCTTACTTGGCTGAAGTCTTTATATCCCTAAGAATAGGGAGAATCTTAGTGTGGCCCAAGGCAAGACAAACCAGAAAGGAAAAAAGAGAAAAAATATAGGGTTTATGGAGCAGATGAAATCAGCAAGAAATCTTAAGAATCAGAGCTTGAAGAGTTTGAACTTCATGACATGTAAAATATAAAGTGATCATCATTTTATACTTAGGAGTGTAGTCTGATGTCTGGTCCTAATTTGAAGCTTTAAGAACCTCAGGAGATAGAGTGGTATGTTGATATTACCTTTGTGGATCAGGTAATGAAGATTCTCAATTTAACAGAGAGGAATGACAGCTAATACTTGTCAGTTAGGATTCCTCCTACTCAGGTCTCCAGGGAAGAGACTGTATCTTAATCAGTCCTTGGCAACTCGGGGTCTTCACTGACCACTGAAGCCCCTTCCTAAAGCATACTGACTGCTGCACACCAAGCTAAATGCCAGTAGCAAGTGTGCTATGTTCAAGTTTTCTCCTCTCGCTACTGAGTAGTATTGCCAAATTGAGTAGTTTACCTAATCAATAAAGGTAAATTGCTTTAAAATATTTCAGGTGAGATAACAACTTTCAAAGTTTGTGCAGAAGCTGTAAAACCGAGAAGAATTCTGCCTGAGATTTCTTTGCAACTATTTTTATGTTCCCAGTCTAATTGTAGTTAAACCAATGTCTTATGAGCGAGGTTTCTGTAAGTTAGGTGCTCCCAATGAGTTCACTCATATGCAAATAGTAGATCTTTGCTATATGTCACAATATTGGCAAATGAATGTGTGTTTAGGTTTTTTAAACATAAAAAAGCATAAAGACTTTATCACCTTTTTTTGAGCTCTCACATGAAATAACATGCATTACACACACACACACACACACAAAGATGAAGGACTTCTACTGTCTATCATGTCACCCCCTTCTGTAACTATTGGAGATTTCTATCCTACATGAGCAGAGGAATGGTTTGTCCCAGGCTGGGCTTCCTGAAGATGTCTTAGCAGCAATGGAAAGGAAAATGTTTGGGAACATATAAGTCAGTAGTCAGCCCTCGGGACATGACGAGTAAAAACTAATTTGGGTTAGATAGTGTAATATTTGACTAGATGAAAAATTATGAATTTTGAAACTATATATAATAACTAAATGGCTTTTTAAAACATCACATGAAAATAATGAGTTTTGGTTGGTGTGTGAGAGATAAAAGGTAACTGATAAGAGAATAGGATTATAATAAACCTGCAGCTACTCAGAAGTTAGGATTGATTGCTCATTATTTTCTTTACAACCAGAATTCATTAATTTTACAATAATGATGTTTTCTTTTCTTTTGCTTGACCTTGAGATTAATAAGACCTAAAGTAGATAATTACATAAAATATCTCAAATATAAATGGAAATATTTTTTGTTTTTACCTTCTTACTCATTTGAGAATATTTACAGAAATACAAGATCGGAATCTTTGTGCCAAATTGCATATATATTTGCAAATGTCTGTACAACCCATCACAAATATTACCTGTTGCAAATATTACCAACTTCAATGTCATTTGCTAGTCATGGCAATTAATAAAAAGCCAAAAGTTTTCAAGTGAGCTGCCAGACCTTATTTTATTAAAGCTTATAAAATGCCTTCATTGTACTTGTAATGGAAATAGTTGTGACCTGCTTGAACAATGGCATTCATATAAAGAAAATGAGTAGACATATACATAGAAAGTTCAATGATAAAACCTTTATAGCTTTAGCTTTTGCTCCTCACTGTTAAATCTCTCTGGTCCTTTCTACCCTACTGAGATATTCCAGAAGGGATAATAAAGAAAACCTGCCAGTTCTCTGTGAAAGTTGAATCAAATGCAATCAAGTTTCTACTATTCAAAGCAAATAGTTAAATTTTTTATGATATTCACAGCCTTTTGTATTTCTGTATCCTGCTTCTGATCAATTCTCTTATATGCTTGTGGGATAATTCAAATTTTTCAATTGTGAAACTGCTTAAATCACACAGACTCTCTATTCTGAATTTCCAAGTCTAACAAATGCTGTAAAATTTTGGATTATTAAGAAGTATAAATGAATAAAATTATTAATGTCACTGGAAGCGTGAAACTTACTTCAATATTGAAGTTTTTGGTCTAATTCCAAGCAGTGAGTAAAAACTGTCCTTATTTAGATTCAGCTAATTCAGTTTTTCCATGGTTTGCCCTAAAGCGAGCCAATTTTGGATAAACTGACACAAATGAGGAGAATATTTATATCCTTAAGTCATTTAATTTAACATGAAATTTTTTTCTTGATCCAGGCAATTTGAGTTACAAAAAGATCATCTTAGTTTTTCAAAAGGTAATTAGGCTACATGAATAGTCAAGTTGTTGAATTGATATTTTAGATCTGTGGTAATAAATGCATGTGCCTGAGGATTATGACAGCTTTGAACACATTTTCTTTGGAAGTAAAAACACAGATGACTCATTCTTCTGTATTTCAGGCTCCATCCCCATTTCTAAATGTAGTATAACCGAAGGCACGGGAACAGAAGTCATAGTGGGCTTTGCAGGCCAGCAAGCTGGCTCTAGCTCTCATATTGATTACTCCTGGCTACATAACCTTAGGAACATAACTTGATTTCTCAACTTCCAGTTTCTTCATATACAATGTGAATAATAATATTGGTATGAATACAAACAAAACAGTCCCTGTAAAATGCAAAATGTCACAGCCCTCTGGTGTGGAGCAGCAGATGCCTGCCTCCAAGCCAGTCTGTGTATCCTTCCAAAAATGTGATCTTGCTTAGATGGTATCTCTGACACAGACTTTCCTTCCTCAAACCCCCTATAGACACTTCCCTGCTCTTTAAAAGAAGGACCTGGCATTTACCTGGCTCTAACATTAGGGATTGTCCTAGGATGAAAAAAAAGGTCTCAAAATGACAAACTTTTTTTTTTTTTTTTTTTTGCGGGTCTGGGGATGGAACCCAGGGGCATTCTACCACTGAGCTACACCCTCTGTCCTATTTTTTTATTCTTTATTTTGAAACCGGGTCTCACTGAGTTGCAGAGGGCCTCACTAAGTAGCTGAGGCTGTCCGCGAACCGCGATCCTCCGGTCTCAGCCTCCCGAATGCTGGGATTACAAGCGTGCGCCACCACACCCAGCTTCAAAATGACAAGCTTAAATATGATGTCTATCAGAGAGAGTGAAGGATGCTAAACTAATCATTAGATAACAGTCCCTTCACAATGGGTCATTTTTAGTTTTTTTTAAACAAAACTGATAAATTACTATATACCTTGAAGGAAGTTCAAGAATGCAGTCATGTTGCTAGAAGTAAATTCTGTGCAATCCATGTATTTAAGAGGTAGTCTCCTCCATATTTATGTTAAAAATAACACTGATGTTCAACCCTTCTTGTTCTAATAGTAAGAAATACTCTTTCAAGAAATACATATCGTAATTAAATAAAAAACATATATTTGAGGGGTATAGCTTCAATATATTTTTTCTTTTTAATTTAGAAATTATTTAATAAGGTAATGTAATATACTGGCATTATTCAGACTAAGTGATTATGGCCAATAATTGTATCAGAACCCTTTTTTTAAATTTTTATTGGTGCATTATAGTCATACATCTTAATGTAGTACAAGATAGTAAAGGCATACATGCGCACATCACCCAATTATCCCTTACCTGATTTGCACCCCATTCTCTTCCCTTCCTTCCTCATGTTTGGCTTAGTGGTTGACTTTGATATGTTGGTTAATGTACATCATGAGCATTAGGGAATTTCCCTCTCCCCCCTTCCCACTCCCTCAGTTAGGTCGCCTTATTTGCTCATCTCTAGAATCTCCTTCTTCATCTAGAGTTCCTCCTATTACCCATTTTCTCTCTAGCTTTTGCATATTAGGGAGAGCATCCAATTTCTTATTTTTTATGACTGACTAATCTCACTTAGCATAATGTCCTCCAATTCTATCCATTTCTCTGTAATAATGTAATTCTGTTTTTCCTTATGGCTGAGTAAAATTACATTGTGTACGTATCCCATGATTTTGTAATCCATTCATCTGTTGATGGACATTTTGGCTGGTTTCATAGTTTGGCAACTGTAAATTGTGCAGCTACGAAAATAGGTACATGCATTAGTTTGGTAGTTTGGTTTCCATTCTTTGGGGTAGATACTCAGAAGTGGTATTGCTAGATCATATGGTAAATTCATTCCCATTTTTCTGAGGATCCTCCATACAGTTTTCCAAAGTGGTTGCACACACTGTTGCGCAACCCATCTCCAGAACTTTCTGCATACCTGAAATGACATACTACCCATCAAACAACAACTTCCCCTCCACCTTTGACAAACACCTTTCTACTGATTTCTGTTTCTATTCATTGGCCACTCATATAAAATAACAGTGTATGTGTCTATGTGTGTCTGTGTATATTATTTCACTTAGCATACTGTCCTAAAGGTTCATGTGTATTTTAGCACATTCCAGAATTTCCTTTTCCTTTAAAGGCTGAATAGTATTGATTGTATGGATGTATAGACCATATCTTTCTTATTTCTTCATTGGTCAGTATATACCTGGGTTGCTTCTACCTTGGCTTGTCATGAGTAATATTACTATGAATGTAGGTGTGTAAAATCACTTTGTGTTCCTGCTTTCAATTCCTTTGGCTATGTTCCCCAAAGTGCAATTGCTTGATCAAATGGTAAAGCTATGTTAATTTGTGTGTTTTTGTGTGTGGTGCTGGGGATGGAACCCAGGGGCATTCTACCCCATCCTACACCTCCAGTTCTATTTTTTATTCTTTATTTTGAAACAGGGTCTCATTAAGTTGCAAAGGGCCTCACTAAGTAGGTGAGACTGTCCGTGAACCTCAATCCTTCTATCTCAGCCTCCTGAATGCTGGGATTACAAGTTTGGGCCACCACGCCTGGCCTATGTTAATATTTTTGAGGAAGCACTATGATGTTTTCCAAGTGGCTGTATCACTTTGCATTCCCACTTAGAGGATGTAAGGATTCCAAATTTTTTTTTTTTTTTTTTTTTTGCGTGTGTGTGTGTGTGTGTGTGTGTGGTACTGGGGATTGAACCAGGGGCATTCTACCTCTGAGCTATACCTTATTTTTAGGTACAGCTAAAAAAATAGCCCTTACTTTTTATTTGTTTATTTTTTGTTTTGAAATAGCATCTTACTAAATCATTGAAAGTCTCAATAAGTTGCTGAGGCTGGTCTAATTTGCAATCCGCCTGTCTCAACCACCCAATGGTTATTTAATTTTTTAAATAATTCTAATGGATGTGAGGTCATATCTCACCATGATTTCATGATTTTAATTGCTTTTTCATAATGCTTAGTAATATTGGACACTTTTTATTTGATATTTGACACATTTTCAAATGATTTTTAATATCAGTATTTTGCCTTAGTCTGAAAATATAAGAATGTCTCTCTCTGATACACAATAATATTGAAGGAAATTCTTGTAAGCTTTAGTGAGGTACAATGTTTAATGTGTATTAAACACTACACAGAGTTAAAACTATGAAATTATTATTATTATGGTATAGTTTTTTAGTCAATAACACTACTTTTAAAATATACAATTTCTTTTACTGAGAGCTCTGTGGTTTCTATGATGTAATGATTATGATTATTTTTACTGAAAGTTTATCCTGTATTAGACACTGGAAACCCAGAGATAAAACTGGACAGTTCCTGACCTACAAAATCACACAGTCTAGTGAAAAGACCAGATAAAAAGTTCATCATGCTTAATGCAGAATGAATGACACCTGTTGGCACAAAGGGGCATTTGTGCATTATCTTATGGGAGGATAGAGAGAGATAACAAGGTAGAACCCATAATGTAGGATGAGGAGAGCCATGAGATATGAGGTAAGGAAAAAAGTAACAATTAGGACATATTTTGAGATATCAAATATATGATTGAAGTTTTCCTGCAAATACTTTGTGTGTGGGGGGAGTATAAGGGATTGAACCCAGAGGCATTTTAGCTCTGAGTTACACCCCGGACCTATTTTATTTTATTTTTTACTTTGAAACGGTCTCACCAAGTTTCTGAGGGCCACGCTGAGTTGCTGAGGCTGGCCCCAAACCTGCAATCCTCCTGCTTCAGCCCCCCAAATACTGGGATTACAAGCATGCGCCACCACTCCTGACTCTATGCATATTTTTAAGTTCATTCTCTGTTCTTCTTCTTGTTCTATTTTTAATTGATAATTTTTACCCACCTATTGCATCTCAGTAAGTTGTTTGAATGAATCGATCTCGTTAAAATATAAATACCTCCCTGGTTATTGCTTGAATTTTACAGAGTACAAACAAACGGTGATGTTTTAGCTGCCTGGTTTTACAATCACGATCCTGCAAGGTTATTTTCTATATAATTTATTTTGCACTAAATTACTATTTCATTGTTGCACTGAAGTAGGACAATTTATAGTCCATTAAATAGTTTCCTACCGTGAAAAAACTAACACTTTTTTTTTTATCTTCACTGCCAAGGCATAGATTTCTTTGAGAACTTATGTTCTTATATTTATTGAACTTAAAAACATTGATTAGAAGTGATGGTTTAGAAAGAATAAAGTCTCCTGAATACTTGAGTTTGTGGTTTTATCGTTTTATTTATTTATTTATTTATTTATTTATTTATTTATTTATTTATTTGCGGGTCTGGGGATGGAACCCAGGGACATTCTGCCACTGAGCTACACCTCCTGACCTATTTTTTTATTCTTTATTTTGAAACTGGGTCTCACTGAGTTGAAGAGGGCCTCACTAAGTAGTGGAGGCTGCCCGCAAACCACGATCCTCCAGTCTCAGCCTCCCAAATGCTGGGATTACAACCCCAGCATTTTTTTACATGCCCGGCTATATTTTTTTTAATTTTTTATTGGTGCATTGTAGTCATGCATCTTAAGGTACAAGATGGTAGAAATATACATACACACATCATTCATTTAGCCCTTTCCCAATTCCCTTCCCATTCTTTTAAATTAACAGCATAGGTGACAATGTTCCTTCAGGATTTACTGCTCAAGTTAAGAAAGCACCTAAGAGAAATGTGTTTTTCAGGTTCTGATGGCTTTTGAATGGAATTAATGTCAAATAATTTCTGATTATGAATTAATGAATTGCAATATAACCAGATACACTTTCTCTTAGTTTAAGTAAATTTATTTAAGGAATGAAAGAAATGCTGTGCTCTCTTTGTGAGACTTATTAAAAGTTGATGATTTAGTTGGGTATGGTGATGCATATCTATAATCCTAGTACTTGGGAGGCAGAGACATGAAGATCTCAGGTTCAAGGCCAGCCTCAGCAATTAGGAGGCCCTCAGCAATTTAACATGATCCTGTTTTAAAATAATTAAAGGGGGAGGAGCTAGAAGTATAGTTCAGAGCTAGTATGCCCCTAGCTTCAATCCCTAGTACAAAAAAATTTTTTTAAAGTCGATTATTTAAAATATATGTGCATATATATACATATACATGCAATCACTTAATATATATTGAATATATATATAATATATATAATGAATATATATAATATATATATATATTATATATATTCGTTAAGTGATTGCATGTATTTTATTTCTGGCATGTGATGTTTGCTTGCCACTATATTAAATAAGGAAAATGGAAGAGGTCATGCTCATCTAGAATGAAAGGGCTTTACATAAATTGAAATAGATACAAGCCAATCATGATGGCACATACCTGTAATCCCTGAGATTGGCAGACTGAGATAGGAGGATCATAGGTTCAAGGTCAGGCTTAGCAACTTAGGGAGAGACTTTCAACTACTTAGACTCTGTTTCAGAATAAAAATAAGCAAACAAACAAACAAATAAATAAATAAATAAATAAATAAGGGCAGGGATGTAGGTCAGAGGGAAATGTTTCCTGAATTCAATCCCCCAGTACCGAAAAATAAAAAATAAAAAAAGAAAGAAAGAAATGCAGAGAGAAGGGAATGCATTCAGAGACGAGAACTGCTAGTGGAACGAATACAGAAATAAGCAAAGTGGCGTCTTTTTGAGCCCTGCTTTCTGAACATCACTTCTCCCCTCTCTTCACGCTTCCCGTTACAAATGCTGTCATGTTGTAAGTCCCTGGCTTTTGTGTTTGTCAGTTGATGCTAGTTCTCTCAGCAGTCTGATTTCGAAGAGAAACCAGCGAAGTGGGTCATTCAGTTCTACTCTTCTCTTCTGTTGGGAGATAGGCCTCTGGAGGAATCCACTCAACCGTTAAACCTCTCCCTTCTCTCTTTGAGAAACATTCCTACTGAAAGACTTATAATGCATTTTTAAAATGTTCTTCCTTGGTTGGTGTCACGGGTATGTATTGCATTGTGAGAATCTGGGCTCAACATCCACTTTAATTGACTTCTTCCTTACAGGGCCTTGGACTCATCTTGATTTTATGCCTTTTCTTTTGAAATTTTTTTGAGTAGTTTTAGAGTCATAGAATTTGTCTTGTTTAATCAATGGAAAATAAAAGGAGCCCACATGTACTATTGTGCTGAATGGTGGTCTACATATGTCCTTCCTCTCATTAAATCCTAGCACTGCCTGTGTAGAGTAGGTAGATACTAGTCCCACAGGGTCTCATAACTTTGGCATAAAAGGAACATGAAACCTGGAAGTTTTTGCCTCCAGAGTCAGGAGAGTTATCACTGTACCAGGCATGCCCCTCCCACCCCAACACACACCACACACACACACACACACACACACACACACACACACACACGGACAGTGCACAGGGCTTTCCATGTGGCAAAATTCTCACTGAGAGTTCAATTGCATGAACACATAGAATAGCAGTCTAGATTCAGTGCTACTTGTTATAGTCACAAATGTGAGGAAAAATATTTTCCACATTAGAAGAATAAACACTATCCTAAAACATTAATTTGCTAATTACTCTTTGCTATGGAGGATGAAATCTGATACTCATAGGCTCATCTATCTTTTAAGCTATGCAGACATTCCGAACTTTCTTATATTATTAACTTTAACCTCTGCGATATCCAGGAAGCATTAAAATGGAAAAAATGCAAGGCTATCTCTCATAACCCTTCCCACCTAACACGGTGAGCTCGGTAAAATATGATGAGCTGCTTTTGTTGAGAAAAACATAATGGTACTCTCTTTTGATTCAAGGGTGTTAATGATTTTTGTGTTAGCATTAATTTGTTTTCTTTTACTTATAAAATTACTACATTCATTTTCCTTAGTAAAATGGAAAAACACCCCAACTGCCAAATGCTGGTGACATGTTCTAAGGGCCTCAATGCCCAGACTCATTAAGTTTGATTTTCAGCTGGTGAAAGTTTATCTTGAGAGAATTTTACTTATGCATTTTAAAGATACAATTACCCCTTTTCTCAGGCAATTTGTACTGATATTTGTCCTTTGTTATCATAGCAACAAAAGTTTTGCACATTACCATCTTATGCAATTCTGATACATTTGGTCTGTTCTTCCAAAAACATTAATGGAATACCAGCTGCATGTTTTTCTAAAAAATATTTTTGTTCTTCATGTTTGAAATAGTATATTTACTTAGAGAAGTCTATGAATCAATATGAGATTTGTTTTATACTTTAAAAAAATATTGACTTGAGCCTGAGGCAGTGTTGTAGACCTGTGAGTCCCAGCTACTCAGGAGGCTGAAGCAGGAGGATCACAAAGTCAAAGCCAACCTGGGCAATTTAGTAAAACACTGTCTCAAAATAAAATGGAAAAGGCTGGAAAGGTAACTCAGTGATCATGGGGATTGAACCCAGAGCTCCTGGGCTCAGTTCTCAGTACATTTTTTTTTTTTACTTGAATTTTAATGCTAAGCATCTTCAAAAGGAAATTGTGTTAGGTGATTAAAAAATTAATTAAGCCAGTAAAAATAGCTCTTTGTGATACTAACTAGAGTGTTTATAAGAAGACATAAACCTGAGCTTTGTCTCCCCTTTTATAATACTGCCTCACGCCCTCCATCCATGTGAAAGCATACTGGGGATTGACCTTAGGAGTGTTCTGCCTCTAAACTACACTCCCATTGCTTTTTACTTTTTATTTTGAAACAGGGTCTCACTAGATTTCTGAGAGTCTCACCAAGTTGCTGAGGCTAGCCTGGAACCTGTGATTCTTTTGTCTCAGCCTCCCAAGCACTGTAATGACAGGTTCAAATTAAACCTTAAATTAAAGCATTAGGAGAACATTGGAATTCTCTTAGATTTTTCTCAAATTGGCTAGATGTCCCCCCAAAAAATGCAGAGAAAACTCCACTTTGATACAGATCTTTTTGTTTTGATACATGCAGAAAATGAATTTCAACATATATAACACTGTTTTGAATTTCCAATATTACAGTGATTTTTTTCTTTCCCTTCCTTCCTCCCTCCCTCCCTCCCTCCCTCCCTCTTTCTTTCTTTCTTTCTTTCTTTCTTTCTTTCTTTCTTTCTTCTCTCTCTTCCTTTTACTGGGAATTGAACCCAGAGGCATTCTACCTCCAAGATATACCCCAGGAATGCCCTCAGCTTGATTTTATTTATTTGGAAACAAGGTCTTGCTAGGTGGCTGAGAGCCTTGTTAATTTGCCGAGGCTGGCTTCGAACCTGCAAACCTCCTGTCTCAGCCTCCCAAGTACTAGGACCACAGGCGTGCACCACCATGCCCAGCCCCCATGACTTTGAAATACATTTCCTTTCAATTTGGCTTCACAACTCTCTTGTTGGTAGATATTAACCCAATGTTAAAGAGAGACACAAGGATTCAGTGGAGCGAGTGGCCCTCTGTTACTAGGGTCACAAGTTAACTTTGGGAGTTATGATCACAGCCCTGTTGTCTCAGATTCACTGAACTTTCCATGATTAGATGACACCAAATGAAAGAAGCAACATGGAGTGAACACCTATAAATTAACCTAAATTACAAGCTATGTAAGCCTATCTCTTTCACCTCATCACTTACTTTATAAGGCATTTAAATCTTAGATTACAAAACTTTCCTATTTGCCAAGTTTTTACTTTTTGGATGTGATCAGGAGGGATAGCCTGAAGAAGTCCTCCTTCACTTGGTTCACCTTGAAAATGATGGACAGACAAATCCCAGCTGTTATTTCAGCTTATGAATCTTTTTCTTGGCTCACAGCTGCAAACGTTTTTTGAGACATTCCTGAGGGCAAGCTCACCTCTTCAGGCATTTGATAATCTGAAGGAAGCGATTAGCAAACTCCTGCTGGCTGCTGAAATATTCAGTGAAACATCTCTGGGACCAAAGACCTTCCATCGGTAAAAAGAACTTTTCGTTTTTTTAAAAAAAAAGAGCAAACAAAGAAAACAAAGTCTATCTTTTACAAATTGTTAGTGAAAAATATCTTAATTATTACAAGTGGGTGGTCCTTGGAAAATTTTACAAATAGGATCTTCTAAATATGTATGGGTTGATTTATATATCCTAAAACTCAGAGCGTGCCACACACTTACTAGCATCCAAGGAATGGTGACAAGAAATGAAGCACAGATTTTTAAAATTAAACTTTAAATTGCAGTCTTCTTTCAAGGTCAGCTATTTCTACCACATAGACTCTGTGTTGACTAGGTGCAATTTTACCTATAACTAATAAATTTCATGCTCCAATATCCTTATGCTTTCAAAAGGCAGAGGAAGAAGCAAAGAATATTATTAACAAATTCAATAGTGTCTATCCTCACATCTTGACTCATTTGAAAATAATCGATTGCCTTTGCTCTAAGGAAATGTTATACCTAATATATCAAAAACAGGAACAGTCCCTCAGTTTGTTATTCTCTTTGTGGCACTTTATATGTAGGATCCTGGCATGTAGGAGTGGATGACTTTTCTTCTCTATATTAAAGTTTCCTGGAAGAACTTTATTGTTTAGTTTAATGTGATGTGAAGAACTTCGAGAGGCTTGTATTTCCTGTGAGAAACCAAAACAGATTCCAACTCCAAGAATACATTACATATAATTTTCATTTATCCAAGCCACTGCACTTTTTAAATTGCTACTGAATTAAACTGATATAGAAATTTAACTGTAGCAATTATGAACAATAGGATGTAAAAGAACAAGCGTAAGTGTAGCAAAGAGAATTTATTTTCTGGTTACCCTGTGTTTTTGTTTCAGATGTAGATTGTGTTTTCAGCTTTTAACTTTTGATATTGGTTATGGCAGCCTCAGGTACCCTGTGGTGCTCCAGGTGAGTGTACCAAAGGTCTAAAGTGTGTGTGTGTGTGTGTGTGTGTGTGTGTGTGTGTTCATTCATGCTATTTTCATTCATAGTTGCCATTTGATAAACAGCAACTGGAATTAAAGTCATTACCCACATTGCAGTTCAAGGAATTAACAATAGTATGTGGCTAGTCTATGAGTTCCAATACTGTGAGTCCCTGTAGAGCAAACATGAATATTTCTATGGTTCAACCACTCTTTGTAAAATAAATGTGGTATGAAACTAAATATGTTTAAGGGAGATAAGTTGTATACATAATACGTGTAGTAGATTACCCAGTGTATTTACATGATATTATAAAAAGGGCAACTGTTACTCTTTTTTTTTTTTTTTTGGTACTAGGGGTTGAAGCCAGGGGCATTCTACCTCCAAGCTACACCCCCAACCCTATTTTATTCTTTATTTTGAAGTAGTGTCTCACTAAGTTGTGGAGGGCCTCACTAAGTAGCTGAGGCTAGCTGAGAACCTACAGTTCTCCTTCAGCCCGTCCCCCGCCCCAGCCCCAAGTATTAGGATTACAGGAGTGTGCCACCTTGCCCGGCTGGCAACTATTATTCTTTATGTATAAGCATTTAGTTTTAAATTGGTCAATATTTTATTTTTTAAAGTCATGAGATTTTTTTGAATTTTTTCTAGTATTGGTATATATAAACTGAAGTGTTTTGTCCACTGATAATTTTTATACCTCTTGAATTAAATAAACTCAGATCATTTCTCCCAACATGATTTTCTTCTTCTGAAATAGCCCTCAGTGCAGCCGGGTGTGGTGGCGCACGCTTGTAATCCTAGTACTTGGGAGGCTGAGACAGGAGGATCGCACAGGTTCGAAGCCAGCCTCAGCTACTTAGTGAAGCCCTTTGCAACTCGGTGAGACTCTGTTTCCAAATAAAATATTAAATAGGTCTGGATATGTAGCCCAGAGGTAGAAAGCCCCTGAGTTCCATACTCAGTACTACAAATAAAATAAAATAAAATTGCCCTCAAAGGCAAGAAGATTAAAAAAACAATTTGTTCAATTAGTCTACAAAAATCTGTTTCTTGAGTTATGGAGTAGGAAGAGAGCAATAGAAACAAAGTAAAATTATGAATATCCTGAATTCACATCTATACAGCATTATTTGTTTTCAAATTAAAACACAGGGGAGGCAATTACAGACATTTGGTTGAGTAGTTTTAACATTTATTTATAAAATTTTAAAAACTTTATAAAATTACATATTAAAATTACCATTCATTAATTATTTTACACATATATCTAATAGTTACTATGTTTTTTAAAAATGTGTAGTTTGGGGAAATGTTACACGTTTATCTTTAATGAACACAGATTCTTCAATTATAAGTGCTTTCACGATAAGCTAATGTGTAGCTGGCATGGCTTTTCATGTGAGTAATCCCAGTACTTGGAGGCTAGGACTGAGGATCCTATAGGTATAAGGCCAACCTTAGCAACTTAGTGAGACCCTGTTTTAAAAACTAAAATAAAAAATCTGGGGGGTGTATCTCAGAGGTAGAATGCCCCTGGGTTCAATCACCAGTATCAAAAAAAAAAAGATAAAGAAGCTAATTTGACTTTATAACATAGTTAATTTTTTAACATTAAAGAATTACATCTTTTAAAGAACGTTACTCACATTATAAAAGCTGTTGACCTCCAAGAAGGCCACTAGATGTCAGATCTGATCTACAATCAGCAGGAAATAAATCATGTCTTAGAAATAGTTCCACTGAATTCAAAGTTTATGAAAAATATTTGCTGTGCTATTACTCTTTTAAAGGTGCATGAGCATTTACATTTTCATGATGATGATCAAATGGATTCTGAGGACCAAAATGCAGAAGAATTCCTCTTAAAAGATACTTTCAATTTTCTTTTCTCCAATGAATCTTCACTTTCTTTATTTTCTGAAACATTTCAGAGACTTTATAGATCAGGAATATTTCAGGTAAGAACATATCTGTGTTATCATAAATATTTTTTCAAGTTATTATTTAGAAACTGCCATTTTCTTTGTTATGAAATCAAGCAATTTGATTATTCATTTGAAATTTATTGATATCTGTCATATTGCTCCTTTTAATTTTTCTGACCTAAAAACTAAATTATTTGCATATAAACTAAATGGATATTAATTATTATAGTAAAATTATGGGCTGTAAATCAAAGAAAGTGCTTCATAATTTTTAAGGAATGTTTGTATATATTATAAGTAATATGTATTACACACTACAGAATGCACTTTATAATATCTAAGAAATGTCTGTGTGTATTATGAGTAATATGTATTATATATGACAGAATGCTTTTAAGGGTGTGTTGAAAGTCTTTGGAGGCAACATAGAACAGCAGACATTGTTCCAGAAGACTTAAGTTATAACATTAATGCTTTAAAGCATTTCCATCTGCTAATATGTTTGGCTAGATGTTGATGATCAGGGTGTAAGAATGACATTGGTTAATTTTCACAGCCTGATAGCACACATTTTCTTGATACATAACACAATCTATACAGATTACCAGAGTATTATTCTTTACATATTATTCTGCTTTGGAATCTGTATTTGCAGACTTTGAAAGAGTAGAATGTGAAAGGTCTCACAAAGACTGATGTTAAATTTCTCATAACCATCTCTCTGTACAGTATCAAACCTGGTAGCAGCAACACCTTAGCAAAAGTAGATGTGGGGAAAGCTGGGTGGGGGGGGTCTCCTAGAGGCTGTGAAGCTGAAAAATGCTAATGTTCCTGTATGGAGTTCATTGCTTTGATGCGCTCACCTCTAGGACACAGAAGACTTTTGCTGCTTTCCCAGTGACTGCCACACACCTTCCTGTGTGCACCTGCCCATCTTCACTACCAGAGTATCACTGAACTGTGTTACCCAAGTCCACCTTGTCAAATGTAAAGTTTTCCTATAGTGTGACATTGTGGTGACAGGTTAAAACAGTTACTATATATTATGTAACATGAAGTAGTCAAATTTTTGTATCGGGTTATGAAGTGGGCTATTGGGGTAAAGATGATTTGGCATTTTTAGCAACTGCTTTTGCTTTTTTCTCCCTGTGTAGGGCAAAAACCATCAAAAGGAACTAAATCAATGTCTGTCTTTAGAAGAAATTGACTCAGTTATGACTTTTATAAAGGAACTTGGCAGTCTGGGACAATTCCTCCTGGTAAGACAAAAGTGACATGTGAGTTCTCTTGATAACTGAGATTATAGTAGATCAGCCCTGTGCTACCTGCTTTGGACTTTAATCAAGACAATGATACTTCTTTACTAAACAGAAATCTTCATAAGCTTCCTTCTTCTTTTCAGAGATCTAAGTATTAAGCTGATCCAGATCATATGCTTTAAGAGTTTGCAAACATCCCTTGACTTAGTAAAGGTAAAAGAATATGGGATTAGTATAGCTGCCAGGATTTGACAGTTCTCAAATGAAAAACGTCAACAATTTTCTGAAGAAGTTTTGCTTTTAGCCTCAGGACATTTGCATCCAACCAAAGTTCATTTCTACTTTTAGGCCATTTTAACTTGTGAAAAATCAAATATAATTGAACAAAACCAGAATATCTAAGAAAGTGAGCTAAATCTTAATTTATTGCAACTCTAGAGCAAATGTTAAAAAAGAAAGTATGAATAATTATAGCAAATCTTACTGGTTATAACCTAAAAACAGCACGTCCTTTCTCTTCTATTATTTTCTTGGGCTTTGTTAATTTATTGGTAAATCCCAAAGGTTAGTTTATTGCATATGAACGCGTACACTCAGTATATGTTTTGATTCCACTTCGGCCACTTTGTAGATTATAGCTTGTATGTTTCCACCTAAGACTTGTTATGTAAAACATCATTCTTAAATTTTATGTTTAAAGTTTCATTAATAGCTAGGTGTAGTTGTGCAGGCTTGTAATCCCAAATAGGAAGATAACAAGTTTCTGGCCAGTCTCAGCAACTCAGTGTGGCCTTCACCAACTTAGTGAGGTTCCGTTTCCAAATAAGAGAATAAAATAGGGCTGGGGATATAGCTCAGAGGTGGAGTGTCCCTGGGCTCACTCCCTAGCACCACACAAAATAAGTAAATAAGTGTACATTAATAATTCATTTGTTAATCTGATTGATGTTTGGCTCAAGCATTACTTTTTTAGTTTAAAATTTTTATGCGTTCATGTCTACTTAATGCAACCAGTTGACTAAGCTAATGAGTTTAAGAGTTGTTTTTTATAATTTAGCTCCATATTTTGGAGGGTTCAACGTAGGCTTGTTTTTCCAAACATAATTTAATTTATATGCTTATCACATTAATTAGTTTATATATAGTATTACATTCATGATGGTTTGGCTCAATACTATAGAAAGATAATCAGAGACTCACCTTTCAGAAATTTATAATTTAAGATACTCTGAGTTTAAAGAGCTTCTCTTTAAGTGATTTGAGGAAGAACTAAAACATGTTGAAGAAGCAAGGATAAACTCCAAATCCCTGACTCAAAGAGTTGAGACTAGAAGACTGAAGATTATAGCTTCAGTTTTTCTGTTTGTTTGTTTTTGGCAAAACTAATACTCTCACCCTGACATAATTTAATTATGATACAGGGAGATTTCTGCTCAGTTTTTCCACTGCCTGACTCCCTCTGCTACTTAGCTGTTTTCAGATATCTTTAGCAAGAAAGTGAAATTTATTTTTACTCAATGAAAAGAAAACATCCTATTAGGAAATAGGATTATCAACCAAATTAGTCCCTTATAAAAAATGGCATTTTCCTTGACAACTGCATATGAAATTAAATCGTGATATTAATCAATAAATCAAATAATACATTGGTTTTTTTAAATATCAAAATAAATATAAAGCTTTTCCTAGTCATATTTCTTTTTAATTTATTGATATTAGTATGCTGATATTTTGTTTTTGAATATCTCTTCCCAGCTCTTCCCATTTACTACTCCAGGGATTCAATCTTTGATGCGTGACCTTTATGGTACAACAAATCCTATAGGAAAGGCTGGCTCAGTCCTGACCCAATCCTGGTCTCTTTTGAATATATTTGAACAACTTTGGCTCCTGAATAAAAGGGCACAGCTACATCCCCTGGAATGGTAAGATAGCCGCAAATTTGAACTGTGCAATCCAAAAAATCTCTAGTCTAAAGATTGATTTCAAAAGGCTTTGCCTAACATTAAAGAAAGCAGCAAAAAGAAGTGTGTCCAAAAACTTTGTGCCCTGGAAAATGAATGTCTTTAAAGCATTGAAACCATAATGATTCTAGTCGTCTTTAAGCAAAAATATATCCAACAGTTTTTTAAACCAACAAGACTTGACTCCACTATAAAAAATACTTGAAATGAAAAATTTCAACCTGGTTTCATTCTATGATATATATCTTTGTATTGTTAGAGCTTCAGACAAAATTAGGCGAGATCTGTTTCATGAGGCATCCATCAGAGTGGAGCCTGATACAGTAAGAGCATTTATTTAGAGGATTGTGGAGGTGTTATTTCATTCTGGGAAAATTTATGTAAATATACTCTGTCTTTTTTTATACTTTTATTGGTGCATTGTTTGTGCACAAATCACTTGATATATTTCCCTCCATATCTCCCCAACTCCCTCCCTCTTCATATGTTTAGGAAACTGGTAGTGATACTGTCTTATAGAAACATGTGATGATGATGGTGATGATTGTTATTATTATTGTTATTGTTATTGTTATTATTTACAGTAGTAGGGATGGAACCCAGGGGCAATCTTTCTCTGAGCTACACGCCCAGACCTTTTTTTTTTTTTTTTTTGATTCCTTATTTTGAAACAGGGTCTTACTAATTTGCAGAAGGCCTTACCAGGTAGCTGAGGCTGGCTGCAAACCTGCAATCCTTCTGTCTCAGCCTCTCAAGTGCTGGGATTACAAGTGTGTGCCACTTTGCGTGGCTGGGACATACATTATTTGAACTTTTTTTTTCTTTTCTCTCAATCTCCTTCCCACTTCCCATTTCCAATCCCCTTCTACCATTCTAATGTTTCTCTGCAGTCACTTTAATTTTCCATTTTCTCCTTAACTTCCACATGTGAGAGACAACATTTGACCCTTAACTTTCTGACACTGTCTGATCTCACTTAGCATGATGTTCTCTAGTTCCAGCCATCTTTCAGGAAGGAACTTTCTGTTTCTTTTGTTTTTGGAAGGTGGCTTCCCATCTCCACTCCATGTTAATGAGTTAGGAATAAGGGTCTGAGGGGCAGATGGTCCAAGTGATACATCAATGCCTCTAACAAAGTGGGGAGTGCCTGAGGTTTTGTCTACTTTTTCTTTTACATGAATGGAATTAAGAGACCATGGCTTCTCAACTGCCTGGAAAACAGAATAAAACCTAAACTTCATAGGGAAATGAAAGACTATGGAGCATGCCACACTCATTCAGGTCTTGTGTGGCCACTCTGAAGATGACTTCCATTCTACTGACTTACACTTCATTTCCTTCTGCCTCTGGAGACAGTACAAATGGTTCTGTAAGGCATTCCTTTTATAATTAAAAAACACAAATAATCATGTACTTGAAGACTTCTTATCACATCTCCGAGAATCAGAACTCACTTTAATTGCTCCCAGTTTATGAACTTGGCCTTATTTTCTTAATACCTGAGACTAGTAAGCCCAACAGGTTTCATTTGTGTGCTTAAAATTTAAGTTTTAAATAATGTAGCTTGAAGCTTTTTTTTTTTTTTTTTTTGGTGGTACTGAGGTTCCTGGAAACTCTTCTACCTCCAGGCTACACTCTCAGACACATATTTTTTATATTTTTATTTGGAAACAGGGTCTCTTAAGCCAGCATGGCTGGCTTCGAACCTGCGTGATCCTCCTGTCTCCGCCTCCCAAGCGTGGGGATTACAAGCGTGCGCCACCATGCCTGGCTCAAAGCCAATTTTTTTAACTTTGCAGCCACTGAAATAATTCAAGGATATATCACTCACCATTACAGGTAGGTAAAGAATAGACTTGATCTCACTAAGGAGCCTACTTAAGTATTGTTTTTAACCTTGAGGAAGTTCCCTTGAGATATGCAAGCTTTAGAAAGTTTGTTACCCAGAAGTTTTTCTCAAGCTCTACATATGTTGTAAGGTTAACCAATCCACTGATGTTAAACTCAGAAGATTGGATTCCGTTCCAATAAGGAGATTTACTAATAATGGTCAGTACTGAGTACAATTAGAAAGGATCAGAACTTTTTTTTGAATCAGACAAACCTGGATCCAAAAATCCCAATTAGAGGCAAGATTCAGAACTTTCTGAGACTCAGTTTCTTCATCTGTAAAATATACAATATACTAGAAGGTTGAGACAGGAGGATCAAAAATTCAAGGCCAGCCTCAGCAAGTAGCAGGATTTTCAGCAACTTCAAACCAACCAACCAAGCAATAAACAAACAGGACTGGGTTGTATCTTAGAGGTATGATGCCTCTAGTTTCAATCCCCAGTACATACACACACACATACACACACACACACACACACACACACACACACACACACAGATACACACACACACACTATATATATATATATATATATATATATATATATAATTTCAGTAAGTAGTAAAAAATCAGTAAACTTTTCATGTTTCTGTACTATCCAAAGGTCACTTTTAGCAGTATAAACAGGAAGTAATGCTTTTTTTATTTTACAAGGAAAGCAAGACATGTTAGAAAGACATAGCTAAGATAGTGTGGAAATAAGTAAATTTTAGATATTTATCTAAAGGCAATTAGCATATTGCTCTCAGAAAATTTCAAGAAAAAGAAATCTAAATTATCTAATTTATCTAAAAATTTCAAGAAAAAGAAATCTAAATTATCTATTTTATCTAAAAATCTAATTTATCTGGGAGCATAAGTACTTTTAAATACCATGTATAAATACTGTACACATTTTCCAGGTGAGGGACCTGGGGTTCTAAGATGATGGGCTATTAGCTCAAGCTGCACAGTTACTACCAACAGAGATGGAACTGGGATCTTGGCGTTCTCATCTATGGTCCGGGACCTTGTTCCAGTGTGTCATGCAGAGGGGATGGTCATCATTGATTTTATCTTCACAATGGCCACCTCTAATTTTTCTCCAGAATAAGTCAATTTTATATAACCACCCTACAGTGAGGTCTAATGACTTCATCCTATCAAGACCATTTACTTGTAGTAACAAGATGAGGAAAGCAACAGCAATAGATAACAGTTATGCCTGTGCCCTGAGGCTAAAAATTCAGGAATCCTAGTGGAATTAGTATAAATATGAATGGAAAAGAAATCTTAAAATCAATGTTTGTGTACCATCTGCTGACTTTCACTTTACTGAAAATAAAGTTGCATGTGTAATTTGCTCTAAGGAAAGGCTTTCCAAGAAAATCCACGTGGTTTCAGAACAAATCATTAATTCACAAAATTACCCAATAAATCACCGCAGGATGTCTTTCTGTACAAAGCAGCTCATTCCATTTACATAGAAATGTTTCCAAAATTCAGTTTTTGTGATAAAAACTTTCAGGGTTTTATCCTTTGCAAGATTTGCTTGGAGTTTTTGCTTCATGGGAATTTTGAAAAAATATATTTTACTTTGGCTTGGTTCCTGGTCAGACATTAACTAAACACATTTCTTATGCCATCCTTACTTTATTTGTTTCTCCATCCCATTAGAGGAGAGAACTCTAAGACCCAGATGCCATTACTTTTCATTCCTAATTACTTTATTGTCAATCCCAAGGAAAATACTTTTAGAAATAAAACTGAAGTAAAACAATTACATCTTCTAACTTTAGCAAGATATTTAATTCCATGATTCTTCTTAATTTCTTATCTGATAGTTATCTCTTAAAGGAATAGATTATGCCTTATTCATCTCTGCTTTGCTACAGTATCCATCAGAATATCTGGGATAATAAGTGCATATAAAATTCATTTAACATAGAACATTTTACTTAACTTTGATAGCATCCCTGCAAAGTAAGCCAAGTATTATTATCCCTGTTTTGCTGGGATGAAAATAATGGCCATTAGCTCAGGAGAGTCATGTCAGGGGTGGGAGACCTGGTATGCCCAATCTTCTCTGTTGTCAAGATCAGCAGTTTTTCTATCTGCAATTTTAGATTATTTTCTTTACAAATTTAAGGATTTAAAGAGCAATCTGGCTCAAAATTTAAATGATAAAGAAGATGAAGCAAACACACCGAGATAGAACTGAGTCCTTCTATTCACTACAGATTCTGAGTTTAAGGATAGATCCTTTGGCAATATAGGTCATTTTGTGCGAGGTACAATTTGTTTCTTCAGATTCTGGGTATGTTCTTTCTCAGACAATGTCTCAGAGTTTCCAAGCTTTTTTTTTTTTCTTTTCTTTAAAAACTGTGTAACTTAGCCAGATTCCAGTGAGAGTATGCGTTCTTGAATTGCTTCTGTTTGGCCCCAGACTATCTGAGATTGCTCAGCTTTGGACAGAAGAGCAACTTTCCCCCTGGTTTTCTTCAAATGTGCTTTGACTGATTAGAGATGATGAGAATTCCACCCTCCTCACTGGGGAACAGATTTCCAGTTTTGAGGAATGAAATCCAGAAAGTGTTTCTTTGTCTTCATCAAAACAACTGTGCCCACACAGAAGACAAGATAACGTGCTTAATGGAGTTACCATGAATTTTGCTCGTTTTATTGATTTGGACTTGTTTGGCATTGAATTTGCAGGAATTCTTTCACAGAAGATCAGAACGTTGAAAAACCACAGGTGCCATTTGATGCAAATGAAAGCAAAAAAGGTAAAACTATGTCTTTCTTATTTCAACATAAAGACAAATATTGCCTGGCCAAAAAATACATACAAAATATTTAGCTTAATTAGCAGTCAAACTTGGAAATTAAACAAGGAAATTCTATTTTCCCTCAAAATTAGATTTTTATTTTTAAAAATAATAGAATTGGTAAAAAACTATAAGGAATCCATATTCTCATAATGATGATGGATGTATAAATTAGAATGTTTATTAAGGAGTCAATTAACAACATAAAGGAGTTTAAAAATTATTCTTACAAACCAGGAATCTCAGATATTTGTTTTAAAAAACAATTGAGAATGTGTATGAAAATTAATTAAATAACTTATAACAAAAGGAAAAAATAGAAGTGATCACTATTGCCATAAGATTGAATTAGATGCATACGTGAAGTTAGGTCATATGGTGAAATTCTATGAAGATATTCCAGTATCATGGAAAATATTTATGACATGAAAGATGTTTAGGATATTTAGTTTGGTAAACAATGGACTAGTATCCAGAGGAACCTCAAGGAAACTTAATGATGATTTGGATTTTCTCTCTTAAGCTTATCTCTATTTTCTTATTTTTTTCCTTTTAAAATTTTTCTGAATTATTTTTTTTCATCAGAAAAGTATGTGTATGCATGTTGGTACCATTTTGAACCTCACTATTAGTTATAATTAAAACATACCAATACAAGAGTATTAAGGCCAGACATGATGGCACATGCCTATAATCCCAGTCCTTGGGAGGCTGAAACAGGAGGACTGCAGGTTCAAGGACGGCCTCAGCAAGTGAGTGAGACTTGAGTGAGATATTGAGTGAGACTCTTATCAGCCTGGAGAAATCTTTGTTTCAAAATAATAGAACAGGACTGGGATTGTAGCTCAGAGATAGAATGTCCTTGGGTTCATCCCCAGCACTCCCAAACAAACAAACAAACAAACAAAACCATTTTCCTATTACAGACCAAGATTTAATCCAATACAGTGGCTCTCAGTGGGTGTCCCAGACCTGACAAGCAGTAGCAGCAGTAGCAGCAGCAGCAGCATATCACTAGGAATGTAGAAATTCCAATCTCTTGAATCAAAATCTAGGGGTGAAGCCCAGCCATTTTTAGTTTTCAGTGCTAGGGCTTGCACTTGAGGTCATTCTACCTCTGAGCTACACCCTATTTTATTTAAAACAGGATCTTGTGAAGTTGCTACGTCTTTCCTCAGCAATTTGTATTTTAAGAAGTCATTCAGATGAGAATGAAGCACACAGAATCCGAGAATCACTGTTTCAACAGAATAAATCAGTAGGCCCTGTAAAGAATTAGTGATAAACAGTATTATTCATTTTTCTCTTTAAATAAATAGTTTAGGCACTACATGTGCTCATATTCAGTTGGTTGTTTAATATATGCTTATTAAACAGTTTTTAAATAAATGTTTGATTAAACTCAGAAATCTAGAAACAATTTCAACATAACCAACTAGATGGGATTTCTGAATTTTAATGTTAGGAAATTATAGTCATAGGATCATAAATCTAGAAGCACTTTGGGGCAATGACATTTAGACCATTATTCTTCACCTTTATTATTTTTCTGTTTGAAATAATTATTTCTCTAAGCATTGAATCAGATATCTTTTGCTTTTTGTAATAGTTTTACCTAGAAATTCTCACTGTTATAATAAAAGCTAAATAATAATACATGTTTTATTAAATTATACTTTAAGATAACTAAATATGTGTTTTAAATTTAATTAATAGTTTTTATTTTAAATGTATATTTCTTTTTTTAGCAGCAGTCTCACAAAGTGTGAACAAAAATAAAGATACACGGTGCAGTAATGGTGAGTTGAGATTTAAGTATTTGGGCAGCATATTTAATCGGCACAATCACATTAAATATAAGAAGAGAATCATTTTATCATATTTTTATCCTTAGGCACTTGTGCATTTTATTTTATTATTTATTTATTTTGTGATAGTGGGGATTGAACTCAGGGGCATTCTACCGTCAAGCAATACCCTCAGCCCTGTTTTATTTTTTATTCTGAAAAAATATCTAAGTTGCCAAGGCTGGCTACAATCCTGTGATCCTTCTACCTCAGCCTCCCAACTACTGGGATTACAAGTGTGAACTGCCGTGACTGGCAAGTATTTTAAATAAATTTTAGGATGTTGTTGTTACGTGAATTATATAATAAAATGTATTTTTTTATTTTTTATTTTGGTGGTACGGGAGATTGAACCCAAGGGAATTCTATTCTCCAAACCACACCTAGCTATTTATTTATTTATTTATTTATTTATTTATTTATTGTACTGGAAATGGAACCCAGGGTCCTTCTACCTCTGGACTACCTTCCCAGACCTATTTTATATTGGAAACAGGGTCTCACTAGGTTGCTGAGAGCCTCACTAAATAGCTGAGACTGGCTTTGAACCTACATGATCCTCCTGTCTCAGCCTCCCAGGTACTGTGATTACAAGCATGTGTCACCATGCTTGGCTGCTTGTTGTATTTTGATAAAGTTCATATCTGTCACCTTTTCATAAAAAGAACATTTAAAATTTTCTTTTTTTAGCATAAAATGTTATATTTCTTTGTTTACTTATTTAAGGATAGTGACTTCCAAACTCATTTTGAGGGACTCTTAGGGTTTTAAAGTTTATGGAAGTTCATCAAATGAAAGAGTTTATATGATATAGGGTACTTGAGTAGAATTTTTTTATATAGTATAGAGTTTTTAAGCCAATTTTTATAAAATTCATGAATTTTGTAAGTTTTTTAGTAAATAAAATATTCATTTTAAGTTCACATAAGTTTTAAAATAATTTCCTTTACTCTTGTCGGTATTATTACAATAGTCTTATAAATATATTTTTCTAAAGAATCTAATTTGTTCAAGGTCAAGGCTATGAGATGCCTGAGCTGGGTCATGAAGCTGGGCATTCCTATTCTTGTTTAAAGCTTCTGAATATTTTCTTAGTATTCTATAATATATGCTGCAAAAATTAGGGCTCTACATAGTACTTTTTGATGTGTAGCTGAAATATATCTACATCTATATATGTGGTGCTAAAACATACACTTTGAAAATTTCATCTGTCACAAATAAAATAAAATCCCATAAAACACTAAAGTTGAAAATTAAAATGTATGGACAGGTTTTATTTATTATAAATAGGAGTCTTCCAATTTAATATGATCTAATTTTTATTGTCTAACATGCAAGTTAGTTCATTTATGATATTTTAACACTTCTTAAAATCATGATGGATTGAGAAGCAATGTAATAATAGAGTTTAATAGACTCAATATCCAATTAAGGAAGATAGTATTTTGTTTATTTGTTTTGTTTGTTTGTTTTGTGGTACTGGAGTTTGAATTCAGGGACATTCTACCTCTGTGCTACACCCCCAGCCCTTCAAAAATATTTTAAAATTTATTTTATCTTATTTTATTTATACTTTTATTTTTATGAGGATCATATTGAAAATGGCATACATTCACACAGTGCTTGGGGCTCTCCTTCTCCACTTCCCCTTTCCACCCCTCACAACAATGAGTGTCCAGGTTGACCATGCTACATTCATATGTTTACACATATTCTAACGTAGCTCCTCTGTTAATCAACCTCAGCCTTCTTCCTCCCCTACCCTTCCATTCTAGCTTTGCTGAGGTTCCCCTCCATTATCTGGAGTACCTTTTATATCTCCAATACTCCCTAGTTTGGGCATATTAGAGAAAACATATACCCCTTCTTTTCTGGGATTATCTGATCTCAACATAATATTCTCCAGGTCTTTCCATCTTCGTTTGAGAATGACATGATTTTGTTCTTCTTTATTGCTGAGTAGGATTACACTGTGTGTGTTTCCCATAATTTTGCAATTCATTCATCTGTTGATGGAAACCTAATTTGGTTCCATATTTTGATTATTACAAATTGTGCTGCTATGAACATGGGAATGCATATGTTACTGTGGTTCTCTGATTTCAACCCCTTTGAAAAGATACCCAGGAGTAGTGTAGCCAGATCATATGGTGGATCTATTCCCAGTTTTCTAAGGAATTTCCACACTGATCTCCATAGTGGCTGAACTAGTTTGCACTCCCACTAACAGTGTAAAAGAGTTTTTCTTTCCCCACATCCTCGCCAGAATTTGTTATTTGACTTCTCTATGCCTGCCACTCTGATTGGGGTTAGATGGAATCTCAGCATAGTTTGATTTCCATTTTCTCGATGGATAATGATTTTGAACATTTTTTCATGGGATTATTGGCCATTTGTACCTCTTCTTTTGTGAAGTGTCTATTCAGTTCAGTTGCCCAGTACTTGATTTTTTGTTTTGCTGGTGTAGAGGCTTTTGAGTTATTTGTGTATTCTGGATATGAGTCCTCTATCTGAGTGGTGGCTGGTAAAGATCTTCTCCCATTCTGTGGGATTTCTTTTTAGGTTCTTGATGGTTTCCTTTGATGAGAAGAAACTTTTTAGTTTGATGCCATCACACTTGTTAATTCTTGCTTTAATTTCCTGAGCTTTGGAGGTCTTGTTGAGAAAGTTACTATATGTTGAAGTGTTGAGCCAATGCCCTCCTCTAATAACTTCACAGTCTCTGGTCTAATTTCTAAGCCTTTTATCCATCTTGAGTTGATTCCTGTGCACAATGAGAGGTAAGGATTTAATTCCATCTTTCTACAAAAGGATAGCCAGTTCTCCCAGCACCATTTGTTGAAAAGGCTGTCTTTTCTCCAACATATGAGTTTGGGTCCTTTGTCAAAGATCAATTGACTATAGGTGTGTGGGTTTGTTTCTGTATCTTCTATTCTGCTCCATTGATCTGTATACTTGTTATTGTGCCAATATCATGCTGTTTTTACTACTGTTTATCTGTAGTATAATTTGAAGTCAGGGATTGTGATGCCTCCTGCAAGGTTCTTATTGCAGAGAATTGCTTTGGCTATTATGGGTCCTTTCTTTCTTCATATAAAATTCATGACTAATTTTTCTAGGTCTATGAAGAATGTTGTTGGTATTTTGATAGGAATTGCATTGAATCTGTAGATCACTTTTGGTAGAATGGCCATTTTGATAATATTTATTCTATCCATGAGCAGGAGATCTTTCCATCTTCCGAGGTCGTCTTCAATTTCTTTTTTTAATGTTTTATAGTTTTCATTGTAGAGGTGTTTTACATCTTTTTACTAGTTTATTGATAAACTAGTCCTACCTGGAGTTTCGCAATTAATCTTTCTATTTTTATTATATGCTATAAGATGTTGTTTTAAAAATTGACGATGCCTCAGAACAGGGGGGGATTATCTTTAAGAGTCGAGGCTGTTTTTATGCTTAATTTGAGTTACAATTTTTCTCTCAAGAGAGTAATAAAACTCTGTGGTTTAAAAAAAAATCCATTAAAAGCAGTCCAAACTTCAAACAGCTTTTCCCTGTGCACTTGCCAAATAGGTTAAACAGCCTGCTCCCACCATGCTTCTCGTTGGCTTCTCAGTAGATCTAGGGTAAGCTGGCAAGTTGGAACAGGGTTGGGAAAGGTGCCAAGGCAGCACCAGGTGTTTGTAGGTGGCAACCTTGATAATGCAGCTGAGATGTCAGAACTTAATCACCTTTCAAGTGGGGGCTCTGGGATACAGTACTCAAGCCAGAGATGGAAAGTTTTTGAAGAGACCAAAATTAAGGACTTGTTAAAATCTTGATGAAGAAAATAATTGCATGTTTATTTCATCTCATATGGGGCCGATATCTAGTTTCTAATGAATGCAAATATTCTTGTACACTATTTAAGTGAAACATAAAAAGAAATGTAAAAAATGGAAAATACAGGAAATATATCCAATGGGGCATGGTGGTGCACGTGTGTAAACTCAGTACTTGGGGAGGCTGAGGCAGGAGGATAACAGGCTTGAGGCCAGTCTCATCAAGTAATGAGACTCTCATCAACCTAGTGAGACCCTGTTTGAAAATTAAAAAAAAAAAGCCAGGCTTGGTGGCACATGCTTGTAATTTTAGCATTTGGGAGGCTGAGACAGGAGGATCATGGTTCATGGCCAGCCTCAACTACTACTTAGTGAGACCCTTTGCAATTCAGTGAAAAATAGGGCTGATAATGTAGCTCAGAGCTAGGATGCCATGGGTTCCATACCCAGTACCAAACACACACACACACACACACACACACACACACACACACACAATAAAAATAAGGTGGGCGTGGTAGCGCACGCTTGTAATCCCAGCGTTTGGGAGGCTGAGACCGGAGGATTGTGGTTCACGGCCAGCCTCATCTAATTAGTGAGGCCCTCCTCAACTTAGTGAGACCCTGTTTCAAAATAAAGAATAAGAAAATAGGGCAGGATATGTAGCTTGGAAGTCAAATGCTTCTAGGTTCCATCTCCAGACCCGCAAAAATAAATAAATAAAATGAATGAATAAATAAATAAATAAATAAATAAAATTAGGGCTGAGGATGTAGTTCAGAGATCGAATGTTCTTGGGTTCAATTCTTATCAATACACACACACACACACACACACACACACACATACATACACACAGGTCATACTGAGCAGAATATAGAATATCCCTTTTTATATTTTGTGGCATTTTCCTCTGTTGAGGTTCCTGGGAACGAAGGGTGTAATGATCCTTGAGGATGTTTTTTTCGAGTGTTTGGGGCAGTCCTGGAGTTCACGTTCTTTCCTCTACCTACTGTGGATAAGCTACTCTATCACCCTAATCGCAGTTTAGTTTAATGACACTTCCCGTTAAGAGACTTCCTCGTTGCCTGTTGGTTCCCGTCTATCACCACTCCATAGAGCCATTGCCTCCTTTCACAGAGTTGCTTGATATATGCCATTGATGTTGCCAAAATGTTATCAATCTACAGGAAAGACATTTCCCACCTTCTGTGCCTTTAAACTTTCAAGGGCTGAGCAAAAAGAAAAAAAAATCTGTACACCACCAACTAAAGTAAACAGCTGTTATATGTAAATTCTACAATATCTGACAAACTGAAAATCCAGCTGAAGCCATAAATCACTTATAACCAGGATGCCAAATGGACAGCCAGCAGTGATCACTGGAATTTTCAAAGGAGTTAGAGAAAAAATACTTTAGACATATATGACTTAAAAATATCAATCCACTTAATAGTTTTTTTCATTGTTTTGTTTTCTAACAGATAAAGACTCTGTGTGTCATATCAAGCAGATCTTTACACATCCACATGTGGAACTAAGTCCTGAATTTAACCCAAAGATCAAAAATTATTACTCTGAAGTCCCATTTGATGTGGTAACAGTGACCATCGGAGCAGAGACCTCTAAGTGTCGGTGCCAGGTGCACCTGTATGAGCAGGCGGGGCCCAGGTATGTGGACGCTCCTCTCCTGGGCTGGGTGGAGCCACTCCCTGGGAAGCAGACAGCTGATGGAACCATTAAAAGTGGTTCAGGAAAGACAAACCTCAGATCATTTGGAGAGATTGCCAGAGTGTGAAATCCTTACCCTTTTAGGGCAAGAATTACAATGAACACACTGGGCCAGAAATAGTGCTACATGCCTGTAATCCCAGGACTGGGAAGCTGAGACAAGAGGACAGCCTTGGCAGTGTGGTGAGACCTTGTCTCAGAATAAAAACAAAATTCTGCTGGGGGTATAGCCTGAGGTAGAATGCCCTTGGTTCAATTCCCAGTACCACAGAAAAGAAAAAGAAAAAAAAAGAACATATTGGTTCTCTATTTATCTATAATCTTTGTAACAACATTGTAATAAGAGAATCTTATTATACAGAATATTAAGAAGAATCTAAAGGAACATTCTTTGTTGTCTGCCTCTTGTTTTCTTATCATTGATGTCAATCTTGCTGAATAGTAACTTCTTTCTACTCCCTAGCTAAATCCTGAAGTCTATGGATAGTTGGTGGTTCATTGCTTAAACATGTTGGTGATAATTTTTGGGCATAGTACCACGAACTTCTCTAGCCTCACAGGAATTTCTTTTCTATACATTCTTTTGAACATCACCAAATCTTTTGTCTATAATTTTGAAGAGGACAGTGGAAGCTTATTATTGGCTGTTTCCATGTCATAGGGAAAGAAAGTCACTTAGTAGTTCTGGTAGCAGAAAGAAAAGAGGATTTGAGTCACCCAACCCAGATCTCATCTCTGGCTCTACCATATAATTTTGGGCAATTTGTTTATTGCTACTACTTTATGATCTCTATATTTAAAATAGGAATCATCACAGTTTGTGTACAGAGTTATTGTAAGTATTAAAGATGATGGATGACTTTGACAAGGGGTAAAAAAATACTAGATTTTTTTTCCTGCTTTATTACTGGAGGTCCTGGTTCTCTCTGTAAGATGACTTTTGGCATAGCAAAGTACCATGAAACAAATGTTTAGTTTCTTTTTCATATTTTAGATTTCTCATGAAATTTTATAGGCCTTGACAGGTTAAATGCATTTAATAAATGTTGATTTCTGAATCAGTTGGGGCTGATTAAATGTCCCTTATTTATATTTATTCTGTTTTACTCTCCCTCTTCCTCATCCTGTTCCCTCTCTCTGCAGCCTTGTCAACTACCCCCTGGGCTTAGGAATGAACAGAATCTCAATGTTTGTGGTGGGAGAATCTCCAACAGGGGGTGAGACACTGGTCACCTATAAACTCACCATCTACAGAGAAGACCGCCCTAGTCTGCCTTTCTTTGAGGACTTCAGGGCCTGTGGTTTTGTGCAGGTAAGTGAATTTTACATTTGCATGGAGTTGAACTGGGAATGATTTTTTAACCCAGGTGAAAACTGCCAAATGAAAATTGTTACAAGAAATTGTATGCTCTTAAATCGAAACTGTGGTCTTTGGGAAAGGGCAAAAGTCCCAGGCAGGTATCTAAGGCACTTCATTGTGAGTGGTTTTCTTTATAATGTGGTGTCTCCTCCCTGCTCTTGTTGTGTTCAGTGGGCTTATTGTGGTTACTATTTTTAAAAAGGTCTGAGTACTAACACTTAGTTAGGAAATTGGTTTCACATTTTTCCTTAAAATCGTGCTGTTTTTCTTGGATTTATCCCTGGATCTACTTTTGAAATTTTAAACTAGATTCGATGGAATTTATTTTAAAGAATGAGAGAAATACTTATGGAACTTTTTTACAGAATGAATAATGAATAAATAAAATTGAGTTTACTTGGGGTAGATATATTTCTCGTATCCTATTCATTTCCCAAGCCTGCAGTTTCTCCTTCAAGCAACATAAGTCATTCTATAGCCATGTAGGAAGAGGACTGTTAACCTAAGAGTTTGTTCTGTTCAGTGGCTTTGTTCTCTACTTCTCCCTTATTGTTTTAGGATTCTATGCATAACCGTTTACATTTTCCAACATGATATATATTATACATGATTGCAAGAAAGTAGTAATTGGCACTCTTATCATATATCCACTAATCCACTCAGAAAGTATAGCTGCAAATGCACTTATGTATGTCAAAAGGCTATATAAGCTACTGGGAACTTTGAAGTACAGAGGATTAAAGAAGGAGAAAAAAGGTCCAACTGGGTAGCGTGGGTGTCATATTTGTTTGTAGTTCTACTTGGTGGCCAGACTCAGTGATTCTGCCCCTGCACTATCACATCCACTGTCACATCTATTTCAAAAAGCTTAATATTTTGCAATGGAACCTGTCCACGAGATGTCTATTTGACAAGGAAACAAATATCTGTAATGTTTGAATTTTCACCAAGGCAAAGGGTATTTCAAATTGTATAGATAGATAATGGTCTAAAGCAAGATAAAAATATTTATTCTGAATGCCATTGATAGGTGTACTTAATTTTAAAAAGATAGTATAGAATTCCACGGTCAAACATGTTTATAAAGTAATAGATAAAACAAAGATAGCTATGTTTTTCAACTGTAGTATTTCTCCAAATCTTTAATATACTAATTTAAATGACAGTCCTTTAAAAAGAAATTATATGTGTGCTGAATTTCCATGGTAACCTAATGTCACTTTTGTGAGATATTAATATTTGTTTTATTGAAGAAATATTTGTCTAAAGTTTGGAGAAAACTTATAATATGTTCTCCACTTTTCAGTTTGCTTTATTTGGCTTTCTATATCCAAGTCTTTTCCTAAATTGAAAAACAAACAATAGAGCCAGGCCAAAAATGCTAAAACAAAATAAAACAACATCAACAACAACAAACCTAGAGAAAATTGTGTGTGTAGTTTTTATTTGTGTGTGTGAGTTTTTATGTGTATGTTTGGGAATATATAATTATTTCCACACTAAGCTTTCTTACCTTTTTTGGTAGAACATTTTTTTCATATATTTTAGTGTTTAAAATATTTGATGACTTTGAAAAACAACGACTCTACCAATAAATCTAAACCTATATGTATTCTATAATGTTATAGAATAACCTAGTTATATACTCAAGATAAATAAAGTTTATATCCACTAAAGGACATACAAAATCTTCATATCAGTTCTATTCATCGTAGCTGAAAGCAAGAAACAATTCAATAAAGAAATAAATATGATATAATTGTGATATTTAAAAATAGCCAGGTGTGGTGGTGCATGTCCATAATCCCCGTACTTGGGAGGATCAAAGTTTTGAGGTCAGTGACAGCAATTTAGGGAGACTAGTTTGAAACAAAATACATACATACATACATACATACATACATACATACATAGCTGGGGATGTAGCATGGAGGTAGAGTGCTCCTGGGTTCGGTCCCCAGTACCAAAAACAAAAAAGAGGTGATACACAAACATTTGAAGAATCTTCAAAACTTTAAGTTGCTAAAAAGACATACAGACATGCTTTATTTCAGTTATATGAAATTTAAGAATAGGAAAAACTAACCTATGATGATAGAAATAAGAAGAAGAGTAGTTGTCTAGAAAGTATGAATAGCTCTAAGCATAAGAAAACTTTTTAGGTAAATGTCCTACATCTTGATCTAGGTGGTGGTAACATAAATAACCAGGTGGTATATAGATACATACTGAGTTAATTAACTGTGCACTTAAGATTAGTAAAATTTTCTGTATACAAATTATTAGAAGCATAAAATATGTATATGTTTAGATATATTTGCATAAACTTTGCCTCAGTAAAGTAAGTAAAAAGCTTGTATGCAAATATATGCAAACATACACATTCCTTCATGCTATGCTTTGATCTTCTGAGACATGCTTCCTTTCTCCAATATTGATAAGAAGCAAGTTAATCACCACACAATTTCATTGGAATATAGATGATTATATTTGGAATTTGTTACTATAATATGAAGAAAAATATTAGAAAATTCTTGTGGGATATTCTACAGATAATTGCAGAAAAGTATTTCAGACATCTATAAGAACTCTTTCCAGAAAGGTCTTAAGTTTATGTGTTGTCTTACTATTAGTACTATATTTTATAACATGGGAAAATGTCTAATAGCATTTTCTAGCCTTTTCTTTGGAAACTGTCTACTGGAGCAGAAAAATGAGGCATGAATAATGTGGATTGTATTAGACACTTGGCTAACCACAATCAGCTTGAGGAAGTGGGCCAAGTCAGTATAGCACAGGTAGGATTTTCTCACAACAGATTCCAGCTAAACTTCATGTCCACAGCCCTTTCCTTTATTCTTTTTTTTTTTTCAGTAATAGAGATTGAACCTAGGACACGATACCTCTGAGCTACACCTCCAGTCCTATTTTTTTATTCTTTACTTTGAAACAGGGTCTCACTAAGTTGCAGAAGGCCTCACTATGTAGTGAGGCTGGCCATGAACCTGTGATTCTCCTGTCTCAGCATCCCAAGTACTGGAATTACATGCATGTGCCATCTCACCTGGCTAGAATCATCAAATTTAAGATTGTATTTTCTGAACCATTCTCAATTTTACCCAAAAAGAAAAAAAAAAGTGGTTATAAAGAAATTATGACTATGAACATCCAGCATTATTCTTTAATGCTTATTCTTGTAAGGGTCTCTAGGTGTCACTGCAATCTGATAACATGACAAAGGTTCCAATACAAAGAAGGCACAAGGGCTAACATTTCTAATCTCATATCAATTCTCAGATATTTGGGGATTTCCAAGTAAAGTTAATAGCTAAACAGGTATGCAGCCTGAGACTTAACCGTTGGCTTTCCAAACTGTCTATATTCTGTCAATAACAATAATAGTGCTGTCATTGGATTCTTTAGGGCAGAAGTCCGATGTAGAACTATTGCAGAATAAATGATAGACTAGTCAGTTTGAGTCCCACGAGTCTATGCATGCAATCCTAAAAGGAAATAAATACACCTTTAATGATAATTTATTCATTGGTAAAGGGGAAAACATTACAATTTCTTCTTACGTTTCAAATAAAATTTGGATCTAATAGATGACATTTTAGTCTATTTTTGCTGCTGTAACAAAAGGCCTGAGTAATTTATAAAAGACAGAAATTTATTCCTCCTAGTTCTTGAGGCTGAGAAGTTGGAGACAAAGCACTAGCATTTGGTGTCTGTTGAGGGCCTTCTTGATACATCCTTATATGGCAAAGGGGCAAAAAGGACAAAAACAAAACATTCTCTGTCCCCAAATGGGAGAAGAGCCAAAGAGGAGGAAAAGAGGGAGAGAAAGGGTGGCCCTAAGCTACTTCTTTCTAGCCCTTTCTTAAGACGCTAATACAGTGAATACTATGCCCTTAGGACTCAATCATATTCCCCAAAGCCCTACCTCTTAATATTACTACAGTGAAGATTAAATTTCAACACATTGATTTTGGAAGACATTCAGACCATAATAAACACAAAAGATGACCCATCTTAAAATATTTTAAAAAGGAGAGTTTACTTTATGATTAACTAAGTCTCCTAATTCCCCCCTCCCCGTTCTTACCTTTCAGGCATTAACTGTTCACTTCATCATTTCACCAATGACTAACAGGAAAGAGAATCAAATATAAAGCATATCATTCAATTTAAAAATCAACTATCAGAATATTTTGGTGAATCATAACTTAATTGTTAGAGATTTTGTATCATTTATATTTTCAAACATTGTTAAATACCTACTTAGCTACTTTGAACTACTGAACTTACCTGAAGCCTATATTTCAGTTATTATTATGCCAACTGGAAACTATCTATGGTAGCCACAGAAGCAACTCTTAGTTTAGTTATTATGGATGAGAGAGGAAGAGCTAATTTATATGATTGATATAAATACCTAAATCAGGAACAGGGTGTCTTGACCTCATAACTATTGACATTTGGAGCTGGGTAATTACCTGCTTTAGAAAGCTATTTCTTGCATTTTGTGATACTTAGCATCATCTCTGGTCCCTACCCACTAGATCCTAAGAGTAGATCTTTTGCCCAAGTTGTGACAAATAAATACACGTCTGCTGAGGGGAAAAGTCAACCACAGCAGAGAACCAGATTCAAAGAAGTAAAGTTTCTACTTTTCTATGCTCCTGTGTATTCACTCGAAGTGAGCATAATTTAAGGGAAATCCTTTACTATTGTATGCTAGAGAACTATTTTTATTTTTTCATCCTTATATTTTTAATAACTTCTAGTCAGTGGTAACCATTCTGGCAGCTCATTATTCTACTTATTCATCTGCCTTTTTTGGTATAATGTGATTATTATAATCACAAATATGCCTTCAATTATAGAAAACATGTTCTCAACGAAACAAAAACATCATATACCTGACTGTAATTTCATTTTGATTTACCCATAAGTAGTATAATATTTTGTAGTTAGGAAGAAATATTTAGGAAGTAATAAACAAACTGTTATTGAAGATAAAAATGTCATGTTTAGGAATTAATAAAATATATTTATGTTCTGAGGAAATTAAAATACATATGGAGAAGTATTTCTTTTAATACCCCTATCCAAATCAAAAAGAATTTTAACATGGATAACAATATAACATCTACAGAGGTGATGTGTATAGATGATCTACTGCCTCATAGACATTTTGCCCTCAAAGTCTAATGCCAGAGTAGAGCCATAAATAAAATCTATAGAAAGGTCATATAGCCAAAGCCTAGGAGGCTGTGTTTCGTGGATCTTTTTGCTAGAACCAGTTTTCATCTTAAAACATATTACAATTCACAAAGAGAAAATAGTTTCCCCCCCCCCCACTTAGAACTGAAGATTAAACCCAGGGGCATTCTACTTCTGAGCTACACCCCAGCCATATTTTATTTTTTTATTTATTTTATTTTATTATTTTTTGTTTTGTTTTGTTTGAAACAGAGCCTCACTAAATTGCTAAGAGTCTCACTAAGTTGCTGTGGCTGGCTTCACACAATCCTCCTGTCTCAGCCTCCTAAATACTAGAATTACAGGTGTGTCCCACCATGCCAGATGAAAATAGTATTTTTTTTTTTGTGGTACTGAGGATTTAACCCAGGGGCATTCTAGTTATAAGCTACACCCCCATCCATATTTGATTTCATTTTATTTTTTGGTTTTGAAACAGAGTCTCACTAAGTTGCTGAGGCTGTCTTCAAACCTGCAATCCTCCTGTCTCATCCTCCTAAATACTGGAATTACAGGTGTGCACCACCATGCCAGGTGAAAATAGTACATTTTTGTGATACTGGGGATTAAACCAAGGGGCATTCTACCTCTTATCTACACTTCCAGACCTATTCTTTATTCTTTATTTTGAAACAGGGTCCCACTAAGTTGCAGAGGGCCTCACTAAGTAGCTGAGGCTGGTCTTGAAATTGTGATCCTCCTGTCTCAGCCTCCCAAATACTGGGATTACAAGTGTGTGCCACCATGCCCAGCTTGAAAATAGTGTTTTTTAAAAAGATTTTTCTATCATTTAGAATTTTATAGCATCTATCATTTAAAGTTGGCACTTGCTGCTATATTAAAAAGATTTAGAACCAAGTGTGGTGGCGCAAGCTTGTAATCCCTGCGCTTGGGAGGCGGAGACAGGAGGATCGTGCAGGTTTGAAGCCAGCCTCGCTGGCTTAAGAGACCCTGTTTACAAATTAAAAAAACAAAAAAACATAAAATAGGTCTGGGAGTGTAGCCCAGAGGTAGAAGGGTTTCCATGAACCCCAGGACCACAATAATAATAATAATAATAATAATAATAATAATAATAATAGCCATTTAGATGCTGAATTAATAAATGATGTGTGAACGGCTCCAATTATGTATTTCAAAATCATCTATAATCCTCTCGTTTATTTTTTGCACCCTCCCAACATCACAGAGGAATCATAAAATAGCTCAAATTAATAGTTTCCTGATATGTTAGAAAATACAATAATAGTAGTCTATTTATCTATAATTATTTAATAAAACCTATCAGTTTCCAAAGTTGCAATTTCCATTAAATATCCCATTAAATATCCATTTTTTGTTGTTTTTATTTACCTTGCTTACTACAATTTGCTGGAGGAATGTGATTTATTTTTTAAGAATAGAAAGTGCTGTGGTGAAATGCTGTCCACCAGTCTGAGTTAAGTACACACAATACACTTAGTTCTTAATGCTGCAAAGAAAGACAGTAGCAGCAGAGGCGGCTGTAAGAAGTGTTTGTAGAACTCTTATCATCTGCCAGGCATTCAAATCAACACTTTACCTTTTTTTTTTTGCTTATTTTAGTGTTTGGTATGACCCCCAACACAAGTAATTTTGTTATCCCCTCTCCTTTTTTCTTATAATGTATGAAGAAACTAAGTTTAGAAAGCTTATCTAAACTTCCTATATAACAGATGTAATTGGTGGCAAACGTGGGATTTGAGTATAGAAGCCCCTGGGTTTACAGTGCAGCCATATCCCATCAAACCTTTCCTTTCTATGTGAACATCTCCTAAGTCTAAAATTTATTAACTACAACTAACCTACCAAACATTTTAGATTAGCCTCACCTGCTTAAACTTGCTCAGAAATTCAAACATTTTCCTAGGGACCTAGAATTACTGTGTGCCAGAGACTCAGTGCTTACTGTGCCTAGTACAGAAGTTGGTCTGACCTTATACTTCTCTCTGAAGAATCTATAGCATGGATGCCCACCGATTTATCAATGCCCTACACTGTATGCATACTTTCAAGTTTCGTTGCTCTTTAGGGTAAACACTTAACCTTTGCAGTACTGGAAACACTTTGGTAAACACTTAACCTTACAGCAAGTTGGAGGATGAGTCATCTTTTTTCTAGCAGAAGCCTGCAAAGTGGGGAGTGAAGTTAAATGTCCTGCCTGTGAGCAGGCACACACACACACCCTGGCATTGTGAGTGCATAGACTTCTTTCTTGTTGGAAAGAAAGCATTTGCATACCTTTAAGGCATGGGAATCTTGGTCTGGCATTCAATTTTCTTTAAAAGCAGTCAGAGATGAGAGGGGTGGGCTCTTTAATTAATGACCCACTTTAGCACTTAAGTAAAATGAGCTTTCTTTGTTGATGAAAGAGTGATATTAAAACACTCAGCTCACAAGTTAATGTAACTTATGGTCAGATAAGTTACTATTTAAATAAAAACTTTTGCTCAGTACATCTGTTCTGCCTGTTCCTCCAGCCCACATCTGCTTCCTTTACTAGAAGAAGCAAACTTTTACTACCGTTGACACAGCAGAGACAGACAGTACAACCTGGAACAGACTCAGATCTGCCTGGCTTCTGACAGTATCCATTTTTCTCTGAGTGCAGACTTCTGCTGCCTTCCTTCAGTTTTGCTGGAAGATTTTGCTTGAAGATTTTTGCCTTCTACAAATTAGTCTGTCTTCTGAACTGGACAGGGAAATAGGAAGAAACCTTTGGAGGTTTTCTGAAGTTTAAAAAAAAATATTTTGTTGCAGTAACTGGATTTCAAACATGATATTTGAAACTTCAAAGGAGGCTTTAACTCAAGATGAAGGAAATCTTTTTGATAACTTCAACCCCTAATACCCAATTTTGTGGGTTTTAGTTGGTCCAAAAGGCCCCTATCTCTTATATCTCTCCTTCTCTATATTCTTTCCTGTTTCTCAAGTCCAAACGAACTGTAGCCAAGGTGCACTCCAAGAGAATACTGGTGGTCAGATCTTTTAGGCATTTTTGGAAGACCTTCTCCCACAAGCAAACCAACTCTAGAATGTGATTTTTATTTTTAGAGACATTTTTATTTTTTATTTATTTTTTATTGGAGCAGTGTCGCCATACATCTTAATGGAGTATAAGATGTTAGAGGCATAAATGCACACATCACTTTTGCCCGTACCCAATTCCAACTCCATTCTCACCCCCCTTCCTCCTTCTCGTGTTTGGCTTAGTGATTGACTTTCTTCCCTCTTCCCGCTCCCATCACACCCAGTCAGGCCTCCTTATTTGCTCATCTATGGTTTCTCCTCCTTCGTCTAGAGTTCCTCCTATGACCCCTTTTCTCCTTAGCTTTCACATATTGGGGAAAGCATGTGATTTCTTACTTTTGTGATTAACTAATCCCACTTAGCATAATGTTCTCCATTTCCATCTGTTTCCCTGTAAATGAAGTAATTATGTTCTTCTTTACGGCTGCATTGTAGTCATACATCTTAATGGGTACAAGATGGTAGAGGCATACATGCGTATATCACACTCATTTAGCCCTTCCACAATTTCCACCCTGTTCCCTCCCCCTCCCTCCTTCTCATGTTTAGCTTAGTGATTGACCTTGATGTTTGTGAATGTACATCATGTACCTTAAGGAATTTTCCTCTTTTCTCCCTCCCATCTTCCTTAGTTAGGTCTCCTTATTTGCTCATCTATGGTTTCTCCTTCTTCATCTAGAGTTCCTCTTACTATCCTTTTTCTCACTAGTTTATACATATTAGAGAGAACATAGAAAAGGACATTTTTTAAACAGCAAAGTTTGGCTTTCTGTAGGACCAGTAAAATCAAATGATTCCTTTGGACCAGTTGTTCTTAATCATTTGGGGGAAGTAAGTTACCCCATGAAAGGAGATGGAAGTTCTGACTTTTCGATTTAAGAAATTACAAATGCCCAATGCTGGAAACTATTTGAGAAGGATGACGAATCCCAGGCAAAAACTTTTATCCTCGTAGCTCACAATCTGAAACAAAACATCACTGACAGTGATAAACATAATAAGGACAATGCCATTTTTGCATAAATATATAGATGATTATACTTCAATTTCCTGAGTACCTCTTTCATTTCGGGAAATGTACCAAGGGTATATGTACATTGTTTTATTTGTGGTTCTAAAAAAAGAAAAGGTCATTGGTGTCTATATAACAATATAACATTTTGGAATCTTGTGTGGTCTTCATTAGCACATAGAATCAGCAATTGTTCTCTCAAAACATAATGCCACCAAATCTGATATTTACCCTAAAAATCAACATCTGTAAGGGCCTACTCTAACCAGGGTTTCCTCCTCGCTGACTCAGAAGGTGGTTATGAGATGTAGGTAATGATATTCCTGAAAACACGGGAGAAGTTCATCTTCTACCATTGGGGCTATTTATATTGTCATTCATCAGAGATACCATTGTACCTGCTTTCAGCACGTTGTTTTTTGTTCAAAGCAAACTCAGCCCCATGTTTCCATTAAGTAATGCTGAGGACATTTCCACAAGCATTCAACTATTCCTTTCAATAGCATGTGTTTGAGGGACAAGAATGGGGAATGGGCATTCCTTTGTGGATGGCTTCACCAAGCGCAGAACTATAGGCAGGTTCAACACGTGTTCCCTGAAGACACAATTGGGCACTTTGCTGTCTGATATCTTTAACATCTGTTGAAAAGGCTGCTAATTTGACTTTTTCACCAAAATTCTTTTTTTAGGTAGGACTGAGTTTAAAACTCTCTCAAACAGAGCAGGCTCCCTATTCCAGTGTCCCTGCTCTGGTCAGAACCTCTTTCTCCAGCTGCGTGGTACAGACTTTCACTGAATTACATGTCCCCTCCCACTTTCTCCATCTAATGATTTGGAAAAGATATATTGCATGTGGGATTCTTGACCTGACATAATATTTTAAAATTATATTCTTGATGAAGTTAAGAGACCTGGGTTTCAAAGGCATAGGAAATATCAGGGAGGGGGGAAATGAAATAATCTCTCTTACTTTGATCAAAATACAATTTGTGCTGTCGGGACTTGAGACACAGCTCACTTCTTACTTGCTGGAGACCTGAGGCAAGTGCCTCATTCATCATTTAGGGACAGCTATAGGACCAATTCTAGAAATTCATTTTAAGGAAAAACTAAGTTAATAAAATCTTGGGACCACGCTTGGGCACAGAAAGAGCTTATAAATTTAAATATACATTTTTAAAAGATAGACAAATTAAATATATATTCATATTGGTATAGAGTAAGGTTCAAAAGAAAGACTTTTTTCTTATTGAAGTCTAATAAAGTATATTGAAGATTTCCAACTTGCTTATATTAAAGTTTAGATTTAATAAGAAAAAATATGAAGAGTTTTGCAGAATGAGCTATCTATGCTAAATTGTACAATGAATATGATAAGAAACTCAGAATTGAGTGAAAAGTTTTGCCTTGATCATATATTTTAACTTTGATAGTTGCATGATTAATTTCATGTCATCTTACAAGAAATTTCAGTACAAAAAAGAAGAATTTTTTGTTAAAATTCTATTATCTAGTAGATTCCATTATGGGTTAGGAGATCAATGGTATCAATGCAACATCCATGCCTTTTTTTTTTGGTACTGGGGATGGTCCATTCATAACAACATACCCAGGTTCATTGCTGGTCAGTGGCAGAGTAAGGATGAGAAGCTGGGGTCAAGTATCAACCTCTTGACAGTTCGTAGTTGTGCCTTTCGTGGAAGATCTGTTGGATCCAGACACAGATATGTTTCCTGAGTTTGCTTACAGCTCCATATCCTCAAGAGGGTCATGGACACAGAAACATTAATTCTAAGTTATAAAATGAGGATGGATTCCAAATGTGCTGACTACTCTCCTGGACTAAAAAAGCTCCCTATTTTTTCCATAGAACATGGACCTGGCTGCTTCATGCCTTTATTTGTTGAGTCTTAGCAGCATTGTCTTGGTTTCACATGATGTAAACACTGTAAAAAAAACTTTTTAATGAAAGGAATGTAGTATATTTAGAGGCAGTTATAAATCATAACTTAAAAATCTTTCTTGAGCAATGTCTCCAAGGATGAAACCGACTTTGTTAATCTGAACTTCACTAGTTTGCAGATTTGCAGCTGATCGAAAAATGATAGTTTTCTTCTAATGACAATTTTTAGGCCACAGCATCAACATAGAAGAGATAATTATTTTGTCAACCTGGCTGCTGTCTTGAGGCTGCATTTTGGTTAAGAACTAAACAAATAGATTTCTCTGTATCAATATTGGACCTAATGAGAAGCTAATGATTCATTTGAAGTCCCCAAAATAGCCTGCACTGCCTGGGACTCTGGCACCTTCCTGGCCACACTAAGTCTGTCTGTGATCACAGTAACCCCTCTGGCCGGCTGTCCTCCCTGCCAACATGCCACATGCCGCCAAGGAACAACCTCTCACCCCTTTCATATCCAGAGCACAAATATTAGACGAATTTCCTTTGAACCTTGCTTCTTCTTGGCTTGTAACATAGTCTAGCTGCTTAGAAGAAACAGGTTCTGGGAGCCACAGAATCCCTTATTAATGATCTTTTTTTGAGATGCAAATATGAAAAGAATTTTTACATTTCTCCAAGGTATCGAATGCACTGCATCATGATTGCAAAAGATACCCTATTTCTGATTTAATTAGAAGCTGCTGCAGCATGTGCAATATTAACCATCTTGCTCTTAAAAGGAGTACCACGCTTTTTCTGTATAACAATAATCATACTACTAAGTCACAGCCATTTTCTGTATGATGCTCCTTTAGCCACCTTTATGTGTAACTGGCCAGACATCAGCCAATCCATATTTAAATAACTCAATCTAATAAAATGATATGTGCTCCATATTAAGAGGAAGCATTCCAGAATGTTATATTCTTTTTAACACCATTATCCAGTTAGAACATTTTTAACCACAACCATAATAATTTCCAGCTGTCCCAAATCCTAAAAGTAAAGCGCCAACCCCCCCAAATATATTTTGTTACTGGAACATGTGTAAACAATTATGAATATCTAAACCATACTAGGCTTGGTTTTCAAACTCTCTCCAAAACTGTAGGAAAAGAAATGCTTCTAATGAGTATGTTGATAAATACATCCGACTTCAAAAGTTACTTTTGCAGACCAACAGAATAAAGATTTCAATTTTTATCAGGCACAATAAAAAGTGGGATGAAATTTAAGTTTAACATTCAAAAAGAGAAAAGGGCACTCATGCAGCTCACCCTTCTTATTTGGAAAGCTCAGATTTTTCCAAAACTACTTTTGGGATCCTTATGTGGAGAGTTATCAGTCCATCTTTAGTGAGGTCTCCACTCAAGGGAGATCAAAGAGGTTCTCTGACTTGGTCAAAAGTTGTTTGTTTTGTTGTTTCCTTTTCTTTTTCAAAACACAGAACAGAAATACATGGGTCCATTATGCCAAGAAAGAATTTGAAATAATGCACATGTATAAATCCTAAAATACTTCATTTGAAATTATTGTTTTATTTTATTTTATTTTATTTTATTGTTTGAATGCAGTGATACAAGTCTGTAGTCCCAGTACTTGGAAGATTGAGACAGGAGGTTGTGGTCTGAGGCCAGTGCATGATAAATTAGTGAGACCCTGTTTCAAAATTTAAAAAAAGTAAGCTGGGCATGGTGGCGCACGCTTGTAATCCCTGCACTTGGGAGGCGGAGAGAGGAGGAAGGATTGCGTAGGTTTGAAGCCAAATGCACTAGCTTAAGAGACCCTGTTTCCAAATAAAAAATATAAAATAGGTCTGGGAATGTATCCCGGAGGTAGAAAAGTTTCCAGGAACCCCAGTACCACCAAAAATAAAAAATAAATAATAAAATAGTAGAAAAAGTAAAAAGGGTCAGGGTATAGCTCAGTAGTAGCATGCTTCAGGTTGACTCCAGACAAAGGAGAAGAAACCCCAGAGGAGTGATGGAGGAGGTCTAGAGAAGGAACAGGTGAGGGGAGATTTGATGAAGGAAACACATCAATTGATACAAGGTACATATAAAAAAAAATTATGAGTGCCAATCTCAATATTGTGTAGGGAGAAGGAGAGGGAGTGTGTGGGGTGGGAGCCAGGGGTCTTGAGGGAAGCTTACCAAGTGCCGTGTACCAGTATGCCTCTATCACTGTGAACATTGTTATGATGTAGTACAGCAATAAAATTTTTCACAAACCCCAAACACTAAAAAAATAAATAAAACAACATTGTGAAACTTCCTAGCTGCATCAAAACAAAAATAAAACTGTATTATGCAATTTGGTGCATTAAAAAAAAAACAATGCCCCTGGGTTCAGTTTTCAGTACCACAAAATAAAATAAAATAAGTTTTAAATGAACAGACTTCTTATTTCTATTGAAAGAAGTATTAAAAACCTTATCCAAATTCTAGTTTTGAACATTGTGGGTTTCCCATATCCATTAGTTCAATGTTATTTAAGATAGTAAGATAATTGTGGTGCCTTTGTTGTAACACTAGAATTATCTAACCCTTTGTTCCTCCAGCTTACTCTCCGTCTCTGCTATCTTTGTCTCAATCTCTCTCACTTGCACATGTATACACATGCGCACACACACACTCCTGGAAAAATCCTAGGTCTTTGATCACTCTTATGTAGCAAAATATTTGGAACGTTCTTAATCAATATTTCAAAATTAAATGATGCTGTCCAAACCAAATGCAAATTTAAATACATGTTCTATATAGTTAGTACGCTCTAGGTCATATGATTAAGACAGCCTTTCAAAAACGTTAAAAATGCATTTTTACCTTTGTAACAAAATAGCATTGGCATCATTCCTGACCTCGGAGGTTGCCAAATAATACAGTTCCCAAACTCCCCACATTTCAGGAGAAAGAAGTCCTCCTCCTGCGTCTCAGACTTTCACATACTCAGCAGCCAGAGACATGTGAGGGGACTGAGATAGGGGAGGGATAGCCCTTGAGGAATGCAGTGTTCAGGGAGAGAAACCACCTTTTCTCCTATGCTTCCCCAAGGAAAGAGAGGTGCCCACTTCTCTTCTCTGAGATAAGCACCTGTAAAGTTTGAAGAACATTTCCACAGAGAAAAGATGTCGCTTCTCTGGCTGGATGTCTGCCTAATTGTAGGACTTGTGGAAGGACCTTGAACTGGTATAGAGGGAGAAAGAGCTTGCTGAGAAACTGGAGTTCATGCCCAGGCTTAGCAAGGACCTGCCCTTGAGTTCTTAGAACATAGAGATACATCTGGTCCAGGCCACAGACCTCAGAGTTGAAGCTGTAGAAGGGAAGAGAGACTAGGTTCTGTCCACAGGAGTCCAGCCCAAGGCAAACAGGCTGAGGTTCCAAGTCAGAATCAGCTGGTGAAGGTAGCTGCGACTCAGGGTTCCAGGCAACTACCTCATGTTTGAGGTTTATTTCAGGCTATTCCTTTCACACTCTGTATTGGCTATAAGCTGGGTCAATAGTGATGACCCTCCAAAGTGAGATATATCTTCTCCTCCCCTTCCTCCTGCCCCAAATCAAGAGAGATAGTCTTTAGAAAGATAATGTGGGAACAAGCTCTATCTACCACCTTCAAACCTTTAAGATAACTTTCCTTTTGCTGTATAACAAATTACCATAGGCTCGGTAGCTTTATATAACACCCACTTGGTAGTTCCGTTTAATAGCTCAGAAATGCAGGGACAGTGAGTCAAAGTTACCATTTCAGGGCTCAAAAGCTGAAATCAAAGGTGTTAGCCAGGCTGCATTCTCAACTGCTATAAGGTTTATAGGATTTTGACTTCTTAACAGTTTTAGCACTTCATTGACTTAATAATTGGGCACAAAATTCAATAGGTATAGTAAGGTGCTAGGGAAGTATCCACTCCACAGCATTCAGGTTGTGTGCTGAGCTCAGTTTCTTCCAGCTCTATGACTGAGGCCCTGCTTCTCCGCTAGCTGTCAGCCAGGGGCTGCGCTGGGCTCCCAAAGGCTGCCTGCGCTCCTTGCCACACCATCCTCTTCACTTCTTAAGCTGGCAATGGAGACTCCCTTACCTTGAGTTTATCTCAGAATTAGTCTTTCTCTGACTTCTGGCCTCAGATGTAAGCTCCCCAATATAAGGCCAACAAATTTGGGGCCTTCACTACATCTGCCAAATCCCTTGCCAACATCACTTTGATTTGTGTTTCCTTGAAAAACTAAGGAAGATGTATATACTGCAGCAGTCAGAAATTAAACCTAGAACATCTCCTTTCCCACTATAAGCTATAGGAGCAACAACTCTAACCTGCTCTGGGAAGAACTTCGGATCCAACATGAAATTAATATTTTAGTAGAAATTAGTCTGCTTTAATAGCTGGCAAGGATTAAAGTATTAGGATACATGACTTTACTATCATTAAGGAAGCCAGGCCAATTAAAAAAAGAAACAGGTTGGTCAATGGAAAATCATACTAGCAGTTATTGGAAAAATTAAATTATATTTACCTTATAAGTTGAGACTCCTTAATCAAAACTATAATATGTGATTGAAATAACCTCATACAGTAGAGAAGACTATCATAATAAATGCCTATGTCCACATACCACTCTTTTCGTATCTGACCACCTTAATGTACATGATAATTATAGGGGAGGGGCACTGTCATCATAGCAAACAAAAAGCTCACCTGGGACTTGAATCTAGGTCTGTCTAGACTTAAAGCTCATATGAATTGCTATACAATTAGTGCTCCTAAGCTACTATGGACTTTTTACTCCAGGTGACAAATAAAACAATATATTTATCAAAGCTTTTTATATTTTCTTAATCAAATCAAGTTCTTCCCCCCACTTGATTCTTCAGCATGATTTGCAGAGTGTGATTAAGCTTTCAACTATGTGTTGGTATGTCTTTTAAAATTATCAGGTTTTTTCTTTTTTTTTTTTTTTTTACAATTTAAAAGACATGCCTTGGGCCTTTCTAACCATAAAGTATTACAAATGCAAATCTTTTCAAAAGGTTCGGGTAATATAAATGATAGAAATGGGACAAATGTGAGGCAATAAGGAGTGGTATGGACAGTAGCAAAATGGCAAGCCCGTGCCTTGCTCAAGGTGAACAACAACAGCGCTGTTCAAGATGACTGTTATTTTGTAATATTGGCTCAGTATTGTCAAATCTCTCCATTCTTCAAAAGAAACCAAAGACTTGAATTTGAATAGAAGATTTCTCAGGAATTATATATTGCTCTGAAAGACAAAGAAATAAATTATATTATTAGATTCAACTCAGAGGCCATTAACTTGTGTCTTCTCCTACTAACCAACTCACTCATACTATTAATGGTAAACATAATCTGTGTAGGGGGCTAGGGAAGGAAGAATGGGGGAAGGGGAGAAAGGATGTAAGGGTCAGAAAAATTTATATTGCCAATGGTAAAATATTCCAATTTGAATTGGCTTTAAAACAAAGAAGATTTACTAGCTGATGTAACTGAACAAATTTAGAGACATTTCTAACTCTAGGCAAAGTTTGACTCAGTGCTTAAATGAAGTCATCATTTCCTCTCCAGCTCTGAGCTGTGCTTTCTAGTTGTGACTTTGTCCTCAGACGTCACGTGGGAGCCTTTGGGCAGATAAGGGTCCCCTCCCAGGTCTGCGCCTGGCTGTGACTGTACTGGACTTTGTAACCTCACATCACATTCCTAGAAGTTCTTGCAAATCTTATTATACCTATTGAATTTTGTGCCCAAGTATTAAGTCAATGAAATGCTAAAACTGTTAAGAAGTCAAAATTCTATAAACTTTAGGGCCAGGTACACGTAAGAATCAATTACAAAAAAATAAGGAGGAAATAATAGGAAATAAGTAACAGATTTTATATATGGCTTATCTTTTCCAGTTCTAAGACTTTAAATTTAAAACCGGTTAACGAAATGTCTACCTCCAGTCTCAATCTCTCAACTCTCCCATGGGTTCCATTCATTTCTCCATTTGTCTGTGAACCACTCTCACTTAGATAACCTGCCCACAGTGTAGTCACACTCAACATCTCTACTGTCAGACTCACTTGAACCTGATCCCCACTTCTCACAACCTTCTGTTATATCTACTTTATTAGTCAACAATCTTGAGTGCAGGAAATAGAAATTAATTTTGTCTAACTCAAGTAGAAAAGGAACTTATTCAAAATATATCGAATAATTTACAGAATGGAGCTAAAAGGAAAAGCCAAAGAATCTGGAACCAGATTGGAATCAAACAAAGTTGGGAGGAGCTATGTATCACCCCATGTCACCCCATGGGAACCATTTGGTCTGGATTCTGCCCTGACTGCTGCTGACCCTGGGCACAGTCTCTCTGCAGGTCCCACATGTGGACACTGCACCACTGCCACTGAGCATCAGGGCCATGAATAAACTCTAATCTGTTCTTTCTTATTTGTGTCCTCTATTCCAAGCTCAATGTGTTGGGATGGGGCATCCAGTTGGCCAACTTTAGGTCCCATGTGCTTATCCTATTTATCTGACAGAACAGGACTACCTGTCTTTTATAGTACAGGATTTCTCACCAGTATTAATAGATTGAATAATGGGTAATAAAAATGACAAATGTCCCCGATCCAAGTGTTTTATCAATTCTCACAATAAGAAGACCACTCTTAATTTAATATTAGGGAGTCCATTCTCATTTCTATAGTTCCCCAAAGAGAAAATAAAACAGGTCCCCCTCAATACACATCAAGTTTTTTCTTTAGGGTATCCAAAACATAAACTACTTGGCCACTTGGAACAATATTAAAAAAAAGAACTCAGGCATCAAATAAGTGGACAAAATGACTTAACATCTCACTTATCTGAATATTTTAAATGTTTGTAAAGCTAGACATATGTCCCCAGTCTCTAGTACTGCTAGATGTCTTCTTTTTCTTTCAATGTTTGTGTATTTATAAGTACCAAAGAGTAAAAGCTTGGGGCTTCAGAAGTCTGGAAAGGTCTAACATGACCCTGTGATTCTGTCCTTTTCTGGATGGTGCAGGACTGCCCACTCCTGGCTGCTTGATCTGAGGCATATAGGGGCTGTGTATTATGATGGGTTGATGATTATATCTAGTTTGGCACCCATTTGCTTTCTAATCCAGTACCTGTCTGCAGCGCACTTCAGAAGTTCCATCTAGGTGTTGCTTTCTTTCAGTGTTTCTGACTGCTTAACATGCATTGGTGTTGTTTCTGATGTCTCTCCCTGAAGACTTCTAACCAGGGCCATGCTTGCTCTGGTTGCCAGCCCTCTTCCTCATTTCTCTCCTGGCATTCATTCCTCTCCTGGCACTGTCCTCATGCTAAAGAGTCTCAAATTTGAACAGGTACTGAAATCTTCTGGAAGATTTGTTAAACAGATCACTGGCTCTGGCCTCAGTGTTCTGGGCCCAAGAATTTACAAGCCTAACAAGTTGATGCTGATGTCCCGTGTCTTGTCTAGGTCCTATGCTTTGAGAACCGTCAGCTTTTACATAACCCTGAGCTTCTGCCCTTTCTTTTTCATTTGAAAAGCTCCTGCTTTTAAGATCGTGCATCTCAGGTCTATTCTCTTTCCAATACAGTTCTTCTGTATCCCACTTATTTGAATGAAAGGAAAGGGTATTTCTTTACCTCTCTGAAAACCCCATCTTTGCACATGATAGGACTAGTTTTTAGATAGTGTCACCAAGATTTTTTTCCCCTCAAAGGACAAAAATAAACACTTTTGCTATAGTTTGGATCTGAAATGTCCCCCAAAGATCTATGTGTTAAAGACGTAGTTTCCAGGTTGGCCTTATTGGGAGGTGATGGAATCTTTTAGAACTGGAGCCTAATTGTTTTAAGCAATTGCTCTTGAAAGGAATTACAGGGCCCCAGTCTTTTCCTCTTCATTGCCATTCCCTCTGTCATGTAGAAAGTGGTTTTGCTCTAGCACATGCTCCACAGCTATGATGTCCTGTCACAGGCCCAAAGTGACAGGGACAACCCATCCCGGACTGAAACCTCCAAAACTGTGAGCCAAAATTAAACTTTAATATTTATAAGTTTATAATCTCAAAATAAAACTTTTCTCTTTATAAGTAGTTGACAATTTTTTCCCAATATTTGTTCCTGAGATGGAATCTGGTGAATAACATTTTTGTGTGAGTGTGATTCTTCCCATAACTTGGCCTCCAGTTCTGTATTGACTACTCTTGTGTTCATTATGGCACAAATGTGTTTCTATTCATTTTCTCAACATTATCTCATTCTTTCTAGTTGTGACTGAACAACAAATATTTTTAAAGTTTTTTTCTTGAATTTTCTGAAATTGTTGAAGGAATTTATGATTTGCTTATATAGCATATCACATAAAATTGAATATTTTGGTTATTTTAGTAACATAAATCTCTATGTTTTTTAGTTTTGTCTTTGTCAAACAAATCAAATCTATCATAACCAAAAATAAAAGATTCAGCAAAGATCAGGTAAAAGACCTGCCAAATAGAGTAGTATACAGTAGATGTAAGTTTCATTTAAGTATTTAGTAAGTGTTTTTTGTTGTTGTTTGTGTCTATTTTTGTGAAATAACCTCCTAAACAATTTCTAAGAGAAAAGTACACTTTTTATTCAACTTCAAAAATAGTGAAAATAAAGACTGCTTTCACTAATGGATCGGATTTATGTCTGAGAACATAGTTTTGCATAAATATTTTCAAATTATGTTTATCCTTTTCATCCTGGTATTTAATCATGAAAGAGTGATATGTTTAGTAATCATTTGGCCATACTATGTCATTAAAAATCTTTTTCTTAGAAGTAATAACTTCCATATTTTAATTTTCTTTTTTATTCCCTCTCCCATACTTGGAGACCTCACCACAGAGTTCACAGGACACCAGGTCCTACTTTAATCCTCTGGGTGACTAAAATTTCTAAATCATTTTTCCCTTTTGGGTGGAGAGGGTAGATGGGGAAAGATAAAATTTTGTAATTATAAAAAGTCTTAAAATATCTTAAGATTAGAATTTAGGAAGAATGAGCATTTATATTAACTCTGGCTTTTAGTTACATCATTTGTATTCCACTTGTTTATTAGATTTCTAGTCTCTTCAGCATCAAACCAAAATGTGATTTCATATATCTGTGGCTTTTATAAACTGCACGCTGTTGAGAGCCATCCAAGGTTTTGGAAACACCATATTGTATGTGGCTATTCTGACAAATCAGCCTCCTCCTTATTGAATCAGTTCCGTATATCTGGTTCTGTTCACTTTAGAATGCTAATTTGAATTGTAAACACAATTTACCTACAAACTCTGCCATTGGAACTTCTTGGAGCAAATAGCTTTTAAAAAAAATCACTAGTGCATTTTACCACAAAATCACATTTTGCAAAATGTGACTCGAATATGGTGTATGGATTGGGTGTGGCTTCAAAGGGCCTGGATTTGTGGGCTGGCTTCTCACTTATTATCTCAGTGACATTGAGCATGCCCCTTAACTTATCAGAAAATTACTATGATATGTAAAACCGAGACAATGTTTGCTCCAACTCATTTTACTGGGCTCTTATTCAAAACACAACGAATACAAAAGCCTATTGTATGTAAGGAAGTGTTAAATAGATGAGAATATCAGACCAAATTTATTTATATATTAGACATATTGATTAAGTTTGAATGGTTCCAATTCATTCTTTTTTAGAGTATTAGTATACTGCACATCCTAACATGCCATTGTATCAAGAGAAAGGCTGCTGTTTTCTTTGACAATAAACTGAAATATGTAACCAAATTGTATGAGTCTGGATTGTAAAAACAACTCATGATGATATTCCCTCTGCCAGTTCCAAAAGGATGTTTACCTTTGAGTTTTAAGAGGTTGTTTTGGTTCTTTTTATTTTTAGAGTAAATCCATGCTTCTTTTTCCTTCTACAGTTCAGAATCATGCAGCAATTTAAAAAAAAATATACAATACGTGATGGCATCTTCCCTTGATGCTACAAGAAATCAGGGTAGGAGAAAGTTCTTTAATGTAAAAATTCCTAAGTGTTAACAGATCATGAAAAGGAGCAACAACTGTTGGGCGGAGGATCATGATCTACAAGGAGAGGGCAGATAAATCCCTAGAGATGAAAAGAGTGCATCTGGTGTTTGAGCTGTGGCCACATTTGACTTTCATGTCCTTTTAGGACCGACACACTTTGTGGGAAAACAAAGTTAATGCACCTGCCTTCGCTAATCAGTCAATATGACCCAGCTCTCTGGGAAGAAGACAGAGGCAGGGAGACCCACCCACCTTGCTGATTAGTGGTGAATACTGGTAAAGTTCCCTCTAAGTCTGTCTACCCCATCAGGTCTAAAAATGTAATTTAGATGATTATCTCTGTACCCATTAAACCTTGTGACCTATTGCAATCTGTTTGAAGTCAGCCTGCTTACACTTCTTAATAGGAAGGAAAGAAGGATTAACTCAGAGGTTATGAAATCAGAGTGTAGCCAAGAAGATGGTAAACGAGCCTAGGAAAGCTTCCCTGCTCCTATAGTGAAGAGGAAGACCCCCAAAATAAGGAGTTGTCAACAGTATTCATTGCTTTATGGAGGAAGAGGAGTTATTTGGAATGTAATGGAGACTGAATTCTTTACCCTCCACTCTCAGAGCGCTTTAATTTATAAGCATATTCTGACAAGGTGGGGAGTCCTGTTCAACATCATGAGATTGTCCAAAGGGCTCAAAGGCGAAAGTTGCTTGAGAAATGTAACAAAAGCAGAAGGGGCATTGTCTGCATCCTCTTTATCTGAAGAAGATGCCTTAACATATTTTGGATCTTGGATAAAAGTTAAAACATTTTATGTGGATTGCAAGGTATAAAATAAATTATTGATACTTACTAGTTTTAGTTCACCTTTGGGACTCTACTGCCTTAAAACATGCGAGATCTGAGCTCAGCCTTGGCTGATCCTCTCTGCTCCTCACGCTAAGCACATCATCGCCGCCACACATGGGTGACTCCATCATGCTGGAGGTGTTTGTTTCTGGTCAGGATTTTTCTATATTGAGAAAGTTGCTAAATAAAGGATGTTTACCAGCTGAATACTTTTTGCTATTTTGCTTTTTGAAAGGCCTAATTATTTTTTAATCTTATAATTTTAAAGAAGTTAGTAAGATCTTAATATTTCAAAACCCAGAGATCAAAAGTTTGTATTCTCGTAAATTGTATTGCATAAACCGGTGACTAAACCTTTTAAATTAATCACTCTTGCATCCTAACATCTGATAGTCTGGCACATAATAAACATCCAAAAGATATTTGTTGAATGAGTGAATGATCTCATCTATCTGTGGCTAATGTACCCAGCAAGTAAAAATGGCAACCAAAGCAATCCTGCTTTTTACTGTGTTTAGGATAAGAGTGCTGAAATGTGATTTTTTCCAAGGCATTGATAAACTAATTTTAAATAAATATCCAAGGTAGAGTCAATTTTTTTGCATTAAAGAAATTGAGGTCTGGAATTATTTTTCCATAGTATGTATGTCTCCATTAAAGCACTTATTTTATCAATATCTATGGGAAGAAACCACTTCTGTCTTTGATCATCAATGTCCCTTTTACACTGGCCACACCTAGTGACACTCTTATTTACATGAATATCTCCTCTACATATTTCTCTTTTGTCTTGGTGTCCTTGCCACATAGCAAAGTATAATAATAAAAGCTAAATTGAGTGTCTGAGTGATGGAGAATAAACCCATGTAAAAACATCTTAATAACTTCAGGGTCATTCACTTAACTGCATCTCTCATCAGATGCCTTATATTCAGTAGCATCACACTCATCATCAGAAAAGCCCATATTCTTTTTATTTTTATTTGTGTGTGTTACTAGGGATTGAATCCAGGGGCACTCTACTTTCGAGCTATACTCCCAGCCCTTTTTATATATTTATTTGTTTTGAAACAGGGTCTTGCTAGATGGCTGAGGAGCTCACTATGTTGCTGTGAATAGTCCATATTCTTGACATTCCTTTGTTGGTTTAAGCAGGTGACTGACTACCTCTGTGAGTCCTGGGTTCCTCATCTATATGGAGTAGCTGACCTTTATGGGCTCTTCTCACTCTGTGTTGCATTCTGTTTGGGGAAAGGGTCCATATATATATATATATATATATATATATATATATATATATATATATATATACACATATATGTATATATGTGTGTGTATGTGTGTGTATGTGTGTAGGTATATGTACCTATATATATGCTCTTTTGATGTGTTATAAGTCTATATACTTTAACTCAATTACTATAATGAGAGGAACTTCATAGTAATACATATGACCTACTTAACACAGGGCCTGACATGAGGCACTCAATAAAATTAACACATCATTTTTATTATCATTATTATAATGTACCAGATAAAATGCTGATTAAGATAGACACTATATCTCTCTTCATAGAGATCAGAATCTAAAGGGAAAAACAAATGTTCACTCTATAATATAATCAGTAAGTTAATTGTAATTGTTATAAGCATGATAAAGGGGAAGTTCAAGTCTAACCAGAAATGAGTTTCCATTTTTTATTAAAATTCAAAAGATACGATCTTTATATATCTTTCAACATATTAATATTGCAAACCATGGGAGTTTTTTTCATCATTAAATAACTTGTAAATTATTTATTAGATCATTTCTAATATATTCAGTAAATGTTTACATTCCTCCACCATTTACATCTAGAAAAATGTGCCAAAATATTAAAATTACTTACACTTCAATGTGTGTGTGTGTGTGTGTGTGTGTGTGTGTGTGTATGTGTGAGTGTGTGTGGTGGTACTGGGGTTTCCTTCTACTTCTGGGCTACACTACCAGACCTATTTTTTTTATATTATTTATTTGGAAATAGGGTCTCTTAAACCAGTGCGGCTGGCTTCAAACCTACGCAATCCTCCTGTCTCTGCCTCCCAAGCACGGGGATTACAAACATGCACCACCATGCCCAGCAATGCCTGTTTTTTTTTTTTTCAATATGCCTTTTCATATCTTCCAATGGGCTGAGTTTATCTTATGAGAGACATAAACTTTATATTATCATAGGAAAAATGTAATGCTTAGTATGAGACCACTTAGGTAACAAATTTACTATTTACTATTAAATTGTTTCTGATTAAAAATAAGCTTTGTCTCTATTAGCAAATTCTACTTTCATTGCTATGATTTTGGACTTCATTAAGAGCAAGACTATTTTAAACATGCAGTGTTTTCATATCTGCCTACCATTCCTGGCATCTCCTAAGCCTACCCTCCCTACAGGTTTCCTGCATCTTTAAAATTTTATTAAGTAGAACCAATTTGGACTTTCTTTATAACCTGAATTCAACACTGTAAAATGTTACAAAAGTATCTGGAAAACCCTGAATATTTTCTTTTTCAAACTTTTCCTAAACCCCCTTTAACACATTCTATGCATTCCTGCTACAATGAATAAAATTATGATTCTGCTTTTAAGTTGATCAATGCCCAAGAACTAAAATATCTTCATTTAACCATCCCTAAAGTTACAATGCATTCATGACAAGACCAATGCATATTTAACTATTAAGCTATTAAACAAAAAGATAGTGATGTATTTTCAATGATTATTATGATCTTGGAATGTGGAATTTAAAAGTCTTCATTTGAGTTCCTTTCTCCATTTTAAAACTATTTATACACACCTCTGGAAAGGAAGGCTTTGAGATGTTTATAGTGAACACTACATAAAATAGATTGGCGAAATGGAACTGGAGGGCAGAAAATGTAAGACAGTATGTGGAGGTGGATGAGCTGGTAGCTGCCCACAGACCACAGCCTCGCGCCAGCCCACAGCCCCTGTACACTGAGGAGAGTAGTTAGGCCTGCCTTGCAGAAAGCAATATCCTACACAGTCAATATTTGGAAACATGTATTTACAGTATTTCAGATAATTGATGATTCTCTATAAAACCAGTGCTTAATTCACAATACTAGGCACATATTGAGAACCAAGAATATTTTTTTAGCTCACAGTTTCTCAGACCCTGTTCAGACTGAAATACTATGAATGATTTTTTCTTAAATTTTTTTTCCACTTTGAGTTAGAACTGTACTGGAGATGTTTTTTTCTTCATTTAATGTGCTTAGTAAATCTCATGTGCAATGCTTAAGAGTCTGAAGAACACACGCACATACACATGCCTCTGATTGCCCTCTTTCCGTGTGTGTGTGTGTGTGTGTGTGTGTGTGTGTGTGTTTAATTTCTAACCAGAAGCTGACCTTTTTGAATGTCAAGATCAGGAGCTGAATAGAATTGGTATTCTCCTTATCATTCAAGTCAATGACTTTCCTGTCTCCAGAGTTACTCATCCTTATCCATGAAATGAATAGTGCTTTACATGAACATACTCATCGAATCTCACAGACCTGCAAGATTACTAACAGCTCCATTTTATAGATCTGGAAGCTAAGGCACAGAACAATTGAGTATCTGTGTTAGTCAAATTTGTGTCACTGAACAGTCCAAACCCAAAGTGTAACAGCATCTCATTCCACAGGATGCTAGCTGCGGCTGGGGTTCAAATGTGGGCAGTTGGGTTCCAGTCTTGCTTGTCAGCCTGTCTTCTAATCTTCCTTAGCTAAAAAGCATTGAGGTTAGTATGAAAATAACACCTTTGTTTCTTAGATTCCAGTATGAGTCTTTCAAGAAAGTTCCAAAGTTGAAGATGAATTATGTTTAAAACAAAAGCTTAACTTTCTAGTTAAAATCCACCTTGAGTTTGGCATGGTTGCACATGCCTGTAATTCTAGTACTTTGGGAGACTGAGACAGGAGGCTCATAGGTTAAAGGACAGCCTCAGCAACTTAGTGAGGCTTTCAGCAACATAGATCCAAATAAAAAATAAAATAGGGTTGGGGTGTAGTTTGGAAAGAAAATGTCCCCAGGTTCAATCCCTTGTACCCTTCCCCTCCACCCACAAAATACCTTGAATGAAGGACTATCATAATTTGAAAATAGCCAGCATGACCTGGCTGCATACCCATCATAATAAATAGTAGAGTAATAGTGGAAGACTGAGGCTGATCCCAAAGTGAGCCGAGCGAGGCTCAGTGTACTTCCTGATAACAGATTTGTCAGGCAAGGCAGCCAGTCAAAGGGATATGGTTCATCTTCTTTTAGAAAAATGCTATCAGCAGGGGTCTAAGAAGCAGCAAATTGACTTGAGATGAGTAGCTTTCTGCACTGGACAGTCTGGAATGAAGAGTCCTTGGTGATTTAGAGGGATAGGCAGGTGTGAATTACTTACGGAACTAGTCCAAGGCTAGTAGGACCCTGGCCACAGGGACAGGGTTAGAGAAATAACTGAAGGGGTTCACATGCTAAATAAAAATTTAAAAAGGAAAGAATAAAAAAGCGCCCTGAAAACAACTTGAATTTCACAGTTAACTGTAATATTATAAATAATAGAATAATAACCACCCACAGTGCCTAATAGCATCAAAAGAAAGGAGAATATCTCTAAATACATTGTGAAGTGGTGACATTCATAAGAGCCAGAACTATAGCTTTCTCATTGTTTCCTTTTCTTCTTTGATTTTTTTTTTATTTGAGGATGCTTTGCAGGGAACCCGTAGCTTTTAGTTTATCATATTTTGAATATTTTAAAAATTTACATTTGGAATATTCCATGTAGTTTTGGTTTACTCATTACTGAAGGTTATAAAGCAATTGGATGGAGTTCAGAGAAGTACAAGAAAACCTATTAAGAGAATAAAAGGACTGATTTATTAGGCATGCTTCAAGAAACTAATTATGTCCAGAAGGAGAGGAGAGAAGCTCGAAAACAGCTCACAAACATCTGAAAGACACAAACTCTCCTGGAGGGAGACAATTATTTTACCTGTATACCAGCAAGTATATCTTGTCAAAAACCTGATGTAGAGAGGAAATTGCTACTTTATGCATTCGTAGAGACAGTGGAAAGAGCCACTTTAACGATACCTGTTGCACACATTCTCCGCAAATAGTCTCCCACCTTGCAAAGGTCGAGGGCTATCCAGAGTAAAATATAAATTATCTGTATTATTTCTATCACAGAAAATTATGCAGTACTCAGAAAGGAAGCATCTATGGTATGGTGACCAGTTGTTCTCTGAAGAATCGAAAGATTTATAGGTTTCAAATAAATCTGTCCCATTTTGACTTATAGCTGGTAAATGTTACTACTTAGCAAGTACGAACACTCTGGCAGCAGGAAGCTTGCTTAGAAGTAGCAAGGAACAGCAGCAGTGCACATCTTTGTATTTTAGTATGTTCATTTGACTTCTGCCCGTTTCTTTTATTTTTAAGTACCACTGAGCTTTAGATGCAGTGAAACTGAGTTATTTTCTAGCAATTTCCCCTTTAGCTCTGTGGCTTCCTAGTGAGAGAGAGATGCAGGCCCCTGACTGGGCTCTGTCACTTACTAGTTTCTTGAAATGGAAAAAATAAACTCTTACTTATCTCCCTCAATGCAAGGATGAAGTGTGTGTGTGTGTGTGTGTGTGTGTGTGTGTGTGTGTGTGAGAATTCACCCACCATGTAGAAAGTGCTTAGCTGATATTAGTTCTCCTGTCCATTCCCCCACCTTCTATCCATCTTTACAATTCCCTTTCAAGCCAGTTTTGTGCAAGTTCTTGATGCCACCAAGCTTTCATTTTTTTTTCCAAGACGAAACTGCTGATTTTTATGCAAAGGCTCTCCATTAAAATATCTTTAGAGATTTAATACTTTGTATAAGCCAAACAGAGCACACGTATGGACCATATATTTACCTTAAGTGATTCCTTCCATAGGGTTTTAGAAATGCTATGGTTGAGGCCGGGCGTGGTGGCGCACGCTTGTAATCCCCGAGCTTGGGAATTTGAGACAGGAGGATCACACAGGTTCACAGCCAGCCGCGATGGTTTAAGAGACACTGTTTCCAAAAGTAAAATAGGTCTGGGAGTGTAGGCCAGAGGTAGAAGGGCTTCCAGAAACCCCAGTGCCACCAAAAAAAATAAATAAATAAAAAAGAAATGCTATGGTTGAGGTATGTGGTGAGCTAATGTCTTTAACATGTATTTTTTTTAAGTTAGAAGACAAAAACAGGGATTGAATGCAAATGAGCAGAGCTTATGAGAATCGACAGCAAGAGCGAGGCGGTGGGCAGTTCCTTCCAGAGCACGTAGGCTTCACGGTCTGTGCTCGGCCAGTTCTTTCCAAAGCGTGGAATCGCCCTGCAGGTTACGCTCTTTGGAGGGGTAGGTTTGTTCAAAGTCTTTAAGTTCTGGGATGGCAATGGGGTGATGAGGTATCTTGTAATTCCAAACTCTGCTTCCTTCTTCCTTTTCCCTACCTTCCCCATCTGCCTTTTATCCAGGCAGCAGGTAATGGGCTCTATTCTTATGCCCCAGGCAACAAGGTTGATACAACACAGACATAGGTAAAAATAAATAAATACATAATGTCCTTTCACTAAGCTGGATTGTACCCTCAGACACTCTGCCCCCGAGACCACTTCCAAGATTTTCAGTTCTCTGAGTTGGAGAACAGAAGGGGAAATGCAGGAAGTAAAAATGGGAGCGAGGTGCTGGGAAGTGCCCTAAGAAGGGGCCCTGGAACCCAGATCCTTCTGTCACCCGGAGCACAAAGAAGCCGGACATCCATGGCAGATAGGACCGTCCCTTGCTTTTCTGGGCGCAGCCTTGGAGGAGGGGATGAGTTGAGCCAGTACAGGTGAAGGCAGGACATGTGACTAAGTAGAACTTGGGGAGACGGCATCCGGGGTGACCCCAGCAAGATGGCCCAGTCACCCAATGCAGATGCAACAAGAAGCTTCCTGTCCTGACTTCCTGGAGGAAAAGACATTTGACTAGAAATTAAACTTCTTCTCATTTAAAGCAGGTTATATTTTTACACACCAAGTTTGTGGTCTATGACAGTTGTTGTGAATATGCACCTGTGGGTTTTTTTAGGTTTTTTTTTTTTTTTTGGTTATGGTAAAAAGCATGAACTTCGGGGTGGACTGTGATGCAGGGGCAGAGACATACTGGGGACAACTTGATCAGAAAGAGCCCCTGCAATAGCATCTGAGGCAAGTCCTTAACATGAAAAACTGCTGTGCAGGCCACCCTCGTAGTGACAGCTGGCAAGAGCACACAGACAAAAGGGAGGAAAGTTCAGGGAGTAAAGGAGTCTAAGCAGGAAGATGGGCTAAAGGATCGCACTTGCGGGGCGGGGTGAACCATGGCCCCAGTAAGCACAGGAGAAAGGCAGAAGAGCCAACTGTGGGAGGATAAGGATGTTTGCTGGGCAAGCTGGTTTTAAGATGCAGGTAGATCATGGAGGCCTCGGCAACCTAGCAATACTCTCAGCAACTCAGGGAAACCCTGTTTCAAAGTATAAGAATTTTTAAAGGAGTTAGGTGTATAGCTTGGAGGTAGAATGCTCCTGGGTTCAATCCCCAAGACTGAAAGAAGAGAAGAAACAAATCTCAAAAAGAAGCCTGAAGCCATAGATGGAGATGTGGGTGTCATTGGTACCAAATGATAACAGTCTATACAGCCAGATGAGACTCTCAAAAAAAAAAAAAAAAAAAAAGAGGCCCATGAAGGGAATCATGGGAAAATCCTTTATGTAGAGGGCAGGAGAAGGAAGGAGCCAACACAAGCAACAAAAACAGAAGCATCAGAGGAGAACCACGGTGAAGTATGCCTTGGAAGCCAGAGTGAAAGATATATCGGAAAGGATTGATGGGTGGAGATAAGAGCTACAGAAGAGGTGAGGGTGGAGGAGTAGCCTATGAGTTGACCTGTTGGCCAGTCAGTGAGGAGGTTAGAAATGAAGTATTAAGATGAACTGTTTCCTTGGAATGGGCAGGGAAGAGGCAAAGCTGCTAGGCTAAGAAGGGAGTGATGGGGAGGGATTGATAGCTGTAGACATATCTATTCTTTGTAAGAAGTTTGGCAGGGAATGAAGTAGAAGATGATTGCTGAAGCAAGGTCAAGCAAGGTACATCAGAAAGCATCTGAATTAATGTAGACCTTTGCGTTCTAATGTATCTGTGTAATAAATTTAAAGAATGGGGAGGATTGCCATGTAAAGATGAACTCATGCCTCAGCTCTTGCTGAAGTCCTATTTCAAGAGTGTGCAGCATAGAATTTTTCTGGTACCTTTTCTCAAACAATACCAGGAAAATATTTTCCCTTAATTTTGGGAATAACTTTAATTTTGTAAATAATTTTTTGGCTTTCTATCTTTGATTTGTTATTGTCTAAATGAATTAAAGTGTGTTCAGGTGTTTAAGATATGAGATGAATGATTGCTCAATGGTCATGACTTTAAATTCAATGTAGTAGTTTATAGTTAGTTTCTTGGTCACTGTGTGTTAAAGGTGTCTGTCTTTTATCCTTGTTCAATGGCAGTAAAATAGTTTTAATTAGTATAATAAGAAATCCAATTAGTTGCATTGCTTTGGATAGACTTCAGTAAAAAAAATCAATATTTTAAGTTATTCAAAGTGTGCTAGTATTTTTTGAAGGAGGAAAAAAAACTAGCAATGATGGATTCTGTTCCTTGATATACATTGGGATTGAGAATCTCTCCTGTATAGCACAGAACTGGTTTGCAGTTGCACTTCCCTGTTTATTGTTCGACTTTGTAACTTCATGACACTTGTCTATCCTTCCAACAAATGAGATCTGTTGAATTTTCATCAGACATGGGTCAGAAGATATCTAATGTACTTCCTGCTACATTCCTGACAGCACCGGTTCCACCACACTTGGGCAAACTGCAGGAGATGTGCGTGAAGATACTTAAATAAACCAACTCATCTTGCTTCCCTATATGAGTGAATTTTCATACTGCAGGAGTGACAACCGTTTTCAGTTGTTGGCCTATTTTCCTTCTTTTTTCTTTTTAAGTCAACACATAAATAGTTTCCTCAGATTCCAAACATGTGTTTATCTGAGGAAATATCAAACACTGAAATAGAAATACACTTCTAATATACCAGCAAATTTGATTTTCTTCCAGAATTCTGTGGCTCTTTATTTGATCTTCTCCATTATACATAGAAGCCAATAGGATAATGATATCCTAAAAGATAATTATTTTAATACATCATGGAATTCATGACAGAATCTAGAATTACATGACATTATCCATACACTGCTATTCTCCATATGTTCCTTCTGGTGAATTAAGCCCTGTTACACACCCTCTGAGCTACTTCCATCTGTCCTGATGAGCCTGAGAATTTCAATGCCCCATAGACATTTCTTTACTATACAATATAAAAGTGAAAAGAGACAAGGGAAGGAGCTAAATGTGCCCTTTATTACAGGAACAGGATATCATCTTTCAAAGACCAACCTACATCCTCCTCAAATGTGAGAAAGGTTTTATTATTTTATTACTAAATCCATTTTACAAGTGAGCAAATTAAGCACTGAGTGATAGGGTCCTTTTCTAAAGGTCACATACCTAGTGTAAGCAGGAAGGGATGCTCTTGTCAGAATAACTATATATAAAAGAATATAAGATGCATATTCATTGAGGATATTTTAGTCTCACAACCCTTGGTATGGTTTTGTGTTAGATATTCCAGGGGGAAAAAATGCTAGTATGTGGGAATTCAAAAGCCACATCTATCCAAAAATAAACATGGGAAACTATTTAGGGCCATCTGTGACTATGTCAGCTGTGGAACACATGCTTACTTCTCTCATGAACTATTGTATTCTGCACCAATCCAACATATAACATTTTCCAATTATTTTAGATAATACAACTTACTAAAAATCACTGTACATATGACAGCAAAATTAGAGTATGTCAGTCCACATTTAAACAAGAGGGTTTTTTTAGCTTTAATAATGTTGTATTTCCTGAAATAAAAATTCATATAAAATTTATAAAAATGCCAGAAGTGAAGTCTATCATATTAAGATATTTTAACTTCATTGAAAACAGACTAGCCAGTTGAATTGGTACATGCCTTCAATCCCAGTAGATGGGAAACTCACAGGTTCAAGTACAGTGTCAGCAACATAGCAAGACTCTCAACAAACTAGTGAGACTCTGTTTCCAAACAAAAACTAAAAAGTGCTAAGGGCGTGGAGGTATAATATCCTGGGTTCAATCCCCAGTACCATAATGGCTAGCTGGATGGATAAATAAATAGATACCAGTATTTATTTATTTATTTATTTATTTGTTTATTCATTCATTCATTCATGTATTTATTTATTGTGGTACAAGGGATAGAACCCAGGGGCATTTTACCTTCGAATGATACTCTCACCCCTATTTTTATTCTTTATTTTTTGAAACAGGGTCTCACTGAGTTGAAAAGGGCCTCACTAAGTAGCTGAGGCTGTGCAAGAATTGTGATCCTCCTGTCTCAGCCTCCCAAGTGCTGGGATTGCAAGCGTGTGCCACCACACCTGGCTACCAGCTCTTATTTAAATGAATGAAATCCAGTTACTGGAGACAGTAACTTGTCAGAGTAGGTGTGAAGTGACAATTGAGTCACTTTCCTTCCCTCTCTCTCTCCCTCCCTTCCCTGTTTCCTTTCCTCTCTCCTTTCCTTTCTCTTTCTCTCCTGTCCCCTTTCCTTTTTCCCTTCTTCCATGATTTGTTTTGTGATTATTCAGTGCCATTACGTTTCAAAGGCTGAGACATCTATTTAACTCATGCTCAGTGTACATGGAAACAGCGTGCCTCAGAGAAGACCCAGTATGAGATCCTGAGTTCTGGAGTCAGTCAGTCAGTCTGGTTTAAATTCCAGTTCTCTCCTTACTTATCAGATTTCTTTGGGCAAGTCTTCGCTCATCTCCTAAGATGAGCACGATGGGACCCACTTTACTGCGTCATCCTGAGCATTCATTAATATGACCACATTTGCAGCCTGAGGGCCACTGTGCCTGGTACCTGGAAGATGCTTGAAATATACTCATTCCCTCTTTTGTTCTTACTCATCTTTATATTAACATAATGTTTTCAAAGAATCCTGTTTATCATTCTAAGGCTCAAATCTTGTCCTTTTGAAGAGGAAATCTCATCTTGTTTTCCTAAGAGGCCTTAAAAATATAATAATCTGCCAAAAAATGAAAATCATTAATAGTAAAAAAAAATTCATGGTAATTATGTCTTAGAACCTATAAGGTTCCCCTAAATGTCAAGTGCTCGATCTCAACTTTTTAGGCTTAAAAATCACTTGGCTAATGGCAACTCAACAGCTTCTTTTCCTCAAGATTTCCAGCAGTTTCTCCTCCCATCAGCTTAGAAATTCGTCTTCAATTTTCAATCTGTCAGCAGGAAATTAAGTGCATATGGCAAAGAAAACTTTTAGGTTTAAGTCACATTTGCTTCAAAATATTTTAAGTTTTTGAAAGCTAGAGTCAATGACAGTTGTCAGGCAAGAAGTATTTATTGAATATTAACTCAGACATAGATTTGTGAGCATTAAGGACTCTTGTCTTCAACAATTTTCCCCAGAAAAGGGAAGAAGGCAACGGGAACTCTCAGAAATTCTAGGTATCCTCAGACAATTGCAGAAAGCTGGGTATCTTTGGGAAATTCTTTGATGCTCCAGCTTCTTCTTCATTTTCCTCATAAGCCTGATTGATAAGGTGACATGCAGTGGATGCTTGAGTTAATGGCTGGAGGAAATTGTCTGAGGACCCTTTCTCGTGATGTGCGATACCACAGCTATTAGAGGGCATTGGATGTGAATAGGACATAACTGGATTGTTTTCCATGTGTTTCCATTTTCAGGGTTTTGATTTTCTTTCCAAAATGGTTTGCAATAGATATGAAAAATAAGGCACAGCCAGATGTGGTGACATACACCTTTAATCTAATACTTGGGGGGTTGAGACAGGAGGATCATAGGTTTGAAGCTAGCATGCTGTAACTGAGAGAGACCTTGTTTCAAAATATCAATCAATCAATCAATAAAATTTTAAAAATGGGCTGAGGGTACAGCTCAGAGGAAGAAGACTCCTGGCTTCAGTCTCCAAAGCCAATAAACAAACAAACAAGACACAGGATAAACTTAAGTTTTGATAATTGAAGAAATATTATGTTACTGATTAAAGGTTCACACAATTCATTTGGGGTCGCCTAATGGTTTTCACTGTTTTTCTTTCTTTTTTTGTTTTTGTTTTTTCGATTTGATGTGTGTGTGTGTGTGTGTGTGTGTGTGTGTGTGTGTGCGCGCGCACGCGCGCTCGCTAGGGATTGACACAATGGAGTTTTTCTCCCTGGTTTCTTTAAAGCTTATTTGTGTGTGTGTGTGTGTGTGTGTGTGTGTGTGTGTGTGTGTGTGTTAGTAGGGATGAAACTCAGAGTCTTCTACCTCTGGGCTATGCCTCTAGCCCTGTTTCTATTTTCATTTGGAAACAGGATCGTGTTAAGTTGCTGAGAATCTCACTAGGCTGCTGAGCCTGGCGTCAAGTCTGTGATCCTCCTGTCTCTATCTCCCAGGTACTGGGATGATAGGCTTGTGCCGCCATACTTGCCCATATTTGCATTCTTTATTCAATGTGGGAATTTTGATTTGGATGCTTTTCCTACTTATTATTCAAGTGATAGGTTGACAAAAGGAAAGAGTTTCCTGAGCCTAAAACACAGAAGGTAAATCAACAATTTTTGTGAAAAGTCAAAATGTAAATGCAGTTGAGATTCTGGTCCAGTGTCTGATAAATGTGAAATAATATTATTATTATTTTTATTTAACCCTAAAGCTGTTTTAATTACTTTGGGGTTTACCTACTCTCACCAAAAGCCATACAATTCTTAACCTTTCTTTTAAAGTAACTCATATTTCTTCTTAATAGGTTTTCATTATACTTATACAAAAGACCAGTGACTGTGTTTTCAATTTCCCAAACTTTTACAATATTAAAGATAACCGAAAGAATTTTCTGAGTTCTCTGAATACACTTAGTAATTGTCCTAATCAAAAATATGGCAAAGAATTCAGAGCAAGAACTGGAGGTGGAAGAGTTGAAAATACTTGTAAAAGTGTGTACAACAGAAGTGTGTCATGTGCTGTGGTGGCACATGCCTATAATCTCAGTACTTGGGAGGCTGAGTCAGGAGGATGGCAGATTCAAGGACAGCCTCAGCACCTTAGAGAGATTCTCGGCAACTTAGCAACTCCCTGTCAAACAACAAAACAAAACAAAACAAAGGGCCAGGGGGGAGGGTGTCTTGAAGGTAGAATGTGCCTGGGCTCAATCCCCAGTAAAATACACACACACACACACACACACACACACACACACACACAGCTTAATTCCTGCTGACAGTAAATTCATGGGTGAATAGTAGAATAAATAAATAAGTTTTGCTCTCTTAAACAGTTAAGTTTCCTTAAAGTGAACCTTGTCAAATCTAGAGAAGGGAACAATATTCAATATTTAATTAAGTATACAGTTGAAAGCATAAAAATAATTGTTGCTATGGCTGGAACAACTTAATTCCTAGGGTTAAATGAGGGGTGAAGGATATGCGGGGGTTTCTTGATGAGATTAACTTCTCTGCTCTGTGGTTAATGCACACACCAGCCTGCAGCCAAACCTCTCAGCAGTGGATGCTGCTCACCCCAAATGCCCACAGCTCAGTGCAACTGGGTTACCATTCCTGTGACCCAGAGCAGAGTCAGATTCTCCAGGTCAATAGCATCAGTTTGAGTGTTGAGAACAGTATACAGTCCCTGGCAATTTTTAGTTAGTATGCACACACATGTTTCCTAGATTGGAAATATAGCAGATGATATATCTCTACATGGAGATGGCATAATATAGGACACATTAGTTATCTTACTCTTCGATAGCTATTCCTATACCTTTCATAAATGACTGACAGAGAGATTGGAAGACACTCATTATAGATTGATCTCAAAGTATCTATTTTCACCCTCAAACAAATTTTAATTTTTATTACAAAATCATTCTTAGAACACAAGGGGATAAAACAGATCATGTACAATATGCACAGGTTGACTATAAGGACAAAAAGTTTAAAAGTGTGGTATTTTATAATCAATAATTAAGAATATAGTTTTAAGCTATGGAATTAAGATCTACCTAACAGAAGGGATTTGATGGTAACTGGATAGAAAAAGCAAACATTCAACATGGCTGCCGCTTTCCCTTCATTCCCCATTTCTACAAAGTAGCGTGATTTGAGAGTGAAAGACTCAGCAAGCCAGCACCTATGGTTGGTGATCAGGGGCCAACCGTGTCCCTTCTGGGAGTTCTTATGAATGAATTGCTATTGCTGACATGTGTCCAATTATCACAGTTTCCTAATGGATTTTTAGTCCCTTCACCTGCTGCTGCTAACAGAGAATCTATGCTTGAACAATCCATAAGTCCTATTCCAGTGAGAAGAGAGAAAGGGGTTTGCAGTGGGCAGGTTGTCATCTGACATAAGACATTTCAAATGCTTTGCAAAAATTAGTCTGTATGATAAGGTATTAAAGTGTTGAGAGTTGCATCCAATAAACTGGATACAAAACTAGTTATCATAAAATATATTTTATTCACCGGCCTTTCCATAGAGTAATTAAAAGACAACTTGAGAATAAAAGCATTTATTTTGTCTCTTGTGTGTGTTTGTGTGTGTGTGTGGGGGGGGATTATTGGGCTTCACCTCTAGCCCTTTTTATTTTTTATTTTGAAACGAGCTAAGATTGGCCTTGAACCTGGGATTCTCCTATCATAGCTTCCCAAGTACTGGGATAATAGGGTACTGGGATAACCCCTCCTGGATTATTTTTCTATGTTTTAATTTGTTTCTCTTCTTGAAATATTATTGTATATTCAAGCACCACGACTTCAAGTACTTCCCAAGTACTGGGATAACCCCTCCTGGATTATTTTTCTACGTTTTAATTTGTTTCTCTTCTTGAAATATTATTGTATATTCAAGCATTTGTTATTTATACTTTTGAGCAGATAAAGGAACAAATTTGCAAATGCACGACTGGCTGGGACATTATACTTATCTTTGGTATGGTTGTTACAAGAGAGTCTTCATGGCTCGATTTGAAATTCTTAGCTGGGCATGGTGGCGCACACTTGTAATCCCAGCATTCAGGAGGCTGAGACTGGAGGATTGCGGTTTGCGGACAGCCTCAGCTACTTAGTGAGGCCCTCTGTAACTCAGTGAGACCCGGTTTCAAAATAATGAATAAAAAATAGACCAGGGGGTATAGCTCGGAGGTCAAATGCCCCTGGGTTCCATCCCCAAACCCGCAAAAAAAAAAAAAAAAAAAGGAAGAAATTCTTGACACTTTTTGCTTTCACCAAAATGCTATTTCTGAACCAGTATGAATTTTTTAGCTTCCTTGTACCTGGAGAGCTGGATACCAGCATACACAATTCTTAGAAGATTCATATAACAGAGGACATCCATCTACCAAAATTGTTAAAAATCAAATATCAAATGCTATAGGTGCCTAGCAGTTTATTAAAGAAGCAAGATTCTTCGGGAGGCCCTAAGCATTGAAATAATTATGCATCCCATAAAATTTTTGTAAATACTTTTATCTTAAAATTATCTTAGGTCTGAGATTATAGCTCAGTGGTAGATCACTTGCCTAGCATGTGTGAGACCTTGGGTTTGATCCCTGGCATTGAAAAAAATAAAAATTATCTTAAATCTTAAAAGGCTACTGGCACTCGTTTAATCAAGTCAGTCAAAAGCTGTATTTCTTATCCAGTGATTTAGACTGGCTAAATTTGCCTTGTCTTTTCTACAGGAGAAAAGAAATTTTTGACCCAGTTTCTCAAACAGCCACAAAGACATCAAAATCAAGGGCATTTGTTTAAACATACATCCCAGTGTGCTGTAGAATTGTGCTAAAAAGAATTCTGAGCTGGATGTAGCATTCTTGGGTACTTCTTGTTTCCCTAAAGCCTGAGCTTGAAACCTGATCCAGCAGGGCCCCCAAGCCCTGGCACCCTGACCAGCTCTGTAACTCAGTAACACATTAGTTCTTTCTTGAGATGCAATTTACTATGCACTAGGAACACTGATCAAGAGAACAGGCATGATTTCTCCCTCCTGCTCTGGTGGAGTTTACAAAATAGTTGGCAACCTAGACATTAAACAAACATCCAGATAAGCAATAGGGTGATGGCAGACAACGTTAAATGAGAAGTGGCTAAGAACTGGCTGCTGGGGTGGGCAATGTCAGGAAGCGCTGAGGACAGACGGGAGTCTCAAAGAAGGTCGCACTGGGAAGGAATGTTTCTTTTATTTAATGTACTTTTATTGGTTCATTGCAATTATACACCATAGTGAGATTCAAAGTGATACAAACATATATGCACATAGCACTGGGTGTGATTCTTTCTAGATCCCATCCAGTTTCCCAATCCCCATGCTAATGAGATTGCTAATGATACTTTCATATATGGACATTACATTATTTGAGCTGTCTCCATCATCAAGCCTCCTTTTGGCCTTCTCTACCTAATCCCTTGCCCCCACTCCTTCTGTTATTTCATAGGTCTCTCTCATTTATCTGAAGTCCCTTTTGTTTTCTGTTTTTTTCTCTGGCTTCCAGAAAAGAAAGAAAACATATGACCCTTTACTTTCTGAGACTGGCTGATCTCACTTAGTATAACATTCTCTGATTACATCCATTTTCTTGTAAATAGCATAATTTTGATCTTTTTGGCTAAGAACCATCATATGACCCAACCACATCGCCCCTCAGTATCTTTCCAAAAGAATTCAAGTCAGAATGCTATACTGATCTGTGCATATCCACGTTTATATCAGCACAATTCACAATTGCCAAATTATGGAATCAACCGAGGTGTCCATCAACAGATGAATGAATAAAAAATGTGGCATATATGCACAATGAAGGCATATTGCAAAGGAGAGGATACTAGTTTGTAAAAAACTTGGAGTAACAAAATTCCAGACATAGAAACTGCTTGTCCAAGAAAAGGCTTAGCTATGCCAAGAACAAGCCCAATACTTTTAGAGGAAACAGAAAATCCAGTGGGGAAGAGTGGTGGGACAGAGAGATGAAGACACAGGAAGAAACCTGAGAGGCAGATCAGCACCCAACTGTGCCCACGTGTGGCCATGGCAGAGGGGTTAGACTGCATGCTTATCACACCCGAGGGAACCTCAGTCTCAGAAGGTGCAAAATCAAGCCTGGTGATCTCGTCTGTATCAATAAGGCCAGCCAAGAGCAAGAAACACCGTGGGTCTTTCAGAGTTAATTTAACTTAGGGAATTGCTTACACAGGTGACAGAAGAACTGAGAATGAAAATAGAGAATCGAGGGGCAACCCTGAATGATTACAAAGTCTCTACCACCCTGAAGTGACAAAGAGATGTGCTGGCTTTTCAGGCTATTGTGTCTTCTAACTCCATTCTACAATGTGGCCATAAAGTCTGGAAACCTAGGTTTATTTTATTTTATAGGTAGACAGGTATTATATGGTCTTTGATATGATGTCATAAAGAAGTACACAGTGCCATTCAATTAAATGCGCTGTTCACATTTTGGTAGGCTCATAATTTAAAAAAAATCAATGATACAAAAACATATATAAACGAAAAAAGTAAATTGGAAATTGGATATTTGCTAAGATTAAAGAATTACTTCATTGTGATGTATAACTCCAATGAGCCAATAAATATATTAAAAATTAAAAAAGAATGACTATTTTCTAAATTTGATAATGGCGTTTCAATGACACTAAAATCTGTTATCTGTTAGAAATACTTTTTAAAATATTTAAGGTAAATGGCATGCTATTTGGAAATAGATTTAAAATAATACATTTAGGCTAGATAGGGGAATAGGAGTTTAGATAAAATACGATTGGTAACTGTTGAATATGGATGTTTAATATATGTTTAATCTATTTTTGTGTTGTAAATAAATGTGTGGAAATGAATAACACTTCCTGAGAGAATTTGTGAGAAGGAAAGGTAAGAGATTCCAAATAACCCTTGAAGACTATATCTTTTAGCAATAAAAAAAGAGAGAGCTGGGTGTGATGGTGCATGCTTGTAATCTTAGTACTTGGGAAGCTAAGACAGGAGGATTTTAAGTTCACAGTCAGCCTCAGCCACTTAGGCCTTCCTCAACATAGTAAAATATTGTTTTAAAAATAAAAAATAAGAAAGGCTGGTAATGTAGCTCTGAGGCAGAATTCCCCTGGGTTCAGTTCCCAGTACTCTTATACACACACACACACACACACACACACACACACACACACACACGGAACCACAAAAGGAGACTGTAAAGGAATGGAAAGGATAAAGAAAGAAAATCAGAAGGGTAAGAAATGGCAAAGCCAAGAAAGAATAAAGGAAATGGAAAATATGCAAAATTTAGCTGAGAAATGGAGTAAGATGAGGCAGAGAAATTCTTCTCAAGTGCAACAGGAGTTCAGTCATGTCATTGGAAGGGGGGAGGGAGCAAAATGATAGAAAACTTGGAATTAGGGATTAGGGTGGGGAACATTGCCCCCTGCAACAGAGGATGTGGCATCCCAGTCTGCTGAAAGAAGCTGAGGCAGAGACCCAAGCCTGGGCAGTACCAACCTTGGTCCCTATGGCATCGTCTCTTATATATCAGGATCAGCTAAACATTCGGGGCACCTCTGAGTTCTGAAGACGTGATGTGACATAATGGCATTCAATTCTACTAATTTAACTTTCACTTCTAACATTTTAGAAGTGATCCAAGATAGCTTTTGTTTTTTCATTTCAAGAGGATAATTCGAAACCAATAGAAAGTCCCATAAAAATCAATGAATGATTTTTATCATTTTTATATATTTTATTAAAATATATTATTTTAATAAATATTAAATATTTATTAAATATTAAATATTTAATAAATACTAAATATTTATGATTGTCTGAAAATAATTTAACTATGATGTCTTTCAACTTGTGAAAAACAGTGAGCTTATCTCTAAATAACTTAAATTCCCCATAATTTCTGGGGATGAGCTTAGTTCTATCTATATTCTTGTTTTGATTTTCTTTGTTTTCTTTTTTGTATAGTTTGTTCTTATTGCCTTCTTTACCACTTTAACTCTGTATCCACTTTGAAAATAGATTTACACATTTGTTTATTAATTTTTCAGGTAAAAATGCTTGTTGGTAAATCAATAAGTATTTACTGAGGGACTATTAAACATCAGGTACAGCCGAGCGTGGTGGCGCACGCTTGTAATCCCCGCGCTTCGGAGGCGGAGACAGGAGGATCACGCAGGTTCGAAGCCAGCCGCACGTGCTGGCTTAGGAGACCCTGTTTCCAAATAAAAATGTAAAAATAGGTCTGGGAGTGTAGCCCGGAGGTAGAAGGGCTTCCAGAAACCCCAGTACCACAAAAAAAAAAAAAAAAAAAAGTACCACAAAAAAAAAAAAAAAATCAGGTACTAGAAAGGATACCAGGCAATAGCAATGGACAGAAATCAGCAAACAAAAACAGACAAAATTTGTTGCTCTTGTGAAGTGGGCATGTGGGATGGTTAGAATATTTAACAAATAAAGTATACATTATATCACATAATCAGTGCTATGAAAAAATATGAAGCATGATAGAAGAACAGGGGAGAGAGTGCTATTTTAAAAGCTGGTCAGAGAAGCCCCTTGGATGAGGTGGCATTCATGCAGAGATCCAAAGGAGAGAAGAGAGGGAGTCTTGTGGCTATCTGGAATGAGGGCTTCTCAGTCTGAAGGCTGGCAGATACATAAGGCCCAAGAGGGCACAGGATGAGCTAGAAGGGCCAGCGAGAAGGAAAGGGAGGTAGAGAGAAAGGTTGAGATGGATGCAGATAGGTAGGGGGTAGAGACAAGGTCATGAAGAATTGTGCACCATACTAAAGACTAGATTTTACTGCTGGGGGCATCTGGCATTGGGTGGTTTTTGAAAAGTCATGGGAGAATGTGATTTAGTTTCTTTTTTTTTTTTTCTATTCTTGGAACTGGGGAACACCTAGCGGTATTTTACCTCCAAACTATGCCCCCAGCCCTTTTTAATTTTTATTTTGAACAAGGCCTTACTAAAAGTTTCTGAGGAGGATGTTGAACTGTGATCCTCGTGCACTACCACACTGGGCAGACTTAATTTTTAAAAAGTTGAATTTTAGTATTTTAAGAAAGACAAAGGCCAAGATTTTCTCACTTCCAGACTTTTATTTTCCAGATGCTAAACTGCCCTCCATCACAAATATTATTTTCAGTGACTAATTTCTCCTCTAACTTTGGAAAGACTAGAGACTGGAAAATAAGTCAATGACTAAATATTTACAAAAATATTTTTAATGTACCTACTTGTATTTCCTAGTACTGAAGAGAGATGTATATCCTTTTCTGACCATCAAAAACTCTTTCCAAGAACATAGTCTCTCAAACTCTGAAAAATGAAACCAGTTCTGAGTTTCTCTATAGCGTTTAGCAAACATCTAAAGTCAGAAATCTGAACATGATGACAGGATTTTATTAAATCTTGGTGAGGACATGTGAGTTAAATTACAAATTAGTTTACAAAAGTCACACACACACACACACACACACACACACACACACACACACACACACACACCAGATTTTCCCATCCCAGAGTCACTGCTGAATTTTAAAATCTGTCTGTCTGGTCTCAACTATGATAATATTGTTCCTTTGGCCCATAAATGGCAAGGTTAGCTGGAAGTGAAGGCCATATGGTAATTGAGAAAGAGAGAATTAAGGAAATGAGAAAAATATTCCCTAATCTCATAGGATAGGGATTTGGGGGAAAATCTGAAAACCTGTTTGATTCATGATTTTTGCTATCCTTTGAAATATAAGCCCAAATATAAGCCCAAAGTTTTCTTTAAAAACTTTGAGCACAACAAAAAGACAAATTTTGTAGAGATGAAAAAAGAGCTTATAGATGTATAAGGCAATTAATGCCTAGTAAACAAAAGACACTGCACACTTATATTCTAAAATCTACAATGAAAGACATTGATTTAAGGAGACTAGACAAGACGTTTTGGGACACTGATCTAAGGGAACTAGAAAATACTTTATTTATTTATTTATTTATTTATTTATTTATTTATTTATTGTGGTACTGGGGTTCCTGGAAATCCTTCTACCTCCAGGCTACACTCCCAGACCCATTTTATATATATTTTTAAATTTGGAAACAGGGTCTCTTAAGCCAGCGAGGCTGGCTTCGAACCTGTGGGATCCTCCTGTCTCCACCTCCCAAGCACGGGGATTACAAGCCTGCGCCACCACACCCGGCATAGAAAATACTTTTTAGAAGTGACAAGAAGGAAGATTTTGAAGGTCTTGTAAAGAGTAACTGAGAGGAAGGGTTCCTGGTCATGATAAGTAATGATGTAAAGCAACATGGTGTTCCAGACCTCAGCAAATAGTTCCATGATACTGGTACAGGACACCCAGGAGAAACAGTCTTGTTCCTTCTGTCTGGTGGAATGCATTCATCAAAACTAATTTACTATGTTGAAAGAAAAATTTTATAGCAGTGCGTGGTGGCGCACGCTTGTAATCCCTGTGTTTGGGAGGTGGAGACAGGAGGATCGCGCAGGTTCGAAGCCAGCCGCACTGGCTTAAGAAACCCTGTTTCCAAATAAAAATATAAAATAGGTCTGGGAGTGTAGCCCGGAGGTAGAAGGGCTTCTAGGAACCCCAGTACCACAAAAAAAGGGGAAAAAAGAAAAACTTTATTAATTAATGCTAACAAACCTATTGTTAGTTTTCATATCTGAACCATATAGAGAATGGGTGGCTTTTTATGAAGGGAATAAGGCAGGCTGGATAAACCTTCACTCTGTCTTCCTTCAAAATTACTGCTAGTTTCATTGAAATCAAAAGACAAGGTCAGGTGGCTCATATCTTTGGTGTTCTTGGCAGAAAAAAATAAGAATAAATATATTAAAATATATACTTAAGAAGACTACTTTCAGTCTTCCTAGGTGCCACCCTCTTTTTATGCCAGATTTATCACTGAGTCCTAGGTTTTTTGAATCTTTAATATCTTTGGGATTTTTTTAAACTACGCTTTTATTGGTACATTATAGTCTCACATCATAATGTAAATAATGTAGACATACATATATGCACACAGCACTAAAATGTTTTCATTTTCTCACCTGGACTTCTGACAAACTCTCCTCTCTTCCTCTCTCCTCTTACTATTCAAGGTGATAGAGTGATTTTTCTAAGGTACAAATATGAGTTTATTTTGCCTATGAAATTCTTGTCCCCTATGTCTTGAATACAAAATCTAATCTTAAAGTGCCTCCCAAGGTTCAAATCCCATCTTTGTCTGGACTCTCCTTTTGACTATCATTGCTCCTAATTCCCACCCCTCCCTCCTTTAGAAGTAAAGTTCTGCACTTGAAAAACTCTCCTCTTTTTACCTGGCAGATCCATTCAGTTCAAGTTCATCTGTCTGAAAAACATCCTCAGATGTTAGGCCAGGTGTGAGAGAAATCCTTCAATCTTCTTCAAATCACCTTTCTTTGTTCATCTGTCTGCGTCTGTTTCTGCTGCTATTAAAAAAAAAATACCTTAGACTGAGCAATTTATAAACAATAGATATTTGTTTCTTCCTGTTCTGGAAAGTCTGAGACCATGGAATCAGCACACTTGGTGTCTGGCAAGGGTCTGTTCTGTCGCGTCCCTAAGGCTCCGTCCTGCAGAGCCCCGGGAAGGAACACACAAACGCCGAGTCTGTTGATGATGCTTCCTCTTCAATGCGCACAGCAGGCAAATATTTATCAGTCTCATAACCCCTCTCTCATCACTCCACCAACCCCAAGCTTCCCACAGCTAGGGCATGCACATTTCTAACCCTCTCATAGGCGGGCTGGTGGTAGCACGAGGCGCTGCGTCACTGATCATCTGTAGGGCACCTGATAGGGCTCACTGCGCAGGCTCAGGGCACCGCCAGCCTCGTGAGCCTCGTGACTTGGCAACATGTCTAGGCGCCATCTTGAGCCACCGCCCCATCCCGGTCTAGGTGAGCGGGCCCCAACACTGTTCCACAGCCGGCATTTCCCTAGAGCATCCTCACAGGGCAGAAAAGTGGAAGGATGCTTGCTGTGTCTTCACGTGGCAGAAGAGACCGAAGAACCAGGCAACCTCTGATGCCTCTTTACTAGGGGCATTAATCTCACTCATGAGGGTAGAGACCTTGGAGATTTAATCTCGTCCCCCAAAGATTCCACCTCTTAGTTCCAACACAGTGAGGATTTGGAACAGACACAAACATTAAAGCCCTGGCACTGTCAGAGCACACCCCGACCCTGGGTAGCCAGGGCTTTTCTTTTTAGCTAAGAGCTTCTTAATGGTGGAGACCCTGACTTTTATTTCTGTATCTTCAGCACTCAATGGACTGTCCTGATGTCATTGAATTTCTCAGTTTTATAAATTTTATCCATGAAATAAGATGAATGAATATACTGCACTCCTTAAAGTCATCCACATCTCTCTATTGTTCAAATATAGAAATATGAAGAAAAAAATCAAGGTACATTTTATAACTCTGCCTGCTTTCATATAAAAAAGGAGTTCTTGCCAGGCATGGTGGAGCACACTTGTAATCCCAGCATTTAGGAGGCTTAGGCAGGAGGACTGCGGTTCCCGTACGGCCTCAGCTATTTAGTGAAGCCCTCCGCAACTCAGTGAGACCCTGTTTCAAAATAAAGAATAAAAAATAGGGCTGGGGTATAGCTTGGAGGTAGAATGCCTCTGGGTTCTATCCCCAGTACTGAAGAAAAAAAAAAAAAAAGAGGCATTCTGTTTTTTATAAAAAAAATTAAAATGTACTAAAAAGCATTGGTTGTGTGAAAAAAAAGCAAAATAATTCCTTAAAATGAGCCCATTATTTTTACAAGGGAGGCCTTTGAATTGAAACTTGGGATTCTTTCTATGGTTGTTAAGTAAGAATGAAGCAATACAACTATGTATAATCTGTGTTCATTTTTTATACTTTCCACCAGTTCTCCAGACCCTTTTCGGGTGGTGGAATGCCTGTGGCTTTTTGGCTATTGTGGCAAAACTGAATAGTTCTAATTCACTCAAATTTGGGTGGTTATTGGTTGCATGCCTTTGTGGTTCTTTTTCATTGAGATTTGGGTCCAAAACTCGGGGAGGTATATCAATTTCAGACCTCAATCAAAATGTATTTTTAATTGGCAGGCTCATCACAGAGACTGAGAAGGATGGTAAAAAGAAAGAAAGAAAAACTATTATTTGAACAATTCAATTTGTGTTTTCCTTCAGTGGTATTTTATTAGCTTAATAACAAAATGGCACTGCAATTAGATCCACAATAAATATTTTAGTCAAAATGTTTCATCTCTTGTCTAGATGGCTGCAACAAAAACACTTTCTAGACAACAAGCAATATTCTAAGTCAACATTTAAAAATGCATTGAAAGTATCGTGTCCGGAGATCCCATTTCTGGTGTGATGAGAACCAGAAGTGGGGAATTAAACTGGAGAGAGGAAATTTGGGGAGGATTCAGTATTATATTTGCCCTTACAATTATGGACTCTCAAATTTATTGGTCATTTTTAGAAGTTGACTGTCAATTGCCTATGTGAGGGCATGCTCTCACCTTTTCACCTCATCCTGCATTAAGTAAGATGTATACATATGTTGTATATGCGATTTGTGATATACATTGGGATCCATACTTTTTGTACATATTCTTTCTGGAATCATATAAAACGTTCCCTGCGTACAAACCTTATCTGATTCTCTTTACTCTTCACCTAGCTCAATAATATACATAAATGCTTGGCCCAACATGCTCAAATGCGAGTGCTTACAGTCAGACTTTGGCAGGGGTGGGAAATACATCGATATCACTTAGGAATCAGAGAAATTGAAGAAGAAAAGGATAGAGAAATTTGAAGGGAAATTTGTCTTTTATTCGGCTGTGCATCTGAGTACAAACCAGGCACTTTAAAAATAAACATACTAATAAATATATGTCCATCCCAAGCGATATATAGAGTACTCATCTTCGATTGAAGAATAAACAAAATAAGTATGATTTTCATTTTCAGTTGAGGAGGAGTATTTCCCTGTAACTTTCTGACAATTTGTCACCCGTCTGTACCATGTATTTTCTGGGAATTTGATCAAGTAAAATCATTCTCAGACAGCAAAGTATTTTCAAAACCTAGATCAAGTTTCTTTTTGGGTCTGGGATCTGACCAAGAGCATATAGAACTCTTAAGAGAGATTAATCTACACTCTGTTCTTCTGATCTCTTTCATTTATCATTTAATAAGCTGTCGAAGGGACTGGAATACACTGAGACATGGAATGCAGAGTTACCCAAAATGATCTCTGCTGACTCAAATCTGTGGTTTATATTTTAGCCATCACCATGGTTAAATTCTCTTTGTTTTTACAATGCATATGAACAAATGTTCAATAAAAAATTAAAAGAAAAGAACCAAAAGTGAAATATGAGAACTGTTAGACTGGCCAACATTTATTAAAGATACCAAACTCAATGGTGGAAAATGTGAACAATCTGCATTCCTTTAGTTGAAAAAATAAACCATTGATGGTACTCTAATACCTTGTTTGGTAGATATAAAAGCTTTTCTTTCTTTTGTATCTAAATTCCTATTGGGTTATTTAAACTAACAAAATCAAAATCACATTAATTCAATATTCTTTGATTTTTTTTTCTCATGGATCATCTGAAATTTCAGCTATGATACAATGTGCTTTATGATTTTAGAGTGGCCCACAAAAAAATGGAAGAGGGGAGACAAAACATAAAAGATGGAGGAGAGAAAACATAAAAGAGAGGGGAGCTGTCACTTCCTGATCGCCTATTACTCACAGGATCTGATTGCGACTTTATATACATTGCCTCACAGTAAACCCACTGTGTAAGTGTTATTAATTCTGTAGAAGGGGAATGTAAGATCTTAGAAGGTTAATAACTTGCCCAATGTTCCTATTAAAGATTTAAACCTCCTAGTTATGACATATGCCAAATTTCTACTACTACATATTTCCCATAATGGTGAGGTATACAACTAAGACACACCTGATATTAAAACTCAGAACCAAAGTAGACATGTCTTATTATATGTACATAGTAAAGTAAGAGTTAAAAATTAGCATCTTGGACTCTATTGACATGGATGAGCAAGCAGTGAATCTATTTCTTAAATGATAGCAGTAAAAAATTTGTTCATAGTACTATCTGAATAATACCAATTAAGAGTAATTTAACTACCACAGACCAAAGAATAGATTTATTTAACCAGTTTTCCAGACCCTTGAAGCAAAGCTTATATTGTCTTCACAGAGCAAAACCGTGACTGATGATCATTCTAATTACCACTGAACATAGTTTTTAGTTCTGCTTTTCTATTAAAATCGTTGAGCTTCTCTACTCAGTATGTCTCAGTGCTTATTAAAAAATGTAACATGATATGAAGAATGCAAATGAATTTGAGTTGTTTGTGTTTGGGACTTTGTATTGTCTCACAAAGAAAAGGAAGTTTTTAATTTTGTATATTCATTAGAGAGGAGCTGAAATGACCTGCTATTTCCCTTTTACTAGTTCAACACATATTATGCTTTCCTTCTTTAACACAATGTACAAGCCATCATACTGAAGTTTTCTGTTTTTATTTATTAGCAAATTAATTCCTTCAAAACAGGAAATGTAAAAATAAACATATAAAACGTCAGGCCCATTTAGCAGACAAAATAAAATATCTAAATGATAACCATGAGATTAGTCCAGGAAATCCTTGTGTAGCATTAATAACCTGATTGTTAAGAAACATAAGAAATTTTAACAAAATTTTCTGTTATTCTTTCAATGGTTTAATCAATCTCATTTTTCTTGAAGATGGCAGGAACAGCTTTACTCATGCAATAGTACAAATCAAAACTAAGAACTGCTCATTTTCTAGTACCTTAAGGTACGTCAACATAGCTAGTGTTAATAATTCCAAAAAAAAAAAACTATGTTTTTTTGTGGTACTGGGGTTCCTGGAAACCCTTCTACCTCCAGGCTATACTCCCAGACACCTATTTTTTTAAATATATTTTTATTTGGAAACAGGGTCTCTTAAGACAGCGAGGCTGGCTTCAATCCTGCACCATCCTCCTGTCTCTGCCTCCCAAGTTGTGGGGATTATAAGTGTGCACCACCACTCCCAGCAAAAACCTGATTTTTTAATAAAATTATCATTTTAGGTCACCAGAGAAGTGTGTCAAACACAGTTATGCTTAGCTGAGAATATGAAGTGCTGCTTCAAATGTTAGAAGTGTAGAATAGTTTCCTCAAATCATGGGCTAATCACTACTAAATTCATCTCAAGAATATGTCAACACATCTCCACCTCTTGATGACCATTAAGGAGCCAGGAAAATTTGCACACATATACAAATATGAAGGTTTTCCAAAAAGCTGTGGATTTTGCAGAAAATATTTACCTTCTGCCGACAAATAATTCTAAGCTTGCTTTTCCTTTCAGGAACACCACTGGCTGCTTTCCCTAGGGTCTTGACTTCTAACCAATCTCAGGCTGGGATGGTGTTAGGTCTGTACGTGTGTTCTCCTGAGCACACTGTAGACTGGCCTGGAGCACTAGGGGTTTTCTTGAGTACAGGAAGCCTTCTCTGTGTTACTTGGCAGTTATTTCAGTGCCTTGAACACATAAAGCGACTGTGCGGCTTTAGAAGCTGCTTTCCTAGAAGGCAGGGGAGATGGTGTTTAGTGGGTCTGCTGGTACAGTAGGCCAAAGTAAACCTTGTTGTAAGCAGTGCCTCGCGGTGGAATACAGTCTTTTGCCAAGCATGTCATTCAGTTTTGAGAAATAATTCGGCTGTTTGGGGATGTGGGGAGTGGGAGGGAATTTTGCGATTGGCTGCTGGATTAGTCCTGGTGAATTGCATGGTGGGAGAAAGATGGCTGTTAGCAATCTGTTGCTAAGAGCTGGGGGGAATTGAAACTTCAATCTGCTCAGTTGGCACTAGCTGTATGCAGCCTGTGATGGGCCCTGTGTGGGAGCTACCTGCAGGCTGCTGCCCAGTAAGCAGGAGGTCTCCATTGTCCCTTCTAGCTGCTTGCAACCATCGAGCAAATGCTTAATCAGTAGCTTTAGAAAAAGAGCACGATTAATAAGCACATAAAATGGTCTTCTCTGATTAAAGCTGCACCATGTGGCAAAATCTATTAGAGCTTAGTTAGAGACCATTTTTTTTAAAAAAAAATAAATGATTAAAGGGCAGGTTTATAGGAATTGTAAGGAAACAGGTTTGGCCAGGCTAGTCCTGTCTCCCAGCTGGGAGAATTAAATGGAAGTCTGGGGTACATGTTAAATATAGTGCATGGCATAGTTACAAGACAGCAGGAGAAACCACTGTGACAAAAAGGCAGCAGCTCTCCTCTCCTCCATAAAGAGCACATTGATTTTCAGAGTCAGGAGAGTGGTCCTGCAGTTCCCTGCGCCTCTGCACAGCAAAGGGGATAAAAGGCTGGATTCTAGATCACACTTAATTGTCTTTTCTTTTCAGTTCTATTTTTAAACCTCTTTCCACAAGCCTAGCTCATTAGAGCAAGTCATCCTTAATGAAACAATGGGCATAAATGCAATCAGAAAAATTAAAAACTCTGCTCAGCTGTCATTATCCTCAGCTTGAGCCAAACTCAGTGTTTATCTTGTGTAAGTTTATTGCTGTTTATTGCAGTATAAGGGTATCAATTATGAATGAAGATGCATGTTCACATCTCTAGAATTGCAAACCAAAACAATGCATTCTTAAAAAGCAGTTAATTAATCTACAAATTGCCAGCTAATAGAGTTTTGGGTATTTTTCTTCCTTGTAAAAATCATATTTTTCCCCAAAGAATACCTAAAAAATTCTGGTCCTGCTAAGAGAGAATTTCTAAAGCAGTTTTTATTTATTTTATTTTTATTTTTTGCGGGTCTGGGAATGGAACCCAGAGGCATTTGACCTCCAAGCCACACCCCCTGCCCATTTTTTATTCTTTATTTTGAAACAGGGTCTCACTGAGTTGCAGAGAGCCTCACTAAGTAGCTGAGGCTGTCCACAAACCTCCAGTCTCGGCCTCCCAAATGCTGGGATTACAAGCGTGTACCACCACGCCCGACTAAAGCAGTTTTTACAAACAACAAATGAGTACATTGATTTCCATTTTAAGATTTCTTACCGTATGTTTCTTTACTTAATTTCTTATATGTTTATGAGTCATGTCCAGTAGATGAGATCCCATCCTGAGAAGTGCTGTCAGAGTTCCAGAAATAAGACAAGATCAGTACTATCTTTGCTATGACTCCTGGTACAAATGATAGAAATCACCTATAAAGGACACACATACCACATACTATTTAGAAAGTGTGGTCATCATCCTGGTTTTTACACTTAAGAAAATCAAGGCACCGAGAGGTTAGTGGCCAAGATCATGAAGTAATTAGCAGGGCCAGAATTTATTTCAGGCAGAATTGTTTACAATTGTGTGTGTGTGTGTGTGGATGCGTATGCATGTGCGCAGAGTCACAGCTACTAGGAGCACCATGAAATCGGTGAAACCTTGGACATGGTGAGGGATTTGGAGGTGCAGGGATGTAGGCTGAGCCTGGCAGGACACAGGAGTGGGGAGGAAAGCAGCCCAAATTGTTTAGCATGTGGACTACACACAGTTGATTATAGATAATAAGGCCAGCATAGTCAGTTGAGCCAAATCTTAAAAACCCTAAAGGTCAGGCTAGGAAGCATAGCTTTTGTTCCATGCCAATAAGAAGTCATTGTTTGAGGATGTTTATGTTTGTTTGTTTATTTGTTTTAATACCAGGGAGTCCTGACAGGTCTTTCAAAGTTGAAGTCTAATAACAGCATGTGGTTAGAATGTGATGGAGAAAGATGGGTACAGGATGTTTCAAATAAGCTTACGGTAAAATTTTTTTTAAATAGTGTTTTGGGAGTAGTAGTAATTATGTGAAAGAAAAGGTGGTTTCAGCAGAGTATTTTATTATTTAAGAAAAACAAAACCCTCAATACTTTACATCTTGGATATCCATTCACTAGAAAATCATGAATCTACTGGACCAGCCTGACAAGACAGAAGGGCTTATTTATTATTCCATTGTGAACTTGTGATGGTCATAGACATTCATCTCTCTTGATACTTGCTGCAGCTTCTTAAATGAAAGCCGGGTTTTGATAATTACATTCATTATGGTTTCTTGGGTACGTGCTATGTTTCTGCATGAAAGAGGAGTATGTCGGATCCATTTTCCCGGCAGTTCTCTTTGCATGGCGAGTGTGAGTGGCGCAGGCCACTTTTATCTGATTGGAAGCATCTGCAGAGTATTTTCCATGGTGCTGTTCCCCGTTTTCATTCTGACTCATGCTTTGGAAAGCGCCGCCCAGTCCAGCTCATTTTCTTCCCAACCCAGCTCTCCAGTCATCTCCGTCTGGGCTGCCTTTTCCTGCTCTCTGGAATTTGCCCAGCTGCAGGCTTCTGTGTATGCTCATGGAGTGTAGCTAGCACAGTCACCTTGGCTCCTTTCACCTGGTTGCAGACACAGGTGGCCACAGGATCCCATGCACCAGCGTCTAGTTCACACCTGTGGATCGCCAGGTGGGATAATGCTCACCAATGCGGCATGACTTATCAATGTGCATGTTTTTTTTAATCTTGTTTTATACCTATCAATAACTGAAAACCTAGTCTCTATCAGTTATGTTCTAGCTTTATTGCACAGATCTGCAGCGTTCAATGCACACCTGAGAAGTTTCTTCTGAAACAAATGATGGGGATTTGAACATCTTTTTTTCTCTTCTTACCCACTGAGAAAGAATGTCACGAGAAACAGTGATGATCCATGTAACAAATCTAGGTCAAATGCCAGAGAATCACTCTACAGTCTACAAACGCCTAAAAACCCGTGTGTGTGTGTGTGTGTGTGTGTGTGTGTGTGTGTGTGTGTGCATGTGTGTGTGTGCATGTGTGTGTGTGTGTGCGCGTGTGTGTGTGTGTGTGTGTGTGATACTGGGGATAGAATCCAGTGGCATCCTACTTCTGAGCTATACCCCCAGTCCCATTTTATTTTTTGTTTGAAAATAGGGTCTCACTAAGTGAGAGGCTCACTAAGTTCCTATGTGAACCTGTGATCCTCTTGTTTCAGCCTCCCAAGTATTGGGGTTACAAGCATATGCCACCACACTTGGTTGCAAACTCTTCAAATGTACCTAAATGCCACCAAAATGATTGCTTTGGAGTAAGAATTTCAGGCATGCACTAGTGTTCTGTTTGGGTAGCTAAGAAGAACCCAACATGGGGTATAACAAAATCAGTATCAGTTTGGCATGGCTGGACCTTACTTTCTGTGATTTCTATCTCACACCTAGCATAGAATAATGAGTACAAGTGGAAATACATAGGGGAAAAATTTAATTCACTAGCTTTCCGAACCAATTCCAAACATTGCCAACCAAATTAGTGTAACCAAAAAGTATGTTTTATCTATTTTCATTAAGTCTTTCTTTGAGTTTGTAGAAAATCAGTCTTAAATATAAAACATTATAGTTCCTATCTCCTGTCTTCAAAGGCAGTGCTGTCTAGTAAAAAGATAATATAATCTAAATGTAATTTCTAGTAGCCATATTTTAAAAAAAAAAGTAAAAAGGAAGATGTAAAGTTAATTTTTTTTTTTTTTTTGGTGGTACTGGGGCTCCTGGAAACCCTTCTCTGGGCTACACTCCCAGACCTATTTATATATATATATATATATATATATATATATATATATATATATATATATATATATGTGGTACTAGGGTTCCTGGAAGCCCTTCTACCTCCAGGCTACACTCCCAGACCTATTTTTACATTTTTATTTGGAAACAGGGTCTCCTAAGCCAGCACCAGCAGCTGGCTTTGAACCTGCGCGATCCTCCTGTCTCTGCCTCCCAAGCGCGGGGATTACAAGCGTGTGCCACCACGCCCAGCAACCTATTTTATATTTTTATTTGGAAACAGGGTCTCTTAAGCCAGTGTGGCTGGCTTCGAATCTGCGCGATCCTCCTGTCTCTGCCTCACAAGCGCGGGGATTACAAGTGTGCACCACCACGCCCAGCATAAAGTTATTTTTAATAATATAATACTTTATCAACTATATCCTAAATATTATATTTTAATATATAGTCAATATAAAGGCATAAATGATATTTTTATATTACGTTCCAAATCTGCTGTGTTTTTATATTAGGACACATCTTATATGAGACCAACTACATTTCAAGTGCTCAATAGCCAAATGTGACTAGTAGCTACTACATTGGATAGCACAGTTCTAGGCATTTAAAAATTCAGCTTTTTCCAGGGCCAGGCGTGGTGGCGCATGCTTGTAATACCAGCATTCAAAGGTGGAGAAAGGAGGATTGTGGTTCATGGACAGCCTCAGATACTTAGTGAGGCCCTTCGCAACTCAGTGAGACCCTGTTTCAAAAACAAAAAGACTAAGAACATAGGGCTGGGAGTGAAGCTCGGAGATATAATGCCCTTGGGTTCCATCCTTCGTACCGCAATAAATAAAGAAGTAAATAAATAAATAAACAAAAATAGAGATGGGAGGTAAAATATCTCTGGGTTCCATCCCCAGTACCGCCACCAAAAAAAAAAAAAAAAATTTAGCTTTATGAAAGATCTTATGTGATGACAAAAATCAAACTTCACAAACACATGTGATTTTCATGCCATCAATATATGAACCATTTGATATATCACTTATGGCAATGTTTGATATACATGTATATATACCATTTAATTGGTACCTTGTAGCTATACATCAAGATGAGGTTCAGTGTGGTAGACACACCTGCACACGGCACTTTGTGTGTTTCTCTGGATCTCACCCCATTCCCTCCCTGCTTTCTGTACATGTTATTGAGGTTGGCATTGCTAATTTTGTGTATATACATAGCATTATTTAAACTGTTTTCTTCGTCAAGTGTTCCCCCGCCCGTCTCCTTCTCTAAATCCCCATCCACTACTTTATTGGAACCTCTCCTCATTTAAGGTCTCTTTTGTTCCCCAGTTTCTCTCTAGCTTCCACATATGGCAATGCTTCTAAGAGTGTGGTCTGAGAAACACTGCTTTTCCTATATGATGTAAGAAATGATGTGTTGAGTATAACACTATTGGAAAATTCTGGATCAAACACATTTTCTTCTGCTTTTCTTCTGCCGGTGAAAGCCTCGGGTGTTCTGGGTTTTATGTGTACATTTCCTGTTCTTAATTGGTCATGAAATTGTGTTTTCACAGAGCATCTCTTAGGACTAGAGTTACAAGGAGCACACTGTGGAGAATGTTGATTTAAGCCCAAAATAAGTGATGTAGGAATTTGGAAGTCAGAAAAAGGCAAAATAGAGGTTCCCTGGGATGCATTTGTGGGGAATGTGGGTACCTTCATCAACTTCGCCAGAGTGTCCAACAGAATCTGCTGCAGTGTTTGGCCCACTCAGGATTGGCTGTCATTCCAGAAGTTTTTAAATTCCTATAAAAAAAAGAGTAACACAGACGTATTCACATCTTTACCTCAGACTGTAGGGAGCACGATTATCAGTACTTGTTGAGGAGAATTAAACAGAGAGTTCAAGAGATCAGCGCAACGCAGAGCAGACACGAATTTCACCGCTCAAGAAGAGAAACAACTCGCATGAACAAATTGAGTCTAATAGGGAAATGGTAATGAGGGTAATAGTGTGGCCGCAGACACGGTCCTGAACTGCTTTTCCACACTCAGTATCCAAGCAATTTACAAGAGAATGTTCATATTCAAGGCAAGTCTGACTGGGAGAAAGCAAGGAAGAGTGATGAGAGACATGGATGAAGTGGGGAGGGGATCACATGTCAAAATCTAACAAGAGAAACACTATCCTCAGCTTGACTGGTGGTGCAGGCCTGCAGTCCCAGTACTGAGGTGGCTAAAGCAGGAGGATCACAGACTTAGGGCCAACCACAGTTAGTTAGTGAGACTCTTTTAAAATAAAATAAGGCTGGGGTGTAGCTCAGAGGCAGAATGCCCCTGGGTTCAATCCCCAGTACCACAAAAAAACAAATAAGCAATAAACTTCGCTTGAAGTATTACATAGAACTTTGTAACAGGTAAATCTTTAGTTTTTTTTTTTTTTTAATGAGTTCTGACACACAGGAGATGTGATAAATATAGGAGTGTTAGATGGAAAATTCAAGGACCAGAGCTTGGGGAAGAAACTAGAAACAGTTCTTGTCTCGTGTTTCCAGGCGTGGTGGCACACGCTTGTAATCCCTGCGCTTGGAAAGCTGAGACAGGAGGATCACACGGGTTCAAAGCCAGCCTCAGCTACTTAGTGAGGCTCTCAGCAATTTAGTGAGACCCTGTTTTCAAATAAAATATTAAATAGGTCTGGGACTATAGCCCAGAGGTAGAAAGCCTCTGGGTTCCACTCCCAGTACCACCAAAAAAAAAAAAAAAAAAAAGTACTTGCCTACCTAGCTACCCCAAGGAACACAAAAGTTTACAGAAATTATTTAGAGTTGAATATCTAGGAAATTACCCTCTTCACTGCTTTTTGCTGCTTTTCTCACACCTAGATAGGAAGTGATTAGTCCAGGCTCCTGCCGGATAAGCTTTCTAGGAATCTAATTTCTGAATTCAGTAATAATTGCAGCCCTTCACAGAAGAAGACAGGAAGTAGACAGTAGCATTATCTCAGCTTGATCTCACTTCCTCCTCTGCTACAATTCCTAATCTGTAGCTTATATTCTTTCTTGTCTGGAAAAAAAAAATCTTTGTTTTAGGAATGAACTTTCTCTTTGTCCTAAACACCACAAAAGAAGAGAAAGGTCCCATCCCACATTCGTCTCGTCGCCCACCACTGCTGACAATTATTTAATTTTAGATAAAACAGGAATATTATCAGGTAAAATATTCAGAAATGAGTTCTATGGCCATAATTCTAGTAATGGAACATTCCTGGAACTCCTGGAAGCATTAAAGGGAGTTTTTTTTTTTTTTTCTATTCTAGACTTAGACACAAAAAAGAAAAAGAAAAAAGAAAATAAAAGGAGGGAAATATAATTCATCTCCCAGAAATTCTCTCTACAATATTACCTTTGCCCTGGCTCCCAGTGACCAGACATACTCCTTTAGCTTGTCCTTCCAAAGTGTCGGCCACCCAAGGAATGCCCCAGGCTGTAGATCAAAGCGCTCAGCTGGTTTATCCTTGGCTGCTGGGGCAGCTCTTTGTTGTCCCTCTGCTGAAATTGGCACTGATGTCTTCATCAGAGGAGCCAGCCATGGGAACAGGGGACCAGCCTTGAAAGACCCCAGGAAGTGGGTGGCAAGCATGGCATAGACACAGGAAGAAGCCAAGCCCTTTGCTCCCCACCAGAAAACAGGGGCTACTGGGCCTGGCCAGAAAATTACGTAGTAAGATAATCTGAAGCCCAGAGAGTCATGGGGCAATTTCAGAATTAGAGTCTTGGATCCAGAAACTGTAGTCATTGTCATGCTTATTATCACAACAAGACAAGGGTTCAAGAAAAAAATATATTTTCATACAGATTTTTTTTTCCAGAGTTGGCTCCAAATTTTTAAAAATCTCTTCTGGTTTATATTTTAAATAAATGTTTATATTTAAGATATATAGTGTCATGCTCTAAGGCACAATTATAGTAAAATTTGTTACTATAGTGGAACAAAAGAGCATATCTATCATATCACAGAGCTATCCAATTTTTAAAGAAAAATATTGCATGGTCTTACATGTAGAACCAAAATAATTAAAGATCAAATATATAAAGATAGAGAATAAAGCAGTGGTCACCATGTTTGGGTAGGGGGTGAGGTAGAAACAGGGATATGTAGGTCAAAGGATGCAAACTACTGCTTTATTATCTCAGTTGGCCCTTCTGATACAGGAGGCAGGGTTGGAAGCTACTAGGCTAATGGAAACCTGACCTGAGGTCAGACTGTCTTGTTTTCTATTGTACCTGCAATCCCTAACTCAGCACGTGGCAGGAAGAACAATCAGTATTTGTCAAGTAAATTAATGGATACCCATGTCAAAGACAGCAAAGCTATTACATTTCAGAGTCAGTGTAGTACTGTGGGTCTTTGGATTTATTTTCCAAATCTCTAGGAAGGCTTGTGTACCTGGTAAGTTTCAAAGCATACATGGTAATGCATTCACTGATTATTTTTTTCCCTAGAATCATTCTCTTTTTCAAGCTTAGGCACTTATTAATTTTTGAAGCCAGTTGTTCCTATTTTAAGAGCCACTGACTTGCAGACCATCGTAAATAAAGATGACAGGCCTGGCCCACCACCAGAGGACATGATCCATCCATTTCAAATCTTTTCCACTCTTCTTAAGCTTTCATCCTATGCCCTAAGTCACAACAGATCATTAACAAGATCAAAGTCAGCTGGTATGAATGCACTGTGTCTCCAAAGCCTTCTCTACCATCCTAGATCCCCCTCCTCTGAGAACCCTCCTCCTTCAGAGGCAAATCCCCTCCTTACCTCAGACCTCATGTCCTCCCAGCTCTTAAGTGCTAAGCTCAGCAGGTCACTTATTCTTCAAATTCATTATTCCTCCTACCATCTTCTTCATCAACAGCAAACACACAAGTCACCCCCATATTTTTAAATAACTTTCTATTCTGTGACTCCTGGGGCCATCTGACCGTCTTACCCTCTACTCATTGCTCAACAGCAGCATGGCTTCCACAATGCCAGTCAACCATTTATACTACTGCAAAGGCTGCAGTGGCTCCCCGATGGCCCCTGTAGTCCTTTTTCTTAAGTAAATTACAACAGTTGCCTGCAGTGTGTTGAGTACCAGATGCACAATCCTCTGTCCCGTTCCTGCCCTCTCCTGGTTTCATGATACTGAGGAAACTCTACATTTCCTATCTGTGGGAAGTGAGACTAATGAAGAGGTTGACAATTTCATAGCAGGGGTCGCTATGACCATACCTGATGGAGGGAAGGGTAATTATGAGTCCATGTTTTATTTGAATGTTCAAGGGCAGAAGAAGAGAAGGAGGCATGGGAAAGGAAAATAAAGAAAGAAGAGAAGGTGGCAGGTTGCTGGCCAGTCAGGTAGAACGTGGCAGGGCTGGCTTGAGGTCTATAAGTGGTAGCTGCAAAGGGTCAGAAAGACGGAGACACCCACCTCCATCAGAGCTTGCGCATTTGCATCTGCTCCTATGCTGGCTCTCTTTTCACTCTCAGGGATATGAATGACGCTGGAAGGGGTTCAGAAAAGGGAGGTCCACCAGTCTCTACAGGACCTCAGACATGCAACATTCCAGGACACACAGGGCGAGAAATAGCTACTTGCAAACCTCTTTCACTTACTGAGTTTAATGGTGCCTCCTTGAACTCTTTGTTCCAGATTTGGAGATTTGGAGAAGGGAACTTAAACTACAAATTAAGGTTCCATTATGCTCAAGTAACAACAACAACAACAACAACAACAACAACAACAAAAACCCATAAGATCCTTTCATTTTTTTTGTGTGGTACACTAAAAGGACTCAACAATTCCAAAGTCTTAAAGTTCCTTACAGTTTTACAAAGTAGAAATTTCCGAAAGAGAAAAAAAATCCAAAATGGGCTAAGAATGCTAAAGGAAAACTTTTCTCCAGCCTACCTCATTGTCTTCTGGAAAGGCAGGAAGAAACTGTATGTAGATATATTAATTAAAGTCAGTCCATTAGCACATATCCACAGGGAGTCGCATCTCAGATGGCTCCCAGGGGTGAAAATCTCAGGTGCCCTGTTGCCCAGCTCTGAAATGATCTTACAGAGAGAGTGGGTGACGGAATGAGTCCCAGCACCTGAGCAGTGTTTAGATTGTATTGCTTGTCCCTTCACAAGAGATTTGGTCAGTAGCCCAGATGGACCAAATAGGAAAGGAGCATTATCTCATTTCTCCTGGATGCAAAACTAGTTAAAAGTGGAAAGAATTATAAACAGAAAGTTACAGCTTCATTAAGCCCATGATGCAGGTCAAGTTTCTGGCAGCCAATTTTGCCCCAGGCTGGTGCTAGACATGTAGTCATTTACAGGCAGAAATAATAGAGAGTTACATAGCCCTTTCTGTGCAACATGTGTTGAAGCTTTATGTAGCTATTAATGTTCCTTTCCTGCAGAAAATGGTCAGATAAATATATTCCAAAAAAGGTCATTGCCTAATCACGATGATTCAAATGGGGGCCACAGGTCACCTCCATAAAACTTTTTTTTTCTTGTGGAACATAGTTCCTTTTTATTATTAGTTCAAGAAAAGGCTGATCACTATGGAAAGGAAAGTTTACTTTGTTGATGAAGACCTCAGATGAATTTTAAATGCTACAAAAACTACATGGTAGAATCTATTAATAGGTAGCATGATTATAATTTTTATTATTTCTGAATATTTTTTAAAATTTATATATATATTCATTAAGAATGAAAAATAGAACATTAGAAATACTCTCTTTTATTAATCAGAAATAAAAAATTAAATGCTTTTTCTTGCAATGTGGGAATTTATTTATTTATTTATTTGGTGGTACTGGGGGTGGAACCCAGAGGCTTTCTGCTTTTGGGCTATACTCCCAGACCCATTTTATATTTTATTTGGAAACAGGGTCTCACTAAGTTGCTGAGAACCTCTCTAAGTAGCTGAGGCTGGCTTCGAACCTGCGCGATCCTCCTCTCTCAGCCTCCCAAGCGCTAGGATTACAAGTGTGTGCCGCCATGCCCAACAGCAATGTGGGAATTTATTAGCCCTACTTCTCTATCAATGAAGCACTGCCTCTATTTTTAGTAAGTTAATTATTTCTTTTCTTTCTTTTGTTTTTGGTGATACTGGGGATGGAACCCAGGGGCCTTCTACTTCCAGGCTACACTCCCAGACCTATTTTATATTTTATTTAGAAACAGGGTCTATTAAGCCAGCACAGCTGGCTTCGAACCTGTGCAATCTTCCTGTCTCCGCCTCCCAAGCGCGGGGATTACAAGCGTGCGCCACCACACCCGGTTTGTAAGTTAATTATTTCATCTTTTACTTTTCACCCACAAGCAGTTTTGAATTCTTGTTCACTTTTCACATTGTTGAAGATTTTATGGTCACTCCTCAGTTGATACTTGGGAAATTCTATTTTCAGCCTTTTTTGGAATTTTTTTTTTTTTTACTTTTGGAAGTTTCTGATGTTTTGATTTATTTATTTTTCCAAAGACTAAGCTCCAGTTATGACTGACGTAACTAGAGTGGACAATGGAGATATATATGATTTTAAGTGAAGAAATAAAATGTAGACTATTCATTCTGCTTACTTTCCTTGAAATACTTTCAGAGGAGTTCAATTTTAGTGATTACTGGGCTCAAGCTAACATTTTGCTCACTTGAACACACTGAAGGCAAAATGCTGGATGAATCTGTTCAGCTCCAATGTATTTTAAATGCTCAGAAACTAAAAGACCCTTTAAAACATGGTTTGGGAGCAAATAGCTGAAGGTTCCCCCTCCACCTTGTTACCTTAAAGAGGCTCGGAAGAGCTGACTTCACATGTCCGTGGAAAGGAAGCTAGCTCACTTTGTAGTCAGGCGAGCCCCTCTGGACAGCTGCTCTCTTTCTCTCAGGACTTTCATGCCTGTAACCTGTTCCTTGTGTGTGAGTCCAGGATCAGTCCCCCTTCTTCTTCCATCTTGAAATCTACACCAACATTCAAAGAGCTTCAACTGCCAAGATGTACTCCTTGCACAAAAAGAGCAAGAGGTGCTGAGTATGCAGAAGTGGGACAGGTTGCTTCCCCTGAGATGCTAATCAAAGCAAAATGATGACATGCTCTCTGATAAGTTTTAAACAGGTTGCTAAGAAACTTTGACCTCTATTTATGCAAAGGATAGGCATCATATAGATCAAAATGGGCCTCCTGCCATTGTGAATACTGATGTAAGAAATCATACTCACTTTACAGGATATTTTGTCTAGCTAGAAATTCTACTAATCTAATTAAAATGTAATTTATCAAGAACATAACCAAGGTATTATACATCCATGACAACCTTTTATTAACATTTGTTTTAGTGCTTTTCTGTATAAATTAATGAATATATGAGCATTTCTGAATATATATTCTTAAATGGTCCTCCTAATCTTTCCCCAGATGTCATGGTTTGGGACATGCAATAGATCTTTCTTAAGTTTTGCTGTCATAAAATATTGTTATAATATTTATCATTGTTGAAAATTAAATTTAATAGCATAGTATATAATTTGAATGATGATTCTGTAATTGATAGAAAAATGCATTATGGACAAAAATGGGTGTATTCATATAATACACAATTATATCATGTGCATAATATGTGACTTACTGAAAAAAGAAAACTTGCAGCTAATTTAAGGACTTATTCATTCCCAGGAATGATTTCTTAGTTGTGCCAAATAGATATCTGTCATCACAGAATATTTCTCTTGTTTATAATTTAAAAAATAATCAGTGGATGACAATTGTTTTCATATAAGTTTGTGGTATTTTCATTTTTTGTTTTATTCTGCCACATATGAGGTTTTTACTTATGACCCATCACAGAACAAGTGATCCCACATGATTTCTTAGTTCAGTGTTTTGTACATACTCCTCATTAGAATAGCTAAGTTTTTATAGATTCCTGATAAAGAGATTATATTAAAAAATGGTTGCCTCCTCAGGAAATTAAAACTCTCTAAATAGCTAAATTATCTTCAGGATTACAATTGCAACTTGTTAAACTGTGCTTTAGAACTGGCTCTGTGAAACTATAATAATTTGTGTGTAGAACACTTTACTACTGACAATTGAGTTGGGCAAAATGTATTTAAAGTTTTTCACCAAAATTAGGCTTAGGTGATCTATTTTATTCTCTTTTGACTTAACAACTACTTACTAACTTCCTTCAAACCTATACTTTATGAAACACACATTGGGGAGTGTATATTCTTTTTCATAAATTATTATATAACTTTTATTTCAATAAATGTTTTAAGAGGACAATTAAAATAGCATTGTAAAACTCTATGAATACCATAGGGGATGGTAAAAAATAGTAGCCAATCTATTGAACAATTTTAACTTTCAAGTAGTATATTTCCCCCAGTGATCAGCCTTTGCTGTTAAACCAATGAAACACTACACAGCCATTACTAGAAGGCATACCGGGGTCAAGGTAGGGGAACTCAGAAGGAATAAGTAGTGTCCAGTGCCATGTCCAGTTTGATGTGGACCTGTCCATTAGCCAACACAGTAGATCCTTAAGACATCATTGGCCTTTGAAAAATAAAGCACCAAAGAACAAAGTATTAGATCCAGGCACAGTAACAACTGCAAAGTTCTAGAACGAAACCAGGCCTCTGACTTTAAAGCAGATGGCTCAGTTCTGCTGGGCCAGGCAAGTGTGTCTGGTGGGTGACTGCAGAATCTCAGAACAGCTGTCGGCTAACGCAGCAAAGTGACATATTCTGGAAATCAGCTCAACAGGCCTTATGGTTGTGGATTGTGGAGAAGCAATGATAGAAGGCGGGTCTCCTGAGCTTGTGGCAGGGAGGTAATGCCTGGCAACTTCAGCTGGGAGGAGAGAGGCGACCTAGGGCCGACTCACAGCATCTGCCTTTTGGGGCTGGAACCCTGAAGACCTGGAGATATGTGATCTATGAAGATGCACTTGCCAGACTTGGCTCTGAATGAAAGAGGCATTTCATTCCGCACAGTGAACTGTGGCAACTGCTCCACGGTAACGATCAAATCACAGTGGCGGCATTCAAGTTCAGGAAATAATGAGCTAATTTAAAATCCACAGGGGATTTAAGACAAAATAAAATGACAATCTCCTATCTTGAAATTCCTCCAGGACACCTTCTTTTCTAATTGAGCTCATGGAGTCCCAAGTTCCTCCATGAAGACAGACTACCCTTACATTTGGGTTGCATGCCAAGGACCGCAGCATATTTTCTGCAGGAAAATGACAAGCCCTCCCTGGGCATGCTGGGTGATAACTGACAGTATCAAAGCCTGAGCTGATAGGACTGGGCTGGGTTCTGAGCACACTGTTTCAGAGTTTTCTAACTGACACCATATGCTTCACGCAGCCCCTAAACACAAACTAGACAAAACCCATTTCCAATCTGTTCCAGATTGTCATGTGTATTTTATGGTTAAGGACTGAATCACAAGCTAATAGTCACAGTCAGGAAGAAAGAGTTAGCAATTTATAAATCAGGCTTCAGTCAGTCTCGTGTAAAGGATGCCCAGTCCTTTGCAGACACTGGTACGGGAGAGAGGCAGCTGCTTGGGGCTTCCCTCATTGCTTCTTGGAAAGCCCACCGATCCCCACCTGTCTGTTGGACTCCTATATACTCCACGTTCCAACTGAAGCATCCCTTTAGAGAGCAGAGTCCATCACGGTCCTTGGTGCCAACACTGTGTCTGGAACAATCTTCATTACAGCATTCAGAGGTTTCTCCAGCAATTGCCTGTTTACATATCTGCTTTCTTTGCTAGAACTCCATGAGGGCAGGGGCTGTGGCTGGCTCATGTAGATGTTAAACAAATGTCCGGTCGGGGAATCAACTGGAAAAAAAAAACAAATGAGGAAATGTCACAAACTATAAACTTCTTTGGAGAACTGAAAACATATGACAAACAAGCACTGGGGATTCTGAAAATCACATTAAAAGCAAATGTTTTCCTTGATGAAAGGCAATAATACATAAATATTTGTTCATCATGGACCATGGAAATTAATTTTAAATCTTTTGTTAAGAAATAATTTCCTAATTCTCCATTATTCAGAAGTAGAGATTTTCTGAGTGATCCAGTAGGAGTGGGAAAGGTGCTTCGAGGCTTTTTGCTGCAGAGGCTGGATCTGGCCTGAATTATTCTGCTCTTGCCTGGCTTCACTTTCGACCAACTGTAAGCATTTTAAGTGCAGCTGGTTATGTTTAGAGATGCCGTTTGTAGCCATGAAAAGAGTCTTCCCTGATGAAGATTTAATTGGTCTGTAAATGTTTCGCAAACACAACCTTTGTTTCTTAGTACAGTGTGTTTTGCTTTACTTTGTTTTGTTTTTCAGTCTGTGAAGCATGGGTTTGAGATCAGATAAACCCATATTTCAAATTCTAATTGTTCCCCCTATTAAGCTGTGTAATTTCAGAAAAAACTTCCTCTAAACTGTCCAGAACTCTGTTTCCCCATCTGTCAATGAGAACAATAATACCCGTCTCAAATGGTGCTACAGACCCAGTGCTGTCCTGCATGTGAAGTAGCTGGTGCTGGGTACAACCCAGGTTCTATGGGCCATCTACCTCCCTTTCTCCTTGTCAACCTTCCAGGAGATTTATCTCAGAGAACGAGTTCCTAAGACAGCAGATGTGTGCTTAAACTCTTCTCTACCCTGTGAACTATCCTCTCACAATTTCCACACATTGTAAAAACAAATGCTTATTGATCACAATTTATACTATGGGATACCCATTGATACCAGTAACACTGACTGCACAGAGCTATTTCTCTGCTGCATGACACTTCAGCAAGACTATGTTTAAAAGCCAACATTATTCTACTGCTAAAAAATGTATATTTTTTACCTTCAAGAAAAGTCTCAAACATAACTATCAAACTGCACTGCATGACTCTTAACTTTTTTTTTTTTTTTTTGGTGGTAATGGGGTTCCTGGAAGCCCTTCTACCTCCAGGCTACACTCCCAGACCTATCTTATACTTTTTTTAAAAAAATTTGGAAACAGGGTCTCTTAAGCCATTGTGGCTGGCTTGGAACCTGTGCGATCCTCCTGTCTCCACCTCCCAAGCGTTGGGATTACAAGCGTGCACCACCACGCCCGGCATGACTCTTAACTTTTAAAAATCAGAATTACAGAAAGTTGTCAAATACTCTTCACCCAGGTTCCCCTTGTGTTAACATCTTATAAGACCATGGTACATTGCACCTTATTTTAATGTTGCTAGTTTTTACAAAAGCACTCTTTTCATTCCAGAGTCCAACAAAGGGTTTCATATCACTTACACTTATCTTGTCTCTTGGTCTTTTCTAATCTGTGACCGTTCTGTAGCCCTATCTTTTCACGACTCTGTATACATAGAGGAAAATGTAACTTTACGATGGAGCAATCCAGCCAACACACTCTCATCACTGGGCAAGAGAAGTGCAGTCACTTCCACGGCCTTCTTACCAGAACTGTGCCACTTCATCTAACTAGGAGAGAGCATCCCAGAATTCAGAACTGAGAGGCATTCCTCAAAATAACTGACCTTCATTCTTCACAATGTCAAGGTCATGAAAGTTAAGGCTACAGAACTTAATTTCCTTTCGCAAGGTTTGGGCCTACCTGTGACTACATCATGCCAACCAGTGGGCGATCTTTGAAAATGATTTTTATTAAACAATTTATTATTAAAGCCTCAATAGGAAGTGGAACTTATAACTTTAAGACATGTAACGAGATCATTCTTTTCCAGTATAACATACTATATGTATCTCTGGCTGCACACATTTAACTGGAATAAATGGTGCAATGCAAGCCTTTACTCCTGGGCTGTGGGGTTAGCATTTGGAGGATCCAGGCCCTCTTGCTCCTCTAGCTCCAATTTTCCAACCATACATCTATGGTTATGTCAGGTGAGCTCAGCTAGTTAGAGTGCGCATTGCACACATAGCCAGTGGCCCAGCTCCGTCTGCTTGGATGTGTTCCATGTATCAGTTACATTCCATGTTCCTGTCCATCCGTTAATGCAATAGAATGTAATAAACACCTCTATATGTCAGGGTGTGTGTTAAGTCATTAGAGATAGGTGGATTAAAGAAGACATTATTAATAGTTTAGCAAGTATTTATTATTTCCACTTAAAAATAATCTCAGTCTATGAACAACATAATTTCATTTTCATAAAGATTTTAAGAACCAACATATTTAAATGTAAATAAAATTAGAATCCTAGACCAGAGAAACCACATGCTCTGTGTTGGATTCTAATCTCAGAGAATATGGATCTTAGATTTGTACAAGAGTTTGTATGAGATCACAACTCTAGCTGTGATTTCAGATTGCATGCTTTTTTAAAAACTAAACTTTGGTGATCGATCTAGCTAGGACCTAGAGCAGAGTTCTTAATAAATTATTAGTGTTCATTTAATTGTCTTCACATCATTATCTATGTTACAGGACATGTAGTTTAAAGTAAGTCTCAAATCCTTGACTGAAAGTGTTAGTATGGCCTAGCACGGTGGTACATGCTTGTAATCCCAGTATTTGGAAGGCTGAGACAGGAGGATCACAGGTTCCAGGACAGCCTCAGCAACAGAGTGAGACTGTCAGCAACCTAGTGAGACCCTGTTTCAAAAACAAAGCATAAAAAGGGTTGAGGGGTGAGCCAGGCATAATGGTGCATGTTTGTAATCCCAACATTCAGGAGGCTGAAACAGAAGGACTGGGGTTCATGGACAGCCTCAGCTACTTAGTGAGGCCCTTTGCAACTCAGTGAGACCCTTTTTCAAAATAAAGAATAAAAAATAGGGAAGGAGGTGTAGCTCAGAAGTAGAATGCTCCTGGGTTTCATCTCTAGTACTGCAGGAAAAAAAAATAGCTGAGGGTGTAGCTCAGAGAGAGAACCCCCCCTGCCACACACACACACACACACACACACACACACACACACACACGTTAGTAGAGGAGAATGCTACCTGACACCAATGCTTTTAGTGAAATAGAACACAAAATTAAAATTCAAGGACTATTGTGAAATTCAAGATTATTTTAATTTACCCAAATGCAGCAATGAGGTTTTCAAAGGGGATAACCTTATATATATATTTTTTAATTGTAAGCTTTTAGCCATGTGAGTTTTAAGTAGAAGGTCTGACTCAAAAATAATAACAAAGACAAAAATGATAATAGTAAAAATCATGACAAAAATAATAATAATAATAGCACATGGACCAAGCACTGTTCAAAGTGCTTTAAATGTGTGATTTAATCCTCACAACAACTTTTTAATGTACTATTATGTTCCCAGTTACAGATGAAAAAATGAAGCTCAGAGAGGCTGGAGAAGTCACCCACAACTGCAGAGCTACTAGTTGGCATGGCCTTGGCCTGGGCCACCTAGCTTCAGGGTCCAGATTCTTAAACTCTTAGCCACTATACAGTTTGCTAAGTAATTCAGTCATTGGATAAACTGAGATGACAAAAAGCTCTAAATTACAACAATTTATATAAGTCAGAAGTTTATTTTTCTCTCACATAACTATCTAGAAGTTAGAGGCTCAGGGCATTCCATCTCTGAGCTACACCCTCAGCCGTTTGAAGTTTTCTTTTTTATTTTGAAACAGTCTCACTAAGTTGGTGAGGGTCTCACTAAATTGCTGAGGCTGTCCTTGAACCTGCGATCCTGCTGCAGCCTCCAAAGTACTGGGATTACAGGCATGTACCAGTAGGCCCAGTAAGCAACTTTCTTTTTAAAAATGTAACTAGAAATTTCACTTCTGCTCATATACTTCTGTCCGGTACTGGCTCACAGGTACATATTTGCAAGGTAGGCAGAGAAATGTACTCTGACCATACATGCAATCAAACTGAGGAGGTCCTATTATTTTTAAAGAAAGAGAGAAGGAATACGAGGGGGACATTGAGGCTCTAGCAGAGCCTGCCCCTCTGGTGTGGACCACCTGCCTAAACTGGAGGACACTTCTCTGTAGCAAAATCCTTAGCATGTCCAAAGAGAGACCACCCAAGTGGAAGCACGACATTTATGGAGATGTACTGGTTCTGGAATTTTTTTTTCCTCAGGGTCCAGATTTCTATAGACAAAAAAGCCAAGCTATGTGCCGTGTGTACTTTATATTCAATATGGGTTTAAAAAAAAATGCTCAGCCGGGTGTCTTGGCGCACATTTGTAATCCCCACGCTTGGAAGGCAGAGACAGGAGGATCATGCAGGTTCGAAGCCACTCGCTGGCTTAAGAGACCCTGTTTCCAAATAAAAATATAAAATAGGTCTGGGAGAGTAGCCCGGAGGTAGAAGGGTTCCATCCCCAGTAACACACACACACACACACACACACACACACACACACACACACACACAACTAAACCTCAAAAAAAACTCCCATTCATACAAAGGAAGAGAGACAAAAATACAGTGGTCAATTGTCCATAGCCATTGTGGGAGTCAGTTGTCAGATTTACAAAGGCTCCTTGTCTTAACGTGGGGAAGGATCTCTGGCTCGCTCAACTGTCAGTGATCTTTGACATATCGGCTTTGAACACTGTTTCTCTCTTTTTGTTTTGTTGTTTTTTTTTTGAAAGATTATTTTTGCATTGTGCACTGTAATAATGCATCATAATGAGGCTCCGAGTGATAGAATCATACATGCACATCACACTTACTATATTTCCCTCCAGGTCCCACACTATTTTTCCCCTCCCCAAATATAATATTCAAATGGGTGTTAATAACTTCCTTCACGAACAAAAGATTATTTGAACTGTTTCATTCATCAAATCTCCCCTTTCACTACCCCATGTCCCTCTCCAAATCCCCTTCCACTATACTACTAGTCTCTCCCCTTTATTTATCTAAAGTCCTTTTTGTTTCTCCATTCTTCCTGTTTCTTATTCATAAGTAGTTGTTTGAGAATAGCCTTTTACAAGGATTGCACCATCTTTGCATCTTACTTCATGCTAGGGCCAGGTAAGGACCTACATTTATTTTAGGGATCAGGGAATCAAAGACTTTTGAAACCCAGGCTTGTGGTCTCAATGGAAATACAATTCTCCCCCAAATTATGTGGGCTTCTGTTCTTCCTGCTTCTAGACAATTCCATGTAGTTGTGTTAATCTCTGTTAACTAGTTCTGCCTTTGTCCTGGCAAAGATATATCTACAGGAGATGCTATATTTTTATATATCCCAGCCATAAGCTTTTCAGTCTGTTACCATTACCATTTCCAAAAGGTACCTGTTAGCCATTTAATTGTGTTAAGCATGAAGTGGGCTTTCTTATACACTTTAGTAATATTATGACTTGGAGATGGAATGTCCCTGGAAAAGCTCATGTATTAGCAATGCCAAAAGGTTCAGAGGTAAAATAATTAAGTCATGAGGGTTCTTTTCTCACCAGTGCTACTGATGGATTAATATTTTGAACATATTAGTTGGGTGGAAAAGTAGGCAGGTAGAGTGTGGCTGGAGGAGGTAGATCCATGGAGATGTGGCCTTGGGGTGATGTATGTCCCTCCCCTCGTCTGCTCCCCTTGCTGTCTCTCTTCATGATGTGAGAGCAGCATCCCTCCCTCCACATACATTACCTCTGCTGCCACCATTTGTGTTTCCAAGCCAGCCCCATGGACCATGAATCCCAGTAAGCTTTCCTCTTCTACATTATATTTTGGTCACAGCAATGGGAAAGGTGATGAAGACAAGTACACTAATTAGTTTGCCTACTTAAGTTTTGAGGTCTTTGTGAAATACCATGGAAAGCTCGCTGTGCCAACAGTCGATATCCCCCCCCCCCCCGCAGACAGACCTGACAGCAGGTGGTGGCTGGCTGGTGTCATCAGCAGGTAGCACCATGAAGCCTCACAGCACTTCTGCATGTGCTGCCCTCACGCTTCTTAGGAGTCCTGGGATCTCACAACAACTGAAAGCACGTAATAAAGGAAATCCATGCACTGCTGTTACTTGAGGCAAACTTAAACTTGTTTGTGAATGTTCAGGTTCCCTATTTTAAAATCCCACATTTTTTTTTTTTATGGTACTGGGGTTCCTGGAAACCTTTCTACCTCCGGGCTACACTCTCAGACCTATTTTTGTACTTTTTAAAATTTGGAAACAGGGTCTCTTAAGCCAGTGCAGCTGGCTTCAAACCTCCACGATCCTCCTGTCTCTACCTCCCAAGCCCGGGGATTACAAGCGTGCGCCACCACGCCTGGCCTAAAATCCCACATTTCTAAGTATGGTTATATGTGTGCCCATGTGTAGATTTGTGTAGGTCCAGATGTGTTTGCATAAAAATTATCAAGATGAAAGTAGACAGAAAATGGTGTTCTGTCTATGGACAGGTGTCCAAGGCTACTGTAACTGCATGTTTGATTAAGTATTTGAGGCCATTAGTTCAATCAGCAGAAGATTCTCTACCAAACTACATTTCCATGGATCATGACCTCATATGCTTTATTAATGGGCTATTTAGAAGTAGGAGCACCTAGGCTGAAATGCTTGGAAGACCAATTGTTTTCCACATGAGTGATCAGTTTCTTCTGGGCAGGCTTGTTTTTTTTATATTTATTTTTTTTATATTTATATTTGCTTAATATATAGAAGAAATTTACTGTTATATTTGGAACTGTTATGGTAAGTACACACCAACTAAAAGTTGTCTTTAGAAATAGCTCTGTTGTTATCTGGGTGTGATGGCACAAGCCTATAATCACAATACTTGGGAGGCTGAGACATAAGGATCACAGGTTGGAGTCAAGCCTCAGCAACTTAGCAAGATCCTATTTCAAAATAAAAAAGTAAATAGGTAGGCCTGAGGCCTTTGGAGGTAGAATGCACCTGTGTTTAATCTCCACCACAGAGGGGGGAAGGGGAAGCAAGGAAGGAAGGAAGAAAGAAAGAAAGGGCAGGAGGAAGAGAGGGAGGGAGGAAGGAAGTCTGTAGTTTATTGACTATTTCATATCCTGCTACTTCGGCTTCAGCCTAAAATAATAGGTTAGTTCCTTGAAAATAAGAAATAACCTTTTCGTGCTGTGGTTGTGTTGCTCTTATTGTTTTGTCATTTCCCAAACTGATTCAGATTATTCAGAGTATAAGAGATCCCAAAGCAGTATGTTCAGCTCCAACTCTACACTTCTTTTTTCACAAATCAAAAAGAACTGAGCACTTTCTGATATCTAAACATATAAATTCATTCTTTCTTTTCATTTGCATTTACATGTACCCTTCCCTTCTGGATTCCATCTGGGACTGAAACCAAAAGTGCTGAGAGACCACAATAAAGGCTGATTTCCTTTGGGTTTCTAGCTGGCTAGAAATGAGGACCATTAGCCATGTCACAGGCTGTGTCTCCCTAGATTTTCCAGTCCCAATTCTATAAAGCCCGGGAACTGGCATGTGTTGAGACTAGAGGGTGCCTTTCAGAAGGGACTTCAGCACTCCAGAACATGTTGGCCTCATACTAGCTCATCTGAAGGACATTTCAATTTAAAAATAAAGAAAGAAAACTTCATATGAGCTCAGAGATTTGGAATGCATGATAAATAAAAAGTACTTCAACATTGATGTCATATTACTACATTTAATTGAAAATAATGAATTCATCTGCTTATAATTTATTTCAATTTTCCTCTTTTCTGAGTTCTTTGTGGACTAACATAGAATTCTTTCATACTATTTTGTATGGCCACTTTTCAGTTGATATTTGTATAAGGAAGAAATACACACAATTGCATCACATTTTACGATACTCATTACGGTATGGATTCTAAGGTGTCATAAGACTAAGAGCACCAAACATAGATGGCGAGTAAAGCCATATACACTGTCCTGCTACCCAACCTCAGATTTTATGGCATTTTAAAAAAACAATAAAATTTTAAAACATATTTGTATTCACATTAAAACAGGATAAATCTCGATGCCTGAAACTTCTCTATTTTTAGGGCAATAGTTTTAGGGACCTCTTCTGAACAAAGAGAACTTAAGTAGTTGTACTCTTTCTTTAAAATTCAAAGTGAGGTCATTATATAGATGAAACTTGTTTACTGAAAATATTTTATTTGACAAAATTGTAAAGTCAAAATGTCTCCTACTACTCAGAAAGGATGTTTAATTTCATTTTGTACTTCAGAAGGATAGATAGTAAAAATTTCCCATGAGTTTTATAAACAGGGATAGAGCTTAGAGGCTTACCTGATAAGAATTGTTTAACAGAAGATTGAAAAAAAATTCATTGCCATAATCCCAAACTTCATGTCATTAGAAGGTGTCACGCGTAAGAATCATGACTCCAAATTCATTTGGCTGACTTCTGCCCACTTCTGGTGTCGGTCTCTAAACACCATCTATTAGTGATTCAAATGGCTGTTTTCATTCAGCTCAGATATTTCAGATGACCATCCTCCTGTCTTCAGTATTTACCACCTGCTCTCAGTTGTTCCCTCTGATAGACGACAAGGCCAGTGAACAAGACAATATTATGTGGCAGTGTAGGCTCATGGCCCCCTGAAAGAATCACACCTGCTGACACCTGGTGTGACTCCTGACCTCCAGAGAGAGGAAACAATTCATTCCTATGACCCTAGGCCATCTGGGAAACAAATATATCTTCAAAGGACCGATCAGTTCTTTTCTGATTTTTCCTTTTTACTTTCCCTTCCAAATATTTCTTTAATTAAAGTTTGCAAAAATACTAACATAATCTATACTAATGGCAAAATATCAGAACAGGTAAAGTCCATTTTTGCCTTCTCATCTTTGTCCTACTATTCTTAATCTAAGTGATCAACTTTTTAGAGTTTCTTGTTTATCAGTCCATAATTTATGATTGCACAGGCAAGCTTATAAAATAACTAAAACTTTATTTTGCTTAAATAAGATCATGATATACATTAAGAGCAAGCTCATCTTTTTTTGAGAGGAGGTACTTGATATTGAACCCAAGGGCATCTACCTCCAAGATATTTCTCCAGCCCTTTTAAATTTTTATTCTGAAATAGGGTCTACTAAGTTGCTGAGGCTAGCTTCAAACCTATGATTCTCCCATCTCAGCCTCTCAAGTGCTAAAATTACAGGTGTGCAGACAGCACCCAGTGCCTTTGGTTGCTTTTAATAATATATTTTGTATATCCATCCTTATCTTCACTCTGTATCCTTCTTTTCTAAGAATCACAAAATATTTTATTTTAGAGATGCACTGTAAGTTATTTATTCAGTTCCATAATGGTGAACACTTGAGTAGTGTCAAGTTTTGGGTTGGTAAGACAAATGTTCTGGTAAATTTTCTTGTTCATATATCTTGTGTACTGTATGTATGTATGTATGTATGTATGTATTTATTTATTTATTTATTTATTTATTTATTTATTTATTTGCAGTGCTGGGGATTGAACCCAGCGGCATCTACCTCCCAACTACACCAGCCCTGTTTTATTTTGAAACAGGGTCTAAGTTGCTGAGGGCATTACTAATTAGCTGAGACTGTCTGAGAATTCACATACTCCTGTTTAGTCTCCCAAGTATGGGGATTACAAGCATGTGGCACCACGCCCAGCCATGTGTACTTTAATATATATGTCCATAGAATAAAGTTTTTAACAGTATGATTGCTGGTTTAAAGCAGTTACTTTGAGAGCTATTTTTAAATTGTTCTCCATAAAGAGTATAAACTCTCTTAATATGAATTTATAGACAATTTTCTTTTTAAAAACATTCAGTTTTAGAATTAATGTGGTACATAAAGGATGATCACAGATAGATTATGCCGTAATATTTCTTGCTAATATACACTTCAGCTAATCATTCTATAAACGTTCATTGGACTTCCAATACTATGACTTACACAATAGCTACTCAGTATTTTATGGCTGACTGGCTATAGTATTAAGAATGCAATGGTTAAATTTAGAGACAATGCAAAGACAGAAAATAATTCATTCCTTTGGAATAAGATGCAAGTTGATACAAGGAGCCTATTTGAAAATGTCTCAAAAGGAAAACCACAAACAAAATTCTAGAACTAAATAGATTATATAGGAATTAACTGAACAATGGTTATTTGTACAGACTCAAAAATGTCAGAGCTAGTATTGCACTTGAGGCCATTCCAGTGCCCTAAATATCTACACTCTTGGGGTCCCAGGCTGGCTCCCCGGGAGGTTTACTCTGAGCTACTCATTCTTCCTTCTCTATTCCGATGACTCCACATTGGAGCTGAGCCCTAACCTTAAATAGATCTCTTTCTTGTCCTTTGTTGGTCCCATATTCTGACAGTATATTCAATTAGAACAACATTTGAATTGCTAAGCACATGACTCAGATTGTACTAAATGATAGAAACGGAAAGATAGTCACATACTTTCTGATCTGGACTTACATCACAGATGATAACTAACCCAAATTCAGGATGACTCTATTTGAAAACAATGCAATTTGACTTTGTGTTTGTTTGTTTTGGTCCTGGGGATTGAGTTCAGGGGCATTTTACCTCTAAATTACACTCCCATTCCTTTTAAAATTTTTTGTTCCAATATAGGGCCTCATTAGATTTCTTAGAGTACTGTTAAGCTGCTGGGATTGTCTTTTAACCTATGATCCTCCTGTCTCTCCTGGCTACAAGTTGACTTTAAGGAAACAGCTTTTAGCTGGGATTAAGATGAAGGTAGAGTGAAGGAGATAGAGAAAGTATTAGAGCTTGGAATCTTGTTCTGCCCTTAAGAAAATGAGCAATGATTCTGTGAGCTGGCAGAGTCTGAAGTGAACTGGCATTTAAATCATGCCTCTCGGTAATTTAGCATTTCTCTTGCTTTATCTCTACAATTAAGGGAGGAGTCTATATCATAAAAATAAGATAATGCTCATAAATGAAGTCATATGATGCATGGCAAGTAGTAAATGCTGAAAGGAACAGCTATTTCAGTTATCATTATGATTATCATTGTGTTCCAATTTTATACTTGAGAAGCTTGACAAGTTTATACTAGGCATCTGTCAGATTGGCAGGTAGGTTAGAACTCCAACTAGAAAGAGATACTCATCCTAATATTCACAAAGCATTTTTGCAATGTATTTCTGTTCTTGATTTATATTTGGCAAAAAATTATGATTTGTTAATATTTCATCTTCCACTATTGAATATGGCATTTTATAAGAATAAAAACATGAATAGTTGTGTGAGAAACAAAAGCATATATTTTAAATATATGAATGTCCATATTTAAATATCTCCTAATGTTAATCTTTATTTATGATATATATTTCCATAATATGAATCTTCAGTGTGAGTCACATACAACCCAGGATATGCAATCTTGCTTCTTATTATATGCTTAAGGAATCCATCTCTATGCCAAAAGGAGAAAACTTATGAAGCTTACAGATTGATTTTCATAGGAGAAATTAAATGTCATTAAAGTCTTTGCCTCAAAAAATTAAGAATTTCAAAAGTCAAAGATATTATAATTTTTCAATTTTAGCACTTATAAAATATCATTATACACAACATCCAGAAAACTTCTTTGAAGTTCATTATGACTAATTTATAAGAAAACTAAATTACTAATTTATAAGAAAACTATATTACTTTGTTTATATCTGGCACTAATGACACATCTTCTAACGACAGAAACAATATTCCCAACACAATTTTAGCCTGTCTTAAACTCAGTTCATAATTTTAAAACAATTTAAAATTTGTGTTTTTCTAAAATATTTTGGTCAATTTTTAGTATATGTCCTTAAAAGAGAAATGTGAGAGTGCCTTAACACAGACCTTGAGAATTTCATTGTTTTTAATTTTGTGGCTGGTCTCCTCAAGAGAAAGAGGTACTAAATAATACCAACGTTTTTTCCCCTACAGAGCCATCTGAAGAATGTACAGGCTTATAGAAAGTACCATAAGCCAGATGTAGTTGCACACACCTTTAACACTGGGAGTACTTGGGAGGCTGAGAACAACTTAGTGAGACTGTTTCAAAATAAAAAATAAAAAGTTCTAGGGGTGTAGCTTGAAGGTAGAATGCCCCTGGGTTCAATCTTCAGTACCAACAACAACAATTAGAAAAAGAAAGGCAGATAAAAGAAAAAAGTGCCATATGCATCTCCCGTGATGAATCTCTTCAAGTTGGATTTTTAATGCACCACGTGCTAACAATAGTATTACATTCTGTTCCTAGCTCTAGGTTGTAAAGACTGAACGTACAAACTGAGAAGTTAGACTCTGTTTTCACAAGAGAGCAGGGGATGAAGAAACAAATAGGCTAGAGAAAGAAAGCAGTATTCTAATACATTGATATATACATCCGACCACTAGTATATATCAAGTGCATCAAGGTAATTTCCCAGAGGAGAAAGACTTGAAGAACCTGGGTTGTGAAGGATGAGTAGAAGTTGAACAGGTGATGGATAAGCAGATAGCTGTGTGTGTGAAGATACAGAGACATCAGAGAAGGTGGCACTGGGTAAACCTGAAGTTTTTCAGATGAAACAGAATGCAGGGAGAAGATTAATTGGCCAAGATGGAAATGGGCTGCTAAGGAAGGCAGTGACCGCATTTTATTCTGAACGCTTCTCAGCTTCAAGTTATTTCCAGCAGCAGCAAAAGGAAGTAGTAAGACTTTCATTTTAGAAACACGGCTTCAGCAACATGTAAGTGTGGGCAGACACTAGAACTGGTGGCAGAAGAGATCCAACAGGAGGTCAAGGCAGTTCCAATGGCAAAGGGCACAAACACACAGATCAAATGGACATCAAGGGAGTAAAAAGTGAAATCAAGAGAAGAAACTCTATAAAGACCTGGTGATTGGCAGATACCTGAGAAAATGGAGAGAAGGGAGACTTGGATAACTTAGGTGTGCAACTTGAAAACTGGAACTCTTCTGAGCTCCTGGTACTGAGACTATGAGGTATGGGACAGAGTTGGGAAGAATAACTTTCAAGTCAATTTTGGCTGTTTTGCAAGTAACAGCAAACATGAGTAATAGGAACTTAAAAAAATAAGAGGTAGTTTCCTCTTACAACAAAACTTCCAGAAGCGGATGTTTGTAGCAGATCCAGGATGCAGGACTGAAGTCTTCACAGTTCTCGTGGCCTTTCCCTCATATCATAAGATAGTCATTATTTCCAGTTATCAGGTCCTCAATCTGGGAAACAGATAAGAAGAAAACAGAAGAGGAAGGTACAGCTTCTGCTACCAGAAAAGCAAGGGCTTTTCTTACAATTCCCAGCAAGTTCCTATTTACCTTGTACTGGCCAGATTTGTGTCACAGACTACCTCTTGACTACAAGATAAATGGGAGGCCTGTGATTAGCCTTCCTTTTTCAGAAGGAAAGTAAGAAAAATTGAGATCACAATGTTTTGACCCCAACTATGATATCTGTTCTAGTTATATTGAAACTGAGGTACTTATGAGACATCAAGGGGGCTGTCCAGGAAGCAGGGAGTGTGTGTCTGGGACTCACAAGAGTATCCTAGGCAGAGATACACGTTTGGAAATTGTACTCAGGCCAGTAGTGGTTCTGCCATGGTGAATTATCTCTCAGAAAGCCAGTGAAGAAAGCTGAGAGCACTCTAGGGAAGGCCAGACTTGGAGGTGCAACAGCAGAGGGTCTCCAAAAGAGCTGGTGTTTGGTATTAAAATGTATTGACCAAACCAAAGAGGTGTGTGTTTGCAGAAGTAGAAGGGAATGACCTGGGTGTGGTGGCCCACTCCTGTAATACAAATACTTGGAAGCCTGAGATAAGAGGATTGCAGATTCAGGACCAGCCCCAGCAATTTAGCAAGACTCTCAGCAACCTAGTGAGACCCTATTTCAAATAAATAAATAAATAAATAAATAAATAAATAAATAAATAAATAAATAAATAAATAAATAAAGACAGACAGACTAGGAGTATATCTCAGAGGTAGCATGCTTCTACAGAGGTTCAATCCCCGGTAATACACACACATGCACACACACACACACACACACACACACACACACACACATACACACACAGTAGGAGGGAATGACTTGGAAAAAATATAAGTGATGGAAGCAAACTTTCACAGAGGGAAGAAAGCTTACTTTTTCTACAACACTAGAGAAAGAACAAATATTATTTGGGCCTGGTTGGTTTATTGGCAGGTGGCAAGAAATTGAGCAAATTACTGCCTGATGGGCTGTACAGTCTGTGTGAATTAGGAGCCAAGATCTTGTAGTGAGACCCATGGAGAGGTTAAAATGGGGAGTGTAGGGATAATGAAAAAGGTGTGAAATGGACCTAGTGGAGAATGGGAAGAATTCCAAACAGAATAATAGAGAAGAGATTCCTGGTGGCAAAGAGAGACCAGCAAGACATTTGTGCAATATTTATCTTGACATTTGTGTGGCTTTCACCAGTGTCACTGAGAGGCATGTAGAACCTCAGGTAGACATAGGCTGTATACTTAGAGGATTAGTGTTGGTTGTACAACTTTGGTAAAATAAATGGAAGAATCTAGTTATGGATAGAAATAGATAGTGTGGGCATAAATTGAGGATTAGGGCCATAAGAATGGACATCCTGCTGTACTAAAGAATAGACAGCCAAAGCTTAGAAGAAAAGTATGTAAAGCTGGGCATGCCTGTAACCCCAGTGACTCAGGAGGCTGAGACAGAAGGATCACAAATCCAAGGCCAATCTGGGCAATTTAGTGAGTAAGAGACTGTCTTAAAGTAAAACTTTAAAAAGGGCTGGAGGTACACCAGGCATGGTGGTGCACGCTTGTAATCCCCGTACTTGGGAAGCAGAGACAGGAGGATCGTGCAGGTTCGAAGCCAGCAGCGCGCGCTGGCTTAGGAGACCCTGTTTCCAAATAAAAATGTGAAAATAGGTCTGGGAGTGTAGCCCGGAGTGTAGCCCGGAGGCTTCCAGGAATCCCAGTACCACCAAAAAAAAAAAAAAAAGGGCTGGAGGTATAAGTCAATTGTAGATGCTTGCCTAGGATATGCAAGACCATGAGTTTCATTCTCAGCCCCTAAAAAAAAAAAAAAAAAAGAGTATGTTTGATTTGGAGAAAATACATAAGAATTAAGATTAAAGATGAGGTAGTTTGGGCTTGATAAATTCTGGAGTTAGTCCAAAGATGGATTTAAAATGAAATGAATTTGTGTGGATGTTTGATAACATATTGTGAAATGGAGAAAATGATCAACCAAAGTGTCTCATTAGTAAACATGGAAATATAATTAAAATGGTGGTGGAAGCCAAGCGTGTTGGCCCACGCTTGTAATTGCAGCATTTGGGAGGCTGAGACAGGATGATCCAGGTTCACAGACAGCCTCAGCTACTTAGTGAGACCCTTTGCAACTCAGTGGAACCCTGTTTCAAAATAGAGAATAAAAAAGTTGAGCTTGGGGTATAGCTCAAAGGTAGAATGCCCCTGGTTCCATCCCCAGTACCACACACACACACACACACACACACACACACACACACACACAATTGGTGGTGGTGGAAGAGAGCCAGAGCAAGAAGACAGACAAAATGACCCATAGAAGAAAGTTAATGATATGGAGTAGTGATGTGAAAGAGAAAGGTTGGTCACAGGAGAAGGTAACCCAAGCTGAGAGACTTAGTCAGCTTCCGCTGGACACAGGTTCACAACAATCTGTCTTTTTCTCACTAGAGGAAACATCCTGGGGATCCTCTGAGTTGTGAAAGGGTTTGTTTGGCATAAATGAGATTGACAGAGGACCAGTAAAACCACTAGAAGGTGTATCGAAGGGGAAGAGTGTGAAGCATGCAGAGTTAGTGGGGAGGAGAGATGGACAGAAATGTGAAATTTTGTTCCAGACATGAGGATACCAAAAACATGAGGTTGTGGGACACACCAGATATTATGTGGCCTTACCCTGTTAGACATTGGGACCCCAGAGCTCCACACCTTTGCTCAACACTACAGTGGGACGTTGGGGAGAATCTATCATTAAGTCCCAACTATAGCAATAGCACCTTTTCTTTTACCTCTCCCAGCTCTTCCCACCTTTCCATAAAGGTTGTTGTCAAATAAAATCTTACTGTTTTAGATCTGGGTACCATGACTTGGGTTAATTACTATGACAACTAATTTCTATCATTTTAATGCAGGATTGTGGCTTGTTGATTCACCCAGAAGAAACCTGTGGGCTACAACCTATACCTTCAGACTACATTGAAGCTATCTCACACCCTGAACTAAAGAGATGCCCATCTGGGGACACAAAAGGTAACAATAATATTAAATATCATTTCTATTTTTAAAAATTCCTTAAATACAATTATACATATATTTAGACTATCCTTGTAAATAATCAAGAACATTACCTTTTCATGAGAATGAACTACAACACATATAATGAGTATAACTGAGTGGTTTCAGCATTTTCATTACTTTGGTTAGTCAGATTCTTTTCACCTTCCCCTTTTTGCCTAGTTAATGCATATTCATCTTCAAATCTTTGCTCAAAAGTCACTTTGCCCCATGGAGTCTGCCTTAATGCTCAAATTCCTATCCTTATATATTTTATAACACTTCACTTTTCTTCCAAAACAATTACCACCATTCTTTATAATTAAACATGGAACTGATTGTTTGACATCAGTGTTCCTAGAATATAAGCTTCACAGGGCAGGAAGACTGATTGCCCACATTTTATCAATCCACTTGGTGGCACCATGATTTGTACATAGTGGATAGAAAGGATTGCAAAGGATGCAAGTTCAGTCTTGAAGAATTTACTTCCATTCTTAAAATCAATGGGAATGATCATTAATGTCCCCCATGCATTGAACATGAAAAGAGGTAGGAAAACAAAGAACATGGAATTCAAATTACAACATTAAATCCTGCCTAAGCCTTGAGAAAACCTGGAATGAGACCCTTCTTTGGCTCCACTGTCCTCACCCTGTTTTTCTCCTTCCTCTGCAGTTTTCCTTAAGGTGGAGATAGTAGGCTCCCATTGTATCCAAAGTGATTACAGGAGTAGGAAGTAGCTTTCCCAGGCTTTCTCATTACCATTTTGTCCTCCTGACTCTCTGTCTCTCTTCATCCAAAATGTCTGATAAAAAAGAAAAACTCAGGGGCTGTCCTACCCTTGATATGAGCTTCACACCACTGCTGGAATAGAAAATGTGTTTCCCAAATGGGCAGGACAAATTGCAATTTGGCACGCACACTTACCAAATGTGGGCATGCCCCCTTTTTTGCACATGTGTTGTAAATTACAGATGCCAGCCAGTGCATGGGGAGAGATTTGCCCATTAGAATGTGTCAGGTGGTATGATTTGTGATTCTTTGCTAAATGAGACACATTCTCTTACTGTACAGATAACTCATGCTCAAAATTTTTATTAAAATGATTTTTCAATCCGATTACAAATTATGATGATCATAAAGCAATTCTATTCCTCTTACTGCATCAAGTCGTTTCTTTAATGATTATTTCAGAATGCATTACTAGGATTCCTCAAAACGCTTGTTCTGCCCCTTAAATGTGTGGTCACTGTGTCGGCCTTTGTTAGGTGCTGTCTCTGTGTCTAGACCTTCAGGGAGAGGCTTTCATTGAATGGGGGTCTTCTGATATTTGACTGCATCACTTGACTTGGCAGACAATCAAGCCCCTTTCGAGAAACTCTCCAAACTGACTATCAAATCAAGCCTATGTTCATTAGCCTGAAAATCTGAGGCCACCATTCTTACAACTTCTGTTTAAAGTATGGCCCACATGTTCCTCTTTGTGTCTGACCTGTGATCTTCAAAACACAATGATTCACATCAAGAAGTGGGGGACACCACAGGCAATCCAAAGGGGGGGAGCCAGTCAAGAGGACAATACATGTGCATTTATTTTTTATCTAGTCATTTTTGTTTTTATGTTTTACAATGTATATAATATATAAATATTATTGTCTCTACACATGTATTAAATGTATGTGTTCTCATTTTTGCGGTACTAGAGTTGAAACCCACGGGCATTCTACCTCCAATGTACACCCCAGCCCTATTTTTTATTCTTTATTTTGAAACAGGGTCTCACTGCGTTGCAAAGGTACTCACTAAGTAGCTGATGCTGTCCACAAAACATAATCCTCCTGTCACAGCCTCCCAAATGCTAGGATTATGAACAAGCATCACCATGCCCAACTCATATGTGTGTTATATGTCATTGTTACATAAACAGTATGTTTTTACTGATGGTTTCTGTAGATTACATGTTTTTCCAGAGAATGCATTACGCCATTTGTTTTCCAATGTCTAATATGTGCTAGAAAATGGTTGCTTAACTAAAACTAAGATCCAAACCAGCCTGCCCTCCATATAAGACTGTGAGCAGCCAGAACAGAAAGATCAGGTTAAACTGCTCCCCACTGCAACTTCTAAAGGCCCTAAGGATCAAAGTCAACAAGAACGGTCAGAGCAGCAGCTCTCAAGAACATATTTTTTCTGCCAGAGTTGATTTCCTTTCTTAATAGCAAGGTTCTTTCCTGTTGAAAGAGTTGTCATGGTGGACAATACTGGAAAAAAGTTTATTTAGGAACTTTAGGTTTAGTGTACATGGCTGTATTTATCAGCAATTTTAACTGCTATACTCCAAAGACTAGCCATGCAACCAAAAGGAAGGAAGATTCATTTGCTCACAGTTTGGAGTTCAGTCCACCTCAGGCCAGGAGCCATGGATCTCAGGGCATGGTTGCAGGAAGTGGGAGAAATGGAGAGCACAAGTCTTTGTTCTCACATCATGGAGGACAGAAGCCAGGGAAAGAGCCAGGGAGAAGGAACCATATATAATCCCCCACACTGCAGCCCCACGGACCCACTTTGTCCAGCAACACCCGACCAGCCTGGGACATCACCCAGAGGAATCCATCCACAGCTGAGAGTATAACCAAGTCCCACCTCCAACACTGCCACCCATTTTTGTGAGGGCTGAGTGCACAACTCAAGTCCAAACCATTACAATGGCCGAACAGTCTGCTTCAAAAAATCTCATTTCAACATCACATTACATTTATTCAGAAAAACTGGGTCCATTTTTTCACTTTCCAATAGAAAAATGTCAAAATGTCTTTTTCAATAGCATTAGCTAATATATTTTTGAATAACTAGTTTTTATTCTTAAACTGATATATTTTGTTTAGGTAATTCACTGAGACACAACCTAAGAATTAAATCTGTTGCTTAAGGAAAAAAATGTAACACTTCTGATTTAGAGAAGAAGAAATGTATACCATGATCATAGAATGATATTTGTGTGTGTGTGGGGTACTGTGGGTGGAACCCAGAGGCTTTCTATCTCCGGGCTATACTCCCAGACCTATTTTATATTTTATTTGGAAAAAGGGTCTCACTAAGTTGCTGAGAGCCTCACTAAATAGCTGAGGCTGGCTTCGAACCTGTGCAATCCTCTGTCTCAGCCTCCCAAGTGTGGGGATTACAATTCAAGTTGCATTTCATGATAGGTAAATAAGATTTCATTATATCTTATTTTAGCAAAGAAATGACAACAATCTAGCACTTCTAATACTAAATATATAAATGCATTTTTCTTTTTAATAAAATCTTTTTTATTTTAAAACATTATAGGCTTGGGAATTACTGCTAAAATTTATGCAGTTGTACATCTCACCATGGTCCTAAGTCACCAAGTTGAATGTCTTTTCTCCATGGTATCAACCACTCTGATTCATTTAAATGGTGGAAATCTAAGGTGCATTAAACATGAAGCTCTAACTATAAATAAAATAACTTCTCCTAAAAGACAGAATTCATTCCTCAAAATGTTATTCTGTAAAACATATGTCATACTTCAGAAATCACAGCTTTGATTCATTCAGTGTTTAAAAATATAGCATAGAATTTATGTCCCGTTTTTGAACAATTTTCGTTAAGGGCTTATGTCATTTAAAATGTCAAAAACCCCAATCCTGCAGATGTTATACAGATGGCTATTTCAAGCAATATGAGCAACTCACAATAAATAAAAGGCATTGTTAACCAATACAAAAATGCAAAAAGTTTTCACTAGATAAATATACAGTAATATAAATCATTGGGGCAAAGTGTTCTGAGACCAAATCAGGCCTCCTTTTTATGTGCATGCAAGTTTATGCCCTCAATCTAATTATACCCATATTTGAGCCTTTGTGCAGGCAAGTAACTGCTTCTTTCTTTATCATTATCAGCAAGTGACCAAGGAGGACCTCATTTTGTAAAAAAAAGAAAGAGAGAGAGCTGTTTTCAAGGTTGTGGAGTAGAGAGGATCTGGGATGGAGGTTGTGGACATTCCCTAAAATGTGGGGATTTGATGAAAACTTTCAGAGAAACATGTATGCCCCAAACATACTATCATACTATTATAAGTAAATTAGCAATTTTTGTTTAAACATAGTCTCTGTCAACACATGAGCCTACTGAGTAAATTCAGCTTTTTAAAATAAGGAACAATTAAGCCGGGTGTGGTGGCTCATGCTTGTAATCCCTGCGCTTGGGAGGCGGAGACAGAAGGATCTCATGGGTTTGAAGCCAGCTGCGCTTGGCTTAAGAGACCCTGTTTCCAAATTTTTTTTTAAAAGTATAAAATAGGTCTGGGAGTGTAGTCCGAAGGTAGAAGGGCTTCCAGGACCCCCAATACCACCACCAAAAAAAGGAACAATTATAACAGCCAGTTATGGGTTTTCTTATAAATGCAACCAAAGAGACTGTTGGCCATATTGTATGTTCAAAGTTCTATGCTGACCTGCTCAGGAAAAAGAAGCAGAAAAAGTTGTAGACTCTGAATTCTGGCTCAGCCCTGTTATGAACATCATGACCCCACCTCAGTCACTAAATTTTTTAGGTCTCAGTTGGCCTCATCTGTTAAACAAGAGAGTAAAAAAGAGAGGCCCCTTCAACCATAATTCCATACAACCATGGAATATAAATCTCTAAGAAGAAAAGATTTGGCCTTCTCTCCAAGGAGGTTTTCTGAAGGAATGTATCAACCAAGCATAAACTTCAGATGTGCCTATGTCAAATAGTATTAGAAACAAGTAGCGATGTGAATAAGATTGGGGCTTTTTTAAAATTATAAAACATGTATGTCGGAGCAAAATTAGGATTAGAAGGCAAGATATATTCCGAATAAAAGGGACAGAGAAATTATTTTAAAAAATTATTGAGCAGAGAAATGGGCACTCCTGCGTATAATCTTCACTTTGTCATTCAAAACCAGCACCTAGCTGAATGCAGTGGCGCACACTTGTAATCCCAGTATTCAGGAGGCTGAGACAGGAGGATTGTGGTTTGCGGATAGCCTCAGCTACTTTGTGAGGCTTTTTGCAACTTAATGAGACCCTGTTTCAAAATAAAGAATAAAAAATAGGGCTGGAGGTATAGCTTGGAGGTAGAATGCCCCTGGGTTCCATCCCCAGTACAGCCAAAAAACCAAACAAACAAACAAAAACAACCAGCACCTCTCCTCCATTTTTTTTCCTTTGGTAGTATTACTACTCTCTGTATCTGGAAACTTTTAAAATACTTTCCACTCAGAGAACCCTCTTTTTCTTCAATATATACTGTCTATGTGGAGGACCAATCAGTTCTGTCTCACTCCTGTCAGGCCAATCTCTTCATGATCCCCAAAGCCACTCTTTCAGATCTCCAAATTTTATCTAGCCCTAAAGTCCTGTTTGCATTCTATCTGTCCATGTAAACTTCTAAAATCTACTTCTATGACTCTCTATTTATTCTTAACTCCCATGGCATACCTAGGTTTAAGATCTAGAAGTAATTTGTATTCATCAACTGCTACATGTCAGGCACCACAGCAGAGGCTATAAATATTTTCCTTATAAAGAAGTAATTTTTGTTTGTGTATGTGGTACTGGAGATGGACCCCTGGAGCATTCTACCTCCAAGCTACATGGCCCCTCCTCACACCCTGTTTTATGTTTTTGAAACAGGAGCTCATTAAATTGCTAAAGGCATTCTTTAATTTCTGAGACTGGTCTTGAATCTATGATACTTCTGTTTCAGCTTCCCAAGTTCTGGGACTACAGGCATGCACCACCACACTTGGCAAGAAATATATTTAGTCACAAAATGACTTAGTATTTTGTCCAAGTCAAACAGTGGCTTACCTTGATGACTGCATGTTAGAATCACCTGAAAAAGCACTAAGAAATACATATTCCTGGGTCTCATGCCTGGTGATCCCAATTTATTCTATCTGGGTTATAGCCCAGGTATAAGGATTTTAAAAAGATTTCTGGATAATTCTAATTTGCAATCATTGTTGAGGTCCGCAATCTAGCTAGAGGAGGCAAAGACAGGTGTGTATGTCTCAAAGCCTAGGCTCTTTTACTATCACACAGTTATTTTTACTCAATTATGCTTTCCCTATTAGTATGCAATAATTATTTTTTGTTTTTGTTTTGTGTGTGTGTGTTTGTGTGCTTGTGTGGTGCTGGGGATTGGACCCAGGGGCATTATACCTTCGAGATGCACCCCCAGCCCAAATTTTTATTATTTATTTTTGAAACAGGGTTTCACTAAGTTGTAGAAGGCCTCAGTTAGTAGCTGAGGTGGGTCTTGAACCTGCAATCCTCCTGTCTCAGCCTCCCATGTACTGGGATTATAGGCATGCACCACTACACCTGGCTTGCATGCTATAATTATTTTAAATGCATAAATTGTGACCCTTGAACCCAGACATCAGATTTTTAGGTTTAGCATTATGTTAAGAGTGTGGGCTCCAGAGCTGATGCCCTGCTCAAATCCTCCTTCTAGCCTTTCTTTGCTGAAGGTCAACATGCTACTTAAACTTTCTGAACCCTGGTTAAGAAGGGGATAATACAATTGTCCTGAGATTTAAGTAATTAATATATTAAAGCACTTAGAATATCCCTAGCATCTGTGAGGTGCCATAAAAGTGTTAACTAATTGTTAAACAACTGTGATATTTTTAACATTAATAACACCTAAACCTCAAAAGGATAGCTACTTAATGTAAGTTAAAATACATTAGGATTGTATATATATATATATATATATATATATATATATATATATATATATGTAGAAAATATCATTCACCCTTTCTGAATTGTGTAGAAAGTCCTTAATTTTCTGGCTTCCTCGTTACATATAAAATAATCAAAAAACATGGCAAGAGAAAAAAATGAATTTTCTTTCTGTATTTCTGCTTCAGTTGACACTGTACCCCTAAATTGATTCTGTTGTATATTTCTTTCCCTTCCTTGGAATACATAATTTCTCATCTTTTTTTCCTTTTGTTTCTTTCCTCTCTCTCAGTTCCTCTCTCTTACAAGGCCCATACTCTTTCCTCTTTCCGTGGTCAATCGGTAAAAGCCATACACAATATGCTCTTTTACACTTTATTATTTATAACTATGTCCACGAACACAAACACTCACACATACCATTCTGCCATCCCTGAAGTCGTGAATGTAAAATGTACGGCATTCGTGCCTGAAAGTAGAAATTCTTCCCACTGAAATTCACATCACACCAGAGACTTTTGCTAGCAGCACCACAAATCAGACCCAAAATGATAAAGTTCTAAAACTATTCTTTCTAACTCAAAAACTAGCTGAACTAGGCCAGTAATGGAAGCTGAACATGCTATTGCAACTGTGCCAGGCCCTTTAAATGATTCCATTACATCCTTGCACCAATCAGATGAGAGCACTTGCGTCTCACCTGACAGATGGAGAAAGAGTTAAAGACTTTCACACAAAAAGACCGCTGATCAAGTTAAGGAATAATAATAATTAGTCTCCAAAATAATAAATTATCAGAATACAAAAGTAGTTTTCGTATAGCATAAATCTTTTGAGAGCAGATATTTATGTATCGATTATTAGATTAGCAATCTAAGCATGTGTTATTTTAAAAAATATTTGAGATCAACTGATAATTTGGGGAGCTTTCCATCTACTTGGTCCTATTGTCCCAAGTGGTAGTAATGCACTGTTTAAAAATAAATAATGGAGTAGTACCTGATCACTTAAGGTTTTCCTTCCAATAAGTATATGGTTTCCTGAAGCAGAGCTTGTTCTTGATTTCAGCGTGAACAGTGCAGTTTCAGAACACTACTGCCTGTGCTCTTCTATTTGGTTGGCAGGAAACCGTGCATTGCTTGGCTGCACTGCTGTGATGGGACCCATCTTCTCACTGTAATTCTGTAATTGTGTGCTATATTCTGGACTCTAAAGTTGCTTGCAAACCATCATTTCACCAGTAGAAACTGAACCAAAGGAAGTTTTGCCATCTGTTCCAGGCCAGTGGATTGTACCTTGCCTAAGTTGTTCAGACAACAGGACCTGCGACTGGAGAGAAATAACCTGGCAGCCCCACGACTGCCGACATGAAGTCCTAACTAAACCCCAGCTCCAGCAGTGCCTGGGAGGGAGGAGGGTAAGTGCGGGGTCCAGCTGGGGAAGCCTTACATTTCCACCACCTGCAGCACTACAGGCCAGACAGGTGAACCTACTAGACCAATTTCTGCTCTCTCAATCCACAGGGGAAAACTAACTGTATGCATTTGGCTTTGGAGTTCTCCATAGATGTTATCATAGAAGAGTTTTAATAATTCTTGCTCGAAATGTTCATTCTTGTCTAAATCCATCTACTTGACAGATGGAGGATATTAGAGTAGTGTCCTGCGCTGACCCAATTCCGTGCAGTTTTCACAGCACAAACTGGTAGGAGCTTGCCACGTCAGCTGACAGTTGGCAGTTCAGAGCAGCTGGCCTTGTCAACCGCAGCTCTGGCGGGCACTGCTTCTAAAGCAAACATCTGTAGCTCGGCACAGGAAATCAAATATTTCTGCATGCAAGACCCAATTCTTCTAGAACGTACCAAGTGCATGGCGTTGCTTGTCCACTCTAACTTTCCTGATCTTCTTTCACGTTCCTGGGCAGGACTCACCTGGACCTCACTAGGCTGATTTTCTCTTTAGCCAGGCTTCTAAGCTGATTTCTTGGACATGCAGTGTCTTCTTGCTAGGCATGCTCTGACTAGGTAGAGTCCAGCAGAACGAGAAATGGGCGCATAAACTGAGATGCTTGGTTAACCTCAAGTAAGTAACTTTCACCAGATTTTCAAAGTACTTTTTACTGAATGGAAATTTTCCTATGCACTGTGTGTAAGCTTTCACACATGGGTGAAGTTGATCCCAAACGCTGACTTTTATAAAGCTCTATTCCTGTGTTTAAAAAAATACTGGAAAAAATGTATGCCCAGTTTTCTACTAGCCTCTAGTTTAAGAAGAATGACAGGAGGTAAGGGGCAGGGTAGAAATATGGACATCTTTATGAGTATAATAGAAATACCTCAATTTTTATGATCAAGAATATTTCTAACAATAAACCAGCAGCATTTGTTACTTATAAAAAGAGAAGGAAAGGAAATAATATTGCTGTCAGTAATTTTAACTAACCATTGAATCTGTACAAGAAATTATGTCTGACCTTCTCATACCTTAAATGTCACCAAACAATAACTTTATGAAAGTAGGGAATGTGGTTTACTGCTATAACCTAGTTGTGAAACAAAATTTTTGATACATAATAATAACATAATTATTTTGGGGGGCCAGAGGTTTAGGTCAATGGTAGAGTGTATGCTTAGCATGTGAGTCCATGAACCCATTGACTCTGAGTTCAATTCCCAGCACTACTAAGTAAATATTTGTTGAGTAAGTGAATAAATTAAAATCTTATTTATTCCTAATCACAACTCTTGTGGGGTAGATATGTCATTTTTCTTCTTAAGAAGATCAAAGCTCTGAAAGATTGAGTAACTCAATTGTTTTCTAAGATCTGGAGGGTGGATTTTCCATGTTGTGGCTAAAAGCATGAGTAGTTGGTGACATTTTTAGCCACCAACTTGACAATCCACCCTCTGAGTCTTAGAAACGAAGCACGGAGAGCAAGGACAATAGCTATTGCCACACCAGCCAGATGTCTCTAAACTCCAAATACCATTCTGACCTCAGAATTTAGAGTATTCAGGAAAATTCCAAGAAGATGTCAGTGTCTATTAACCTGAAAAGCAGTAGATGTTAAATTCACCACCAAATTTCTTGACTTTGGACATGACATGCCTTGCTTCTCAGGCTTATTTTTCTCATCTGCAAAATAATAAGTAAATATAATCTAATGTTTTACTGTGGGTTAATCAACTTTGTAAAAAACTAAAGGCCTTCTTCCCTGTCTGTCTTAGATAGGCTGTTATAAAAAATACCATAGACTGATGGCTTAAGCAACAGACATTTGTTTCCCACAGTACCAGGCTCTGGTGAGGGCCCGCTTCCTAGCTTCTGGTTGTGTCCTCATGTGACAGGAAGACAGAAAGAGCTCTAGTCTGTTCCTTTTCTTCCAAATTTATTTCACTATGGAGGCTTTTCCATCAAGACCCATAATTACCTCCCAAAGTTTCTACCCCCTAATACTATCACATTGCAGGTTACTGTTTAAATATGTGAATTTGGAGGAGGAATAAACATTCAGCCCATAATGTTGCATCTAGTAATTTCAAGGCAGATTATCTACAACTTCACCAGATAATACTGAAAAGGAGAGATCATGTTATCCTACCTGTTAGCAAGAGAGGTTGGTTATTGCAAAGTCTTATAACAGCAAGCCATGTTCAGATTAGGTGACATGGGTGGGGACCAGCTAGCTGGCTGTTTGGCAGAGGCGGCTTATTACCCTGACTGTCCAGACTTAGTGCCCTGACTGGTCCAGAGTCCTCTTCCAGACCTGCATGCTCAGAAACTCACACTTTATAGAAAGCTGCCAATGGTCCTACAGCATCTGATTTATTTGCCAAGATGCTAGTTGACTTTATGCACAATAGGGAAACATATTCATTTTCAGCAAAGGAGTAGAAAACCAGAATTAAAAAAGATCATCCCATAGTAGTCTGGAGACTGCCTAAGATATGAAGGAAAGGGATGCTAGGAAGACTGAGGCTACTTAGTGGAAAACTCCAACGTGCAATCTTGAGGAGCCAAACAAGTATAGACTATATATAGAATAATCCCATCAATGTAAAAACTAATGCACACATACAAATACATTTGCCTGCACCAAGGATTTCTGGAAATAATAAGTAAGAGTGATTATATAGGTGGAGAGGAGTGAAACGGGTAGGGTGAAAAATAAAAACACAGGATCTCATGTTCAAAATAATAGAGCCAGGCGTGGCAGTGCATGCTTGTAATCCCAGCATTTGGGAGGCTGAAACAGGAGGATCACAGTTCGTGGACAGCCTCAGCTACTTAGTGATGCTCTTTGCGACTCAGTAAGATCCTGTTTCAAAATAAAGAATAAAAAATAAGGCTGGGGGTGTAACTCGAAGGTAGAATGTCCCTGGGTTCTATCCCCAGTACCGCAAAAAAAAAGAAAAAAAAAAAGAAAAAAGAATCCCAATAGAATAGTAGAACAATAAAATAAACTAAACACAGACAGCACCCTTCCCAACACAGGCCCCTGTGAAACTATCCAGGTCACATGCCCATGGAGCTGGCTCAGGTCATACAGCATTGCTGGTGAAGGGGTCTTTTTAAGTATTTTGTATTATTTTCATTTTTACAATATGTTAACATTGTTTCATTAATCTAAAAGTCTGTATTTTAGGGCTGGGAGTGCAGCTCAGAGGTAGAGCTTTTGTCTAGCACTAGCATGAGGCTCTGGGTTTGATCCCCAGCACTATAATAAACAAGCAAATAAATAAGTAAATAGATAATAATATGAAAATATATATTTAAAAAGTTGCATAAATCAAAACTAGCACAGAACTAATGGCAACACAAAGGATAGAGATCCTCAGAAAGATATGTTATAAAATTCAGTCATAGAAGTTGGCAATATGTTGTCAGGTGCATATATTAATAAGCCTCATGACAGAAGATTGTGTAAACATTTGCTACTATGATATAGCATTTATTTTTTTAAAAAAAAACTCCACTTTTAATTGGAATACAGGAACAAAGATTTTCCCGGTATATTTTTTATTTTCATTAGAATAATAAAAATATAACAAGTGATGCTGTAGTTCTTATCTGTCATTACTAAGAAAAATAGTTCTCATTCTACCCCAAATTTCCTATTACTACTGTGCCATTCTAAAGGTAAATAGATGTTAAAGAATAACAATTACAATAATATACAAGAAAGCTATATAAATATCTTATTCCATAATTGCATTCTATGCTGCTAATTTTTGCCTCTCTTGTGCTACATCACATATTCTAGAAAAAAACAAAGTTATTACATGGTATACACACACACACACACACACACACACACACACACACACACGAACAACCAAGTAATAATGACGTAGGAAGAGCCTCCGATAGACAATTAAGAAGCTTGAACCACCACCATTCTTATCCCACCAGATGAAGTGAGAATTTTATTCATTAAACTTATCAGATTAATTATGCTGCACTGGATCTAAAATACTGCAGTGTCAATTATCTATAACATTAACACAGAACAGAGATCCCTGATCATTTAACATAGTTTCAAATACTTGATAAAACTTTGGTGATGTCATATTGGTTTTCCATTTAACATTTTTTGGAAGTAAGACCTCGTGGAAGGAGACAAATGAGAGATGTCATCATTGCAGTATAGCATGATACTTTCACCAGTGGAAAGCCCAGAGGCAGTCACTGGATCCAGACAGGGAGGGACTGGAAAAGTAGCCAGAGAGAAAATGGCTGGGCAACATAGTGACTGCAATTAGAGGTGATCCTTGAATTGCATGAATTTGAAATAATTTAATTGGTCTAGAAGAAATAGGGATCTTCCTTTTTCTCAAGAGCATACATACTATCTCTCCAGCCTAGTGCTTTCATTAATATTCCTCTTAAGGAGGGAATGGAAGATGGAGGGTTGAAAAAGGGGCAGGACCATGCAAGTGAAGAAGGCTCGAGAGGTAGCTCTAAGGTTCCCACTATTTCAGGTACCTCACAATTTCTAATGGCATGGTAGCCCCAGTAACCTGAAGACTTCCAATTAATATGAAAAACTTAGATTTTTAACGAGAATCCAGAATTTTCACTCCTGCCATGAATAAGTATTATACTTATTCAAACCTATTATACTACCTACCAAAAATAAATAAATAAATAAATAAATAACAGATTTTTACTCCTAAGCCTGGCAATCTGGCAGCATTCGTTTTGAGAACATGTTAAACTGAGTTATCTTTCTCTAAAGAGTCAAATTAGAAAGCAACAGAATCTGATGGGACCAATAAGAATTACTGGAAATTTCGGCCTTCAAATAGTATCCTGCTTTCTTTAGAATCTCGAGGCAGTCATTTCTCTCAGTTGAATTTCCTCATGTTGTTATTATGACCTTTTCCATCTTTTTCCTACTGTTTTACATTGACGAATGCCAAGATTCTACTTGTGAATATGAGCCCACCTGCGGGGAAAGGGACAGGCACAGATGAGTAGAGATTTGAAAAGGGGTTCAGGTTTCCAGGAACTTTAACTAGGAGCCTCTCTGCACTTAATGGCCTGTGAGCGGCACAGGGCTTCCTACAGCTCAGTCATTTGCTTTTATTTCTACAAGATTCACTGAAGGAAAGAGAACCAAGGAGCTTTCAGGTGGAAAGATGAAACAAACTTTCTTCTGAGAGCCTGTGTACAGTTCATTTCTGTAGCAGACTCATGTGTATAGAGGGCAGGTTAAGGTGGGACCCTTTTTAACTTTACTCAAATATAATTGATCTCATCTAGGTTTTCATAAATGTGTAAGAATTTTGTAATTTTGTTGAATCAAAGCAAATTCATTTGAGGAAAAAAGCTAGGATTTCAGTTATACTTTCACACACTTCTTTAAAGAGTTACCCACTTCTTACTTTATAAACTGAATAAAACATTGATAAAAATGTATTAGAGCATGACTTTATAACCACAGTGTGAAATATATAGGGATAGTTTAGAAATATGACAATCAAATTTACAACTAAAAAATCCCGAGGTGTCTAACCCAACTGAATGAAACAAGCTCTTATTTTGTTTGTCAGTTGAAAATGGTGCAGAATTTAAACAAGTAATAAAATATCTGAAAAAGAGTGTAATTAAGAAAAGGAAATAGAAAAGACAATATTTACAGAAAGTACTTAGACTCAGCTGTTAAAACAGGAAATGTAACTCAGATTTTTAAGTAATGTTTTAATGTTAAGTTGCGTCTTGGACTTAAAAGGTGTTTAAATTTTTTTAAGTGTGGTTAATCTGTAATAATACACTGTGCGTAATATGTGAATTCCATCATGACTACATAATTCATCATTGCTATCAATTTCAATAACCAGGGGTGTATAACAGGAAAGGAGAACACCTCCTCCTGCTCAGTAGGAAAGGATGCTTTCCCATGGGGGTCCCCTCAACCTTCAGTGACTGCATAGAAAATCTGGATGAAACCATGACATGGACAAATCATTGTGTTTCAACAGTTGCAAGAACTACGTCTAACTGATATTACAGAGTTTCAGTCTTTCCTTTTTTACTGAATTTGTGTGTGCTTAAGAGCTGTGCCGGGCATGCTGGTGCATGCTTGTAATCCCTGTGCTTGGGAGTCTGAGACAGGAGGATCGCACAGGTTCAAAGCCAGCCTAAGCTATTTAGTGAGGCTCTCAGCAACTTAGTGAGACCCTGTTTCCAAATAAATAATAAATAGGTCTGAGAGTACAGCCCGGAATTAAATCTTAATCTTACATTTGTTTTTACCCCAAACATTGATTTGACTGCTCATCTATATCCAATTTAATTAGAATTCCTGACTGGAAGACACTCATTATAACCAGATCACATCTCTGGAAGAGATTCTTTGCTGAGCTAGATTTTCTTCATGTCCTAATTATCATTAGCCAGCTGATCAGTCTCAGCTTCACATTACAGCGGAACTATCCTTCGCCTCATTGAGAAATGAGTATTTATCTTATGAGACCTGTCCTTTTCCATCTTGGGGCTCCTCAGACGCACTGGGGAGCTTTCTTAATGAACTATGCCTGGCCTGAACTAGATGTGATGAATAGATTGCTCCTCTCCCCGCTTACTTCTTGATACAGTGTGAGGGCCCCTTGGGAAGCAGGCATTCTATGTATTATTGCACTCCTATCTTAACTCCTATGGAGCTTCCATCCACCTCCTCTTGGATGATGCAATGCATTTTTGCCAGTGTTGACATCTATATACGTTTTCTTGATCCAAAGAAATGCTTCCATATCTGTACTCATTGAAGATAAGACCTATGCATGAAGAAAAAGAGGAAGGAGAGATTATAAGTTTAGCTTTTCATATACTCCCATCTGTGCCAATTCACAGATAGAATAGTCTGACTTTAAATGTCTAGGTTCTCCCTAAGAAGATTTAGCATGTGGCAAATGTGGTAGAGACCAAGTGTTTCATCAAACTCATTCCTCTTTTATCTGGCACACAGTTTAACATTATTTCTTAGTCTCCCCTGAAGTTATATATGTGGTCACATGACTGAAATCTAACCCAAATAGGGTCTTCAATGATATGTCCAACTTCCAGGGCTTGTTCAGAGAAACCCTGGTCCACTCTTTCATCCTTCCCTTTACTCAGTACCAAGGTTCAAGAAGCTCCTAGAGGCCATAAATTAAGGAGCAATGGTCTGATCATCCTGGGTCCCTGAAAGAATTTGTGCCCCTACCCCATAAATTCACCTTGCTGAGCTACTGTACATTTTTGTCTCTATTTATAATAGTACTTAGCTTATCACTTATCCCCCTAATACAGTAACTGTGGTGTTGAGAAACTGAAAAATCAAAATAAAGATAGTTAAACAATTTATAAAATAAGCGGTGTGTGTGTGTGTGTGTGTGTGTGTGTGTGTGTGTGTGTGTGTGTACTGAGTATTGAACCCAGGACATTTTACTTCTAAGCTACATGTCCAGACTGTTTTTTTTTTTTAACATGGTGTCACTAAGTTGCTGAGGGCTTGGCTAAGTTGCTAAGGCTGGCCTTGACCTGTGATCCTCTTGTCCAGCTCCCCCAAATACTGAGATTACAGATGTGAGCCACCACACTCAGCTAAAATAGTATTTAAAAAAATATCCAGTACTTGGGAGGCTGAGACAGGAGGATCACAGGTTCAAGGCTAGCTTCAGCAACTTAGTGAGGCAGTCTGCAATGTAGTGATACCCCATTTCAAAATAAAAAGTAAAATAGGGCTGAGAGTGTAGCTCCAAGGAATAAGGACACTGGGTTCCATCCCCAGTAACACACACACACACACACACACACACACACACACACACACACGTGCTCCAAGCTTTAAAAAAAGCCTAGAACATGATGTGAGTTTAAGTCCTCTGGTCCACAACAGTGTGAAAGAGTGAGAAAAGTACCAGTCAACCCGTATCCTTTCCTATGGCTTACACTGCAAATAGAACAGATGAAGACATCTTTGTCTCCAGATGATAAGCTGAAATCCAGCCTCTCATAGCACATCCAGAGCACAAGTGCCCAGAAAGTCTACCTAGATGGAGGCAGGCACACCTCACTGAGTAACAGGACTAGGAAGAGATGCTGTATAGAAATCTTTAGAATAAAGTCATTACAGGAATCCAAAATATGAGGACAATTACTCCTGTGATGAGTTTATTGGACCAATGCTTAATTAAACTCTTAAGGCATTGTTCTTCATAAGTAGAAGTGAAGTTTATTTAACTTTATTTTTAAATTTATTTATTTATTTATTTATTTATTTATTTATTTATTTATTTATTTTTGAGGCACTGGGGATGAAACCCAGGGGTATTTTACCTCTGAATGATACCCTTAGCCCTATTTTTAATTCTTTTTTTTGAAACAGGGTCTCACTGACTTGCAAAGGGCTCACTAAGTAACTGAGGCTGTCCTCAAACCACAACCCTCCTGTCTCAGCCTCCCAAATGCTGGGATTACAAGCATGCACCACCATGCCTGGCTCTATTTAACTTTATTAATACCAAATTTTATATGACTTTTTAAAATGTTTTTAAACAAAATTGATTTATTTTTGTTAATGTTGTTGCTTTTATTTTGTTTTTTATCTTATAAAATACAAATTTAAAAAAAGAACAAATTGTTGGGCTATCCTCATTTCAAAATAACATACATCCAAAAAATTCACATTTGTAAAATGCGACCCTTATTTTTAAACTGCAATCAGCTTTTTATAAAAGTTAATATGAAATCTTTCTCATCACAATATATTCATATTGCAATATTATTATTAAAAGATAAAAAGATTCAAGTGTACCATGCCTTAATATAATCAACCACTTGTTCTTTTTATTATTATTAAAATTGTTAATACACATGAGTTGCACAAAATAGTAGGTCTCCTGTGACACAGTCTTAAAATTGCGACTACATTTTCATTTTAGTTTTCTCTTTATCATTTCTATCTTTCCTGAGTGGAAAAGCGATGGGAAGAAATTATCTTCAAGAGATTGGCCTTCCCAACACTCTATTAGACTAAAAACCGTGGTCTAGATATTTGTGATATAGAACTTGTTTGGATTAGACACATTGGCACATGCCTATAACCCCAATATTTGGGAGGCTGAGACAACAGGATCATAGGTTCAAGGCCAGCTTCAGCAACTTAGTGAGACCCTATTTAAAAATAAAAAATAAAAAAGGAGGTGGTATAGTTCCGAGATGGAATGCTCCTGGGTTCAGTCCTCAGTGCCAAATCCCCATTTGTTTTTCAAATGATGATGGTAACCCTTCTCATGAATCTGCATGGAGACTCCTAGACCTTCTCTGAGGGAGTTGATTTGTCCCAGATGGCAGTCTCTCACGCAGTCCTCTAAGGAGGACCTTGGTTTCTGTAACAATCCTTCGAATCCTGCTGGGAAAAGTGGTAGCAGGCTTGGTAGGGCAGAGAGAGAATGCGCTGCTAAATTTAAAGTGCTTCATAAGGCACTGCAAAGTGCTTCAGAAACTCCCAAAAAAATACTGCTGGCCTCTCCTGTGCCTTAATGCCAGCTTACCTCTATTGTGTACAGTCATAGGACAAGTATTTGAAGTCTTATTTAAGTCTTATGAGGTGGGGCTGTTTTTTCCTCTGTTTTACATGTAAGAAAAAGAGCCCTTAGTTGGGTGTGATAGCACAGGCCTATAATCCCAGTACTTGGGAGGCTGAGACAGGAAGGACACAGGTTTGAAGCAAGCCTTAGAAATTTAGTGAGAACCTCTATAACAAGAAATAACAAGACCCTTTTTCCAAATAAAATATGAAATAGAGCTGGATCTGGTGGTACATGCCTATTAACCCAGTACTTGGGAGGATGAGACAGGAGGATCACAGCAGGTTTGCAGCCAGCCTCAGCTACTTAGTGAGACCCTCTGCAACTTAATGAGACCCTGTGTCAAAATAAAGAATAAAAAATAGGGCTGGGGGTGTACCTTGAAGGTAGAATTCCCCTGGGTTCCATCCTTAGTACCACAAAATAAATTAACTAATTGATTAATTAATTAAAGAAGGCTGGGAGTGTAGTTCAAATGTAAAGTACACCTGAGTTCGGTCCCTAGCACCATAAAAAGAAAGAGAAAAAAATGAACCCTTGCAGAGGAAAAATAATTTATTTAGGATCATCTAGTTGATAAAGAATATGTCCACAGAATTCTGAAACGGTGCATTATGCTTCTGACATGCTTCAGTAGGCTGCATCTTCAGACATAACCATAAAGAAAAGACTGGAGATCTTGGAGTTGGGTCGTTGCTACAGTGATTTTTCTAAACTTCAGAATCTTTCTCTTTGTGGTCCACAGTACAAATACCTAGTCACTATACCGGCTACCTAGCAGGAATTATATAATGATACTGAAATAAAAGAAAAGATAAAAAATAAATAAAAAGAAATAATAAAAAAGAAAAGAAAAAAGAAAAGATGATGAGAAAAGACCCTAAGTGCCAATTTGGTTTAAAAACTAGATCTTGAAGGTTATTTTGTGTGTGTGTGTGTGTGTGTGTGTGTGTGTGTGTGTGTGTGTGTGTGTGATGGTCTTTATAACCCCTAGGACTCCAGAAAATGCCTGAATTTAGAGCTAAAGGTCCTTAAAGAGTTGATGGATTAAAATGAGGCTGTAATGGTGGATCCTACCCAATTTAAAATGACTAGAAAAGGAAGTTATGATACAACTCACACATAGGAAGATCAAGGGAAGATGGCCATACAAGCCAGAGAGGCCACAGAAGAAACCAGCCCTGTCCACTTCTTGATCTTAGATTTCCAGCTTCCAGATATGTGAGAAAATAAATTTAAGTCTGCGGTACAACGTTCGGGCAGCCCTTGACACTAGTACAATGGTACTCGAATAATTAAGAGGTTTCCTGATGATTCAAAATTCCTCTTTATAAATCAGAAATGGAGTCCAGGAAAACAATCAAATCTAGTAGGGAGAAATTATATTTATGTCACAAATTATTTTATTGCAATAAAATGTTATTGCCCAAATAGAACTCAACTAAGAGGATTAGTGGGGGTTTTACAAGTTGTTCAGTTTACTTTGACCAGGTTTACCATAATAGTATTGAATCTGAAGGAAAACTGGTTTCAAACTCCCTGATTTGTTCACACAGCTTTTTTGACACTTACTGTGGCAAGGTTAAGAGCCTTTGCAGCTTCTCACTTAATTCCTTCTGGATGGACAAATGCAAAAATGTCTCCAAAAGATGGTGAAGCCTGCTGTTAAAATCAGAAGAAAGCCAGGAGTGGCCACTCAGGCCTGTAATCCCACTTTTTGCGATGCTGAGGCAGGGAGATAGCAGGTTTGAGGACAGCCTCAGCAATTTAATGAGACCCTCAGAATTAGCAAGACTATTTGAAAAACAAAAAATGAAAAGGGGCGGGAATGTGAATTTGAGGTAGAACACCTCTGGGTTCTGTTCCCAGTACAAAAAAAAAAAAAAAAAATCAGAAGAAAACATATGTCTGACCAATAAAAGAATTCTAAAAAAGATTCTCAAGAATAAATTAAGTCTCGTTCAAAGACATTCAAAGAGACTGTCTATGGCAAAAGTCCCTTGTACTTCCAATTCACTGAATAGTTCTAAAGCCCCTATATGTTATTACAGAGAAAAAACAAAACTAGAAATTAACCCCAGTGTCAAACATTTCTTGATAAGCTACAAAAAAAGACACAAACATAAACATCCATAATTAACAATAACAACAACAATAATAATAAAACCACAAAGAACAGAGAAGGTAATTCTGGCTAGGGGCGCTAGAGGAGACCTGTTGATAGAAGGGCCATTCATGTTGGGTTTGGAGTTGACAGGTGGGATTGCAGAGGGAGTAGATTTCAAAAAAGATTGATTAACACAAGAAAAAACAGATGTTGTTGGATACAAATCATGGCCAGTGAAAAAGGAGGAGTCTGTCATGCTTACTTGAAGGGAAGCATTGAGGGCATGGGCCATTGACCCTGCACTTGAAGTCAAAGGACCTGGGTTTGAGGCCTTGTGTTCATTGTCCACTAGATTTATGACCTCAGTCTTCCTGAACTTCAAATTCCTCATCTGTGGACAATTCTACCTAGTAGAGCCTGGTATGCAATAGCAATTCAGTAAATGTTAGCCGAACCTAAATAGTTCAGACTTGATTCAGTAGGAAATGGGAAGCCAATAAAATTTTTGAGCATGCACATAAGATGAGTTAAAATTTAAGAATGTAACACAGAAATACTATGGACTGAATGAATGAAGGCAGCCACTGTGCCAAAAAGAAGACCACCGGTCAGGAGAGCATCACAGTGATGCAGCTTGAGGCAGCGAGGTCCTTAAAGAAGACAGTGCTGGTGGAAATGGGAAGGAGGAGTGGGGTGAAACACCGTGTTGCAGAGCACATGGTACTGGGATTTGCAGCCTGGGATATGAAGTGCCATTCAGAAAATCAGATTCTAGTCCTGTGGCTCTTTTTCAAGTAATAGCATGACCTCTATGAGAATTACCTCTGTGGATTCTCAGTTTTCACATCGATAGAACAAAAAACCAAAAAATCCTAAGCATTCCTAAAGCACCAAAATATTTCATGCCTCTTTAAATCAATCAGACTTGTCAGCTGATTAGATGGGGGAGTAATGAACATAAAGGAGATAGAGAAATTGAAAATAGGATGGAGTTAAAAGCTTTATGCATTAGTTAGTGGGCCAAGAGATGATGTCAGTGCTGGTAATTTAGAAGAGAGGGACATGAGCAGTTTGGGGGGGAGATGTGATGAATGTTATTTCTAAGACTGAAGGGCTGTCCTTCAATTAGACATGTAATTTTATGAGTATTCATAGAACAGTTATATTAGGCTCTCTCATAACATGTAAACATCAAACATGGAAACAAATACAATTTTCTTTACAGATTCTTTTCATTGGAGATTCAACCAACAGAGGAATCATGTACTATCTGATTGAAAGGCTGAATGAAACGCTGCAAGAGTGGCAGAAGGTGCATAGCACTAAGTTGTACCCCAACGTCAATGGTGGAAAGACTTTGATCAGTTACTCCTACTATCCTCAGTTTTGGATAAACCCTTCATTGAGACCAACATTTGAGAAAGCACTCGAACATCTCTTGCAAAGGTACAATGGAACTATTATGAATGGCACAATGCCACAATACTGATGTTTTACTAACCGTCATAATTGCTCACCGTATATCAAATGTGCTGAAAGGCTTAGATACTCAGTAATGTGGCTGAAAACGAGTTGCAAATGACAAGGAGGTCCTGTGATCAGGAAGCCAGACATGGTTCAGTGAAATGTGAGGCAATGCCGTTAAAATGTTTACCATCTGTTTTAAAGCAACATGTGTTGTTTTTCTTTCTGGATTTCAGATCACGTCCCTTAGAGAATACTGGCCAGACTGTATTGGTGGTTGGCGGCGTTCAGTGGCTTAATTCCAATCACCTGCAAATTATTCACAAGGTTTTGAAGAGGTAAATTTCTACTGATATTCTGAATTTTTTAAAAGGTGCTATTGACATGACCAAGTTTTATCAAGACTTTATTTATGGAACAACTTTAATTTAAAATCAAGAACTTGAGCCTAGTTTAAAATGTTTCTAAGTACTTTTCTATCCAAAGGATTCTTCAGTATTCAATTTTAAATATAGATCCAAACATGACCTCTGACACAAAACTTTATCCAGAACAGTAACCTATTATAAATTGAATCTATAAAATGGGAAATTAGTTTTATCTGCCAATTACCACAGCCTAAGGAATTTTTACTGAATACGATGATATAATTAACAAATATCTAAAATACAATTAATCTTATTGACCTTAGAATTCCAATTATTTCATTTAGGGAAAATTTACTCAATATCCTGGTGATCATCAAAACTTTGGGAATTGGATTTCATCTGCCAGTGGATGGAGTGCATTTCTTAACACAGGTGAGCTCAGTACTTCTAGGCTGTGTGAGCTTCATAGAGTTCCTATGTGAATCCGCTGGAAAAGGATCCAAAAGGAAACTTTAATAAAAATTTTAAAGAGATTACATATTTAGGATTATAATTTCAAATCAATTATAGTTATTTCTGGGACAAGGAGACCATAGCCCACAAATGTGTCATCAGTAATGCACTGAATTCATAAAAGAAGAAAAGGCATGTCAGATTATGCAAAAAGGAAGAACTGAGTCATACATGAGAGAGACTGTGCTCTAAATACCCCTAATCCCACCGATGTCTTCTGAGGATATATAAAAAGGCTTTCTTCTTCAGGTTCCTGCTGAAACCACAAATGGAATTGCTGACATCAATGAGCCCTTTGGGAAGGAGTGGCTTTTTTGAAGATAATTGCTTATTTTTAAAAAAAAAATTATCTTTGAAATAGTATCGTTGCTTTTTACCCCTGTTTGGATGTTCATAAATGAAAGGAATAAGGGATCTCTGTTCAGTTCTTAAAGAAGATAGTACATTTGTCTCAGCACTGAATGAAAGTTTTTGAACAAATAGGAAAGACACCTGTAGGTCAGAGAAGCAGCTGCTCTTGCTCCAGCGAGGCATCCTCGCGTTCACAATGGCACAGTCATGGAACCGGGGGCGTGCAGGGAATGGGCAGGAGGGAAACCGTCCATTTATTATGTAAGGAGGTTAAAACTTACTTTTGTGTCTGTATTGAGCCCTGTCACAAAGCACATAACCCACCTCCCCTCCTTTCTGGAGATTTTACATACCTGTGTACTCATTCTTCTTTGGTGCTAAAAAAAAAAAAAAAAAAAAAAAAAACTGGTAGATCATGGCCCAAGTCAACTCCTTAATTCAGCATCTTGAAGTCAGCAGGGGTTAAGGTAATTTCAAATGTACTGAAACATTTAAAACCCAGGATAGCTGAAGGGCTTAAGAGTACTGGAGATGAAGAGAGGGGACCCTGATCATTTTGGATTATGAGTTGGAGTCCTTCTAATGTTATCTGAAGGCTATTTGTCAAAAATGTGATTCTTTTTTATGGAACTGAGGATGAAACCCAGGGGCATTCTACCTTTGAGCTACACCCCCAGCCCTATTTTCTTATTCTCTATTTTGAAGCAGGATCTGAGTTGTGGAGGGCCTCACTAAGTAGCTGAGGCTGTCCGCGATCCTCCTGTCTCTGCCTCCCAAATACAGAGATTATAAGTGTGCGCCACCAGGCCCGGCTGCGATTCTTGACTCCGGAGCTCTGATTGCAGCACTCCATAGCTACTGGAGTACTTGTGGCCCTGCTTATGTTTAGGTTACTTACTCTCAAACCATTCACTTCGGCAAGCATTTCTTCAGTACTTGCTATGTGCTGCCCCTGTGTTAAACATTCTTCCTGGACGAGAGTTTTACTGGTGCTCATGTCTTTCCAAATAGAGTGAGGATAAAAGGAGAGGGGTGGGGGGAGTAGAAAGAAGGAGAAAGATAATAGCAAGGAAAGGAAGAGTGTAAATCTGAACACCTCACCATATGCTTTCAAGAATGTCCCCTGGCCTTCTCTGTAGACTCATCCCTTACTACCAGAACATATGCACGCCGTGCTCTGACACACCCAGGTCTTTAAAACCACTGTTCCCTCTTCCTGGAGCCTACTCTTCCCCACCCCATCACCTAGGTAACTTCCAGACACCCTTGTTAGTTTAAGTGGTATTTCCTCTGGAAGGACTTTCTGGACACTTGACTAGGTTGGATCCTCGTACCATGAGCTCCAATAATTGTGTCCATGTCCTCACTTCTGTCACTCAGAATATATAAGCCTTGGCTGATCACTGTCTAATCTACTGGACTGTAATCAGTAGGAGAGCAAGGACATGGGGGTGAGAAAGGAGCTTGCATGGATCACTCTAGTATGCTAAGTGTCAAATACATTTCCCAGAACATGGTAGAACCTCAAAAAAAAAAAAAAAAACCTGGTTCACAAATGAATGGGTGATTTGTTTTTATGCTGTGGATGCTCCACTCCTCCTGCTCTGAGATTGTCATTATCTGTGTTAATAATGAAACACACCTGAGTTCCAGCACGAATCAACTTTTCCTGCAGAAATCATCATGCCCATGCAGGAGTACTGAGACTCAATGTCCTTATTTTTTATTGGGGGCCACCTGCAAAAGAGCCATCCCATCTCCGAGACTCCAGGTGGGATGGATGAGGCCCAACATAGCTACTGCACTGCAGTTCAGCGGTTCCCTTGGCCCAGTTCTTCTTCCTTTGCTCCCCCATGCATGTATGAAAAGTGCCATACAGTTAGCCTCCTGCTTTCAAACTTCTGTTTTCTGCAGATCTAACTATTCTCAAGAAAATTTTCTCTAGAAGCTGCAGAAAGTCCCATCTGCCATACCTCACTAGACACACTGAAATTGAGAAAATACTCATAACTGCTCAAGAAACCTGCGCACAGGGCTGAGCATATTGACTATCATTTTTCATACAGTCTTGAAGTTCCAGAGCAAATTGGCACAGCTCTTGCCCTCCAGACTGCTGCTTTTGAGACTTTCTTTGTACTATTATTTTGAGGAAAACATTCTTATTTTAAGAGCACATAAAAGCAACTATGCAAACACAGCAGAAAAGAGAAGACAGAAAACGATGTCTTTGTACCACATCTTTTGCCTTGCAGTTGGATTAAAAGGTGCAAGTAATTGCTTGGGTTTTTTTTTTTTTTGCTATTATTTACCTGAAAACTAAAAAAAAAAATCATATTTTCCTTTGGAAAAAGGAAAAGGGAGTGAAATTCTTTCCCTTTGTAGACAGGAGGCCTTTAAGACCACCGCACCAATGAATATCATTCAATCTCGCAACAAACATTTTTGAGCCCTGGGTATGCATTGTGGACTGTGCCGGGCTGTGAATAAATCTGATATGAAAGGAGAGGAAGAAAGATTAATTTGATAGGAAGAGCCTCAGGCTGCGGGATGGTTCTGAGAGACTCTTAGCTAGACAGTGAGGAGGCCCTGAAACAGAAATAGTTACTGGACTTACCCCTCCCTTGACAGACGGAGCTGAGCTAGAACTGTGACCAGGCTCCAACATTACAAGTGGGAGAGGGAGGGATGTGATTTCTAGCAGTACTACCTGGAACCTTCAGTCAAGTTTGTGGCTCCCCAAAGCACAATTCTCTCTTCCAACTAGCAAACTTTCCTCTACACTATTCAGGAAGCCCTCTTGAAGCTTCACAAGCCAGTTGTCCCAGCCCCTGACAAGCTGTCCCTCTGTCAGTCAGAAGCTGGTATGTCTTCCTCTCCTAAAGGACTTACTAGCTGGTTGTGTGTCTGTTTCTTCTATTAGAATGTGGTGTTGTAAGAGAAGGGACCGCAGTTTATTTATCCTTGTATTACTGTTCCTCCACAAGAGACTAAGCATAGAGCCAATTCCAATTAATATTCAAGTGACTAAAGGAAGGTGAATCCAAATAGATGAGACTTGCACTTGTGATTTTTACATGTTGTTTTTCAATTTGAGAAATTTAGATATTTATTGTGGGCAATAAATGTAATTACTTTTATGGAATGGAAAGTTCAAAACTGTAGTCTCCATGGATATTTATGTATTGCTGTAATATGTATATATGATTTCCCTGATGTTTAGAGTAAAAAAATGAGTTAGACTATCTCTCTATTTAATAAATTTACATTAAATTCCTCTTCTCACAATGTGATCAATCTGTTTTTAAAATAAGATATTTTTATATGATCACTGCTTGAGTTATTAAACCATAAAATAATTATCTGTTAATGAAACCACTTATTCTTTTGCTCTGTAATACAGAGTGAAGTACGAAACTTGTGGAAAGAAAATTCGATTATTCTGGATGCTGCAAAAAAGTATGGTTATGAAGTTGTTGACACATTCACTATTACGATGGGGAGATATAAAGAGTTTCTGCGGGGCAACTGTGGATGCCATTTCCATGAGGTATTTATGTTGAGCTCTCTGGTTTTTAAAGCTTTTGACTTTTTTAAATTTGTTGTTGTTGTTGTACCTTTAATTAGCATTGTTGCTCTTATTTTACACAAGAAAATGCTGTGAGAAGGAGATTAAATGTGCTTATCATCATTAAACCAACGTGGATAGCAATGCTGCTTGGGCTATATAAAATGATGTATTGACATGAAATAGTGTTTAGAAACTGAAAGTCGACAGTGTCCAACTATCTTATAAAACCTTAAAATGTTAAATCTAAATTTAAAGTCTTAAAATTTAAATGTTAATACCTAAAATCTAGCATCATTAATCAATGGTGCATGCTGGAAGATGGAAACCTGGATAAGGTTCCCTTCTCTAACACACTTCAAGCTTTCCCATCAAAACTCTCATCCCAGAAGGTGGAAAAAATCATCATTTTTGAAAATGTTCTGTATTTAAAAATCAATTGTATTTAATATGCTAAACAAATGAGTGTTTTAACCCATTCATAACACACCTATTTTTTTTAGTAAGATTGTTTTTCTTTCCCAAAGGTAATCATTATAATGAAGTAGGCTTAGCTAATAAGGTGACAACAGAAAATAACTTTGCTCTTTCCCTTCCTGTCCTTTCAAACTCCTCTGTGTATTATTTCTTCCCTAGTACTAGAATAAAATCTTGAGTAGCTCCCATAACTTTGAAAGGTTTCTAGTCACTTTCACACATAAGAATATCACTTTAGCATTAAAAGTGTCCAAAACTGTGTTATAACCACATGTCATTCTTTTCCACCTTGCTCCAGCTCAGGGCTGACTGTGTTAAAAACTTGAAGTAGGGAGAGAATAGCAAAGGAGGTTCCTTCCCTATTTCTCCATCTCAATTTTCTACTCTCCTTTCTGTACCTCTTTTGGCAATGGATTAGAGTGTAGAAGGGATGCTAAGGACAAGATATAGCTTATTGAAGTGGCATAACCCAGCAGTAATGTTTGAGAACATATTGAGCTACTTCTTTATCACTTTCATAGCAAGCTTCTTCTTTCTATTAGTGATTTTGTGAACTTCCTTGGAAAAATTCCTCATAGGGACCTCTTAGCTATAGCTTTCTTGATAGAGGCAAGACCCCTTTTGCAGCCAGATTCCTTCTCTACCTTTTGGTAACCAACTGTACATCACTCTGTTGAAGATCACTTTGCCCCTACAGGCATCCCCTTGGAAAATATTTAAATTGGCACTAGGCTTGCTATACCTAGTTGCTCTCTATGTTCTACAGAAATATCTATGCATTCTTGTGTTGCTGCTGCTGCTGCTACAGTCAATTTCCAGCAAAGTTTTCTCTCTTACTCTGGCTAATTCATTCTCATTCATATTCTCTCTCTGTCTCTGTCTCTGTCTCTCTCTCTTCTCTCTCTCTCTCTCTCTCTCTCTCTCTCTCTCTCTCTCTCTCTCTCTCTCTTCTCTCTCTCTCTCTCTCTCTCTCTCTCTCTCTCTCTCTCTCTCTCTCTCCCATTTTTTTGAAGGTCTGGGGATGGGACCCAGGGGCATTCAACCTCTGAGCTACACCCCCTGCCCTTTATTTTCATTATTTATTTTGAAACAGTGTCTCACTAACTTGTGGAGGGCCTCGCTACATAGCTGAGGCTGTCTGCGAACCACGATCCTCTGGTCTCAGCCTCCTCAATGCTGGGATTGCAAGCATGTGCCACCATGCTCAGCTTCTCTCTCTCATCTTAAAGCTCATCTGTAGCCACATTGTCTCAGAACAGTTCTCATGGTCCTCAAACACCAACAGACATGTATCCAGATCTCCAGGGGTCTCTTCAAAGGCCTTTTCCCTCAGTTTTACGTAAGGAAAAAGCAACTGCCCCAAGGGGAAGAAAACCACAAAGCATTTGGGAAGCTCAAGTAGAAATCTCTCTCTTCCCATCTCACACGCTTGATGAGACAGGGTTTGCAAAATGGGATCTTGTTTACAGTTTTGCAAATTCTGCATGGGCTGTCCAGACATGGCTTGTAATATGAGGTTTCTTGATAACTGTTTTTTGGGTCAAGTCTCAGGCAATTCAGTTGGCACTGAGATGAAGAGCGTCTACTTACCTTCCTATCAAATATTGATTCACTCACTCCTTGTTTGGATCCTTTTGTAAAGCAGACTGCATTTCTCGGTGTATTGATGAGTCAGATGACAACTTAAGTTTCTTTCTGATCCTGTTTTCATCCTTTAGCTGACATCACATTCCATATTGGTCTCCAGATTCTCACAAGTCTCCCAAAGCTATTGACACCACATTAGCTCTTTGCCATTTATGGATTGATTCATGTTAGCCTATTTCATGACCAATGGAACAGCATTTCCATTCAGAGCAGTGAGAGCCAGCAGCCACTGTAGAGAACATGGCATTATAATTTTGATCTAGGAGCTAGAATCTTGGCCAAATGGCTGCAGAACAGATTTTAAGTTGTAGAATACTGTGTGACTACTACTAATTGCTTCCATCATAAAATATACCACCCATACAGTACTTATCCTCTTTGCAAAAAGATATCCTCTTTGCTCTTGCAAGATCAGAAACATAAGAGCAGTAGCCTAGAAGAGAAAGAAACAATGAACTGGCAGCTGAGCCAGCCCAGGATCACAGTTGGTCACAGAGGCAAACCAGTGGTAGCTAGACCCCCAGAAAATGGGGACATTAAAAGATCACACACAGACCAGGGTGGGTGGGGTGGCTCTTTCAGAAAGGGTTTATTTATTAATGTTTACATAATGTGCCTTCAATTAAGTTTTTTATTTTTGAAGGGGGTATCTGGTTTTCTTTCTCAGCTTTACTGCTCTGAAAGTTCAAAAAGGAAACATCCTCCAGTGATTTCCAGCATAGTCCCGATTAAAAACAGAAGATGTCCTTCCCACATGATCGTATTACACATATCTCCTGCCGTGATGTCAGCTAGTTTATACAATGGTCATGGAATTTGAAAAAACCACAAAAAAGGCTTTTTTAAACCGTCAGCACCAGAATATTGGTTTATCATTATTACTAATAAAAACTATCTTCAATTTGCAAAAGAATGATTTAAGCATATCAGTTAAAATTGCTTCACTTGCTTGACTTGATAGCTTTTGTGTGATCATATGCAAACTGCTTCTTCTTAACACTATTTCTCATATATTCTGTTTGGATGACAAGCACTTATAGGTCTCCCTCATATTTGTACTGATCCCTGAGAAGTGTAACCATTCTTAAATTTTTACAATTGGGCTAAAATACATTTTTAAAGCATGTGTCTTTCCACTTATAATATGGAGTTGATAAGATCATCTTTCTCAATTGACTCCTTACATTGTAAAGTCTCTAGACTTATCCATTGGTTAGGCATAATGGTTGCTCAACTCTCTGTATGTACCTGTTGTGCCTCAGGAAATTGCTGATGCTGATGCTGATACTTTATAATCTTTCTAAATTATCACCCAACATCTTAAATTACCATCAGCTTATTCCAATCAGAAAATCTAAAACTCCTTAGAAAAGATGGTTTTATGATGAATGTAGCAAGCGAGGAAAAAGCTGACTACCAGTCTCATGCAAAACATATCAAAACACAAGCACTCTACTGATAATCATTTTTCGTTTTATGCTCATTTTATGAGCTTGGCAAAAAATAATTGACCATAAAATAATATAAAAAATGAGAAACAGTTGTATTAAAACCATAAGAATTTTGTCTTGGATGATCGTGTTTCTGGTCTTCATTTAAAGTATCCCCACAATAGATTGAAGGATACTTAAGAAAAATTGGTATAATCATTAATGTAAGACCTTGACACTTCTTTGCTTCATGGTTAAAATTCCACAATAGACATAACAAACCTGCGTCAGTGATGTTTTGTTGCCATAGGTGAGATTAAAGGTCTTAGAGCTTCTCTTTTATCTAGCAAGGCACCCAAGGAGACTATGTTGCCACCATGAATCTATAAACAATTTCCCAACTGGTGTACATCACCTTGGACTAAAAAGTTTCTGCTGATTAGAAAAGCAGGTGTTTCACTTTATGGGTGGAAATGGAATTTTGTTTTCCCAATGTTTACGTGGGACAACAAACAAGATCCAGGTAGCTCTTGCCCAAGGTTTTGGATGGTGCCTTTCGTTATGTGACAAACATCAACTAAGAACATGCTAAAACCTGGAACACATTCAACAATATTATCAGCCAAAATGTAGTTGCAGAAGAGACAAATCCATGAACAATTGCAGTGATTATTAATTAGTTTAATCAGTTGTACAGATCTTTTATAATATCTTGCTTTCTGGCAAATGTAAATACAGCTTTGACTCAGTCAACAAAAACCATCTGGCATCGTGACTCAGTAATAATACCAGCAGGTTTCCTTTTATTTGGGCACCATGGGAATAATTTTTTAAAAAGGGAGTTTCAGTTCCTTGCTAAGAGGTTATTTCTCCACTACTTTTTAATCCTATACTCTTTATCAGTTTATCTTAAGCAAATAAAACATTATGTTGTCAAGAAGTAACTTTTTCTTTTTCCTGTAAACTTTAGAAGTTTAACATATAAACATGATGAATAAAAAACTTTAAATTCATCCACCTATAAGATGATTTTTCAGGGAAAAAGAACAAAGGAATCTAATATAGTTAGCTGATATTGAATATCCCAGAATTTAAATATTAGCATAGCTATTTTTACTAAATTACTAGTGAAAATTAATTCAACAGATATTTTTGAGTACCTATTCTATGAAATAATTTTACTAATATATATATATATATATATTGTGGTACTGGGGATGGAACCCAGGGGCATTCTACCTCTGAGCTACACCTCCAGCCCAATTTTTTATTCTTTAGTTTGAAACAGGGCACTGAGTTGCAAAGGCCCTCACTAAGTAGCTGAGGCTTTCCATGAACAGGAATCCTCCTGTCTCAGAGACCACCTTAAAGGGCTCCCATAAGCATCACAAAGTAGCACATCCCCACAGGTGAATGGGTGCCCTAGAATACTCTATTCACTGCCATTTACAAGCTACAGCAATCCTCGACTTCTGCTTATCTTTTTCAGGCCCCTCATAACTCTTAAACAGCCAGTTACCAATTCCTGTTTACATGCTAAGTATTTTTCACGTCTTTACCCTATAGTCTGTTTCAGTTGCCTCAACCTTGTTTATTCTTTTACTTAGTCATCCAACATTTGTTTATTGAGTCCATTTCTTAAGCTAAAAAGCAGTGATGCAAGCCAGGTGTGGTGTTGCCAGCTTGTAATTTCAGCATTTGGGAGGCTGAGACAGGAGGATAGCGGTTTACAGACAGCCTCAGCTACTTAGTGAGGCCCTTTGCAACTCTGTGAGATCCTGTTTCAAAAATAAAGAGTTTAAAAAATGGGGCTGGGGGTGTAGCTGGAGGTAGAATGCCCCTGGGTTCTGTATGCAGTACTGCAAAAAAAAAAAAAAAAAAAAAAAAAAGCAGTGGTACAAAAATAAGTAAGACACATTCTCTACCCACAAGATATTGCTATTAAAGGGTAAGGCATACAAGCCCATATTATGAAACAATGTATTAGGTTGCCTGTTTGAGATATGAAGAGGTTATCATGTCCACACTGAGAAGAATATCTAGCTCAATCTGAGGACTGAGTGAACCTCCCCTTAAGAAAACTACTTTGGTTGGTTACTGAAAGACAAACAGGTCCTACTCAACAAAATGGGGTGATGGCAGAAAGAAGACCATTCCAACCCTGAGGGAAGATGTGTAACTGAAATAAACAGCTGTTCTGATGTAATCACAAGCAGTTCTGAATATTAGAGATTATCTATTTCTAAAGGGGACTGGAAAAAAGAAAGCAAGGGCCAGATTATGGTCATAACTTAGACTTTATCCCATAGGTGATGGAGACCCACTGAAAAGTTTTAAAGAGGAGAATTTTTGTTTCAAAGAGCTAAGACTTAGAGAAGTGGAGAAGATATGAAGAGATGTCAGGTAGATAAGAGATTTTTTTCAGAAGTCAGGTGAGAGATGATAGAGCCCCAGTGATACAGTGACAATAAGCATGAGTCAGGTAAATGAATCCAAGCCCTATTTAAACAACAACAGCAGCAACAATAGCAACAACAACAACAACAACAACAACAATAATAATAATAATAATAATAATAATACTTCTAGGTCTTATCTATGGAATGAGGGAGTATGAGGAATCAAAGATGATCCCTACTTTTCTACTTGGAGAGAGCCAGAATGATGGTGACTGAGACAGAGAATAACTGAAAAAAGATAATAGAGATTATAGAGTGCCAAAATGGTGATCAAGACAGAGAGTAACTAAAAAGGTCCTGACTTAGGGGAAAGATAAGCTTTGGACATGTTGTGTTGGAGATGCCTGTAGGCCATCCAGGTGGCAATCTCTAACAATGGGCAGTAAATATACAAGTATGAAGCTTGAAGGACAGGTTGGGACGTGAGGTAGAGCTTGGAGTCCTCAGTACATGGGTAGTAGTTGCAAACATAAAAATAGATCAAAGTTTGGAGAAATGGAAGCATTTGGATTTAGAGCATTAAAGTTGTTAGAAGAAAACTTTGGCAAGTTATGGTGCCATGGAAAGCCAAAGAGCAAAATTATGTCAGGAGAGACAAAGTCAACATTTGTCACATACGATAGATTCATCTAAGGTAAGAATTTCAAAATACTCATTGTTTTTGGGGAGCATTAAGCAGGCCATTTCTAGTGGGCATTGCAGCACATGCTTTTAACCCTAGTACTTGAAAGGCTAAGACAGGAGGCTCTCAGGTTTGAGGCTAGCTTCAGCAACTTAGCAATACTCAATTTCAAAATTAAAAAATAAAGTGTCAGGTAGGGGGAGTTAGAGGGTATATAGCTCAGAGATAGAATGCCCCTGGGTTCAATTCCTATTATCAAAAAAAAGGTCCTTTCTGACCACCTAAGAATATAGTAAAATTTGGGAAGCAGAAATTAGACTGCCATAAATTGAAGAGATAAAGACAATGAGAAGGTGGGGACTCATAAAGTCTTTTAACAATTAAAAATATCAAAGGGGAAAAGATGCTGAAGAAGAGAAAAGTTCTAGCAATTTTATAAACAGGGAAAAGAATTAATAGCAAGGGTTATATTAAAAAATACAGATAGAGTGATACTGTTAGAGTAATGTCCCTAATAAAAGAAGTAAGGATTAGGTCAAGGTCACTGTGAATAGTCAGTAGGGGCTGGTAAGTGTACACTGTAGGGAAAATGGTCCATCTTCCATATCATTTATTTGCTCAGTGCTCTAGCAATTTTTTTGTCTCAAGTTCTAACTACTTAAATCCACCCTCCATACCCCTACCAGGCAAATGGTTCCTAACTCATTGAATCTGGTGTCATTCTTTAAAATCATTTAATGGCTCAGAACTAAAGGAATGTCATAGAACTTTCACTCCCTGCCACTCCTGTACCTCATGTTTAGGAAATTGTTTCAGGGAGTTCTTTCTGTATAAAATTAATAGATTTCATTCCATCACTGCAAGTGGATTCTAACCTTTCTTTCTGGCTAATTATATTAGAGAGCAAGGCCTAGCCAGAGTAATTCATGGGCTGTGTGAGACCTTGGCCCTATCTTAGATTGTTGGGTACAAAATCCTGTTTTATAGGAAGAACCCCATATTGAATGGTGGTAACATTAAACTAGGGTCTTCTCTTTTAAGAAGGATAATTAAAGGGAAGATGAACAAAGAGAGTGTCAGCCTCTTTATGTTGAACTAGTGTTATGGCTCCATGAGGCAGCTATATATTCCAGCCTTTGCAGAATTATAATCTAAAATATCAGTATGGCTGAGCTGGGCGTGGTGGTACATGCTTGTAATCCCAGTACTTGTGAGGCTGAGACAGAAGGATCACAGGTTTGAAGCCAACCTCAACAGCTTAGTGAAACTCCCAGCAACTTAGTGAGACCCTGTTTCCAAATAAAATATAAAATAGGTCTGGAGGTATAGCCTGGAGGTAGAAGGTCTCTGGTTTCCATCCCCAGTACCACAAAAAATAAAGTAAAATATCATTATGGCTAAGAATGAAAAACTGTCTCCTCACTACTTAATATTCTGTGCAGTAAACACTGTATCTGGGGGGTTACTACCAATCTTAAAAATCAAACTATGACAGATATCAAACTGCCTTGATTAGAATTTCCCACACTATGTTTTAATGTTCTATCATTGTAAAATGGGGTTTGTGGTTTAGAAAATACTATATATGCCTTGATTCCATGAGTTATCAAATTATATTTGTATGTTAGGTGATCCCAAATTCCTGACAGTAAATAAAATCTAACTTTAACCTGGTAGAGTGGTGCATACCTCTAGTCCCAGCTGTTGGGAGGTGGAGGCAGGAGAATTGCTTGAGCCCAGGAGTTTGAGGCCAGATTGAGCTATATAGGAAGGCCTTGTCACAAAATTAATTAATTAGTTAATTAATTAAAATTAAGTTTAGCTTGGTTTGATTCAGTTTTTCCCAGAGTTCTTTATTGATTAAATATGTTTGATGTTTATTTTAATTCACTTTTTATTGGTACATTGTAATTTTACATTATAATGATGTTTATAGTGACAGAAACATACATGCACATAGCACTTGGTATGTTTTGCTCTGGAACTCATCCCACTCCCTCTCACTCGCCATACATATTATTGAGATTGGTATTGATATCTTCATATATGTACATGGCATTATTTGAGCTGTTTCTTTCACCAAGTCTCCTTATCCCCCTCTCTATATTCTCAAATCCCCTTCCATAAACTTTTTTGACTACAGATCACTTACCTTTATTTTTACATCATAAGTTCATTTACAAACATTATTTATAAACATATGTGAATTCAAGAGTTTGATCCATTTTTCAAAATGATTGGTACATCTTAAAACACTCTTTTAAATAGCTGTTAAATGGAAGAACTAAAACATCATCCTTTCTTAAGCTAAGGTGTGCAGCAAATCAAATCCAAAGTATAAAACCATCACAATTAGTAACTATAGTTTGTTTTCTACTGTTGCCAAGTCTTCCCTGGGCTCTCACAGTAGCTACTAGGGACCAGAAAGCCCATGAACCTCCAGATGTTTGTACCAACAGGAAAGGTACAGAGTCTAAAGAAGAAATTAAATGATGACCCTACACCATGTTCTTTTTTCCCCCACAACCTTGTTCCTCTGTATGTTCTACTTTCTTCTTATTAAGAACAACTATTAACTTCCCACTAAATATACTTTGGGAAAATGGGTACAGACAATAAGTTCCAAGATCATACATGGAATGCAGACTGAATGTGGTAGACCAACCATAATAGAAGACCATTTGTCTTCTATTCTATTTAAATACCCATGGAAAAGACTCTAAAGACAGAAAATTATCTCCCCCACAAAAAAACAGAATAATAAATAAGCATAATTGACAAGAAATCTGAATTGATTTTCCTAAATGTAACTTAAGCAGCAAAGGAAGCTACAATTTAGAGTACTTAGAAGAAATATGAACTGGAGGTGAGGCATACTTGCCCATTGATGCCCTGAATGACTTCTAGCCAGAAATTGACTGTGGTCTCTGCAGCCAAAAGCCTCTATCCATCCATGCAGTATATATCAGAATTGAGCTGCAGAGTCTGGACTCAGAGACACAGATATAATAAGGAAGAAATCAATCTGGAAGCATAATATAGAAAGTAAACGTAAAGTTGGCACCTGTAAGGTAGGTAGAACTTAGACTTCTCCCCAGAGCCCCTAGAATGCAGGAGACAGGAGGATGGAGAGTTCTTCTGATCAGAGGTCAAGAATAACCCTTGAAGAAGCCAGACTTGGGCCAAGCAAATCCCTACAGTGAGGCCAGAAGTTGAAAACGTTGATTCACACAAATTGTTTCCAAGTGACATTTTGGTGCCTTATTCTCAAATACAAGTTTTGAATCTGAGAGAGACAGAATGAAACAAATACCTGTGAGTTAACATTAAACAGATTTAATGACCCAAGAGGTAGATGGAGGAAGAGCAAGGTACTTGGTTTATAATCAATCAGAATCATGAAGGTCATTCAAGTAATATTAAAAAGTTCAGTGACATAAATATTTAACCACTTGGGGGAATTTGTCTCTGGAGAACTGCAGAGACATGCAAGAGAGTGGTCTCTAGCCCCTAATAAGTAATTCTCCACTTCAAAACAGAATTTGTCCCCATAGCCAAAGCTGAGCTCCATCTAGAAGCAATAATTAAAGAGGATCAGCTGTTATAATAATAAGGGTTGGGGATTACAGGTGTAAGGTAAGAGATGGACAAAATACTCATTGCAAATCTGAAACCCAAAAAAAGAACAAAACTCATTCCTTAAAGACATTTCAGTTGTGTCCCCTAATACTCAGCATCTTTGGCCCATTCAAAAATTGGACTGCCTTCAATCAAAACATAGCTTGTTTCATGTGGCCAAAATTAAATATTTGGGAGAAAGGGTGAAATGAAAGAATTCCTTATTATCTGTCAAAACTGCATGATGTTCTTTATAACTCCTTATAAATTATAAAGACTGGCTTTTAGTTATGGTTGCTTTATTTTTATTCCATTTTTTGTGAATTTTTAGGCTACTTTTTCAGCTGGTCATAATTTTGTAACTGAATCCTGGATTGAATGCCGATTTGCACAATAACTACATCAACTCTAAAGTCTTTCAATAGCATACATTCATCTTCAAAGACCTTAGCGTATGCATCTGGTCAATCTCATGTTTTTCCAGTCTTATCCATTCCCTTCATTCTTCTTCAGACGCCACTGGTGGTCATGGCACACATTTGTAATCAGTTCATCCCTCTAATCCAGTCTAGGGAGATTCTGGAACACTTGCACCAAGAAAATTGTTTTCTATTTTGTTCTGTGGATCTGGAACCACATCAGAAGTTCCTTCGGGTTATTCAGGTCAAGATCGGTTTTAGGAAAGGTATTTGCTCGTAATCTGCCTGACGCTTTTCCAGTTCACAACGCCTGCCTTTCTGTTCTGGCTTTTGGAAAATTCAAAGTTATTTTGGATGCAGCTATTAATTGCCACAGTAATACACTCATTCTGATGAACATTTATGTGAAGTCAATTTTGAGGATTGAAGTTACACACATTTAATAGTAAAAGTTACGATGTTAGTTTGATTGTATCATTTGTAACAATTTTTTACTTTTTTTGGAGGGTCTTAACAAGAGTCATTGGCAAAAAAACAGTCAAGATAAATTGTGGCTTTATGTGTCTTCTAAAATATCTGTGTGCCTGTTTGTAATTACATGGAGATGTGGAAAGATGTATAATCATAAACTGAGAAATCCCTAATATACAAGAAGCTTATTTTTAAAAGGACACAATACTTTTACTCTCCAAAGCATAGAATGTCCATTCCTGTTATACTTAATTACAGAAAAATAAAAAGTGTGATCACTTACACTTCCTATATATTTACAGTAGTTGATCCCGGCTCCCAAATTAAACCATCCTAATTTCTATAGTAGACATTTTCAAATATAAATTGTTTTTGAAACACTGTGATTTTGCTTGAGAGTCTATACATGTAAATTCATCTAAATTTTAACATTGCTATGAGAAAAAAATATAAAACTTAGAATAAATAATAAGACTTTATTACATAGAACCAAGGTGATGTAATAAGTTATACACTATAGTTGCCAATTGTCCTTTACTATCTCTCCTTTCTTTCTTTTTCTGTTTCTTTCATTTTTCTTTTCTTTTTCTTTTTTTCTTCTTTGTACTAGGATACTGGAAATTAAATCCAGGAGGATTCTGCCTCTGAGTTAGATCCTCCAGCCCTTTTTATTGTTGTTGTTGTTGTTGTTATTGTTTTGAAACAGAACCTCACTAAGTTGCTGAGGGTCTTAGTTGCTGAAGCTGGCTTCAAACTTGCAGTTCTCTTGGTCTCAGCCTTCCAAGTACTGAGATTACAGATATGCAGCAACATACCCAGCTCTTTTCTAAATCTTAAATATAACACAACATAGTAAAGTAAAAAAAAGGTAAAGGGAAAGAATTAGTATGGCCTAGAGTTGCAAAAAATGTCATCTAACATTCATATTTAAACAATGTCAATGTATTATTAATCATACCTAATGGTTCCTTTCTTCTCTAGGTACATATATCTCTTTTTTAGTGGCCAAATCATCTGCACCCAAACTGAGGGAAGTATTTGTTTCAAACTGTTAATATTTATTTTTGTTGGAGGTGACCACTACTAACAAATATTTGGAGCTTTCTATCTCTGTTTCTCAGCTTGAATCTTCTAAGAGCTCCTTTTTTATTATTTATTATTATCATCATTATATCCCAAACGTAGTCTAACATTTGTAGCACTAGGGGATTTCTTTCAAACCTACTTTCCAGTTGACACTTCAGTTGGATTTTAACAACCCCAAATGGTCCTCTGATTTTGGGAAAGACCCAAATGGGCGCATGTCCATACAAGATCAAAGGAAAGAAGCAATTTTCTCTTTACTGTACAGGTATCAAACATCTTTCACTGGCACACATTTCCAGACCTTAAAAATGTAGCTAATTCATTTTCCTTCACTTTAGAGCCTATAAACGTAGGTAAAATAAGATTATATGTTGAAATTCACAGAGAGCAATTTGACAGCAATGCTGGGTACTGATTTTTACAAATAAGTTCAAAGACATAATACCCTGTAAACAGATTATCCTGTCCACCATAAATTAGCACTAAGTCTCCTTAATGTACTAAGGAACTATTCATTACATGGAAACAACATGGTGCCTGACCTTGCCCAGAAAGTCTCAGACAATGTCTTTGAAGTCACTTCATTCTTGTTCTTACTTCAAGCATCTTAGACATGTGTCTTTATATAGTCCCTGTGAGGGTAGGGACCATATCTGAATTACTCCATGTGTTTCCTAACGCAGAAACTCTGCAGGTTAAAAGATGGATATTAGATGGAAGAAATTGTTCAGTTTTTATTTTACAAGGTACAGCTGCTTTGTTGTTGTTTCCTTTTTTAATTACAAAAGGATCACCTGACTATTTGCCCACTGGAAACATTTAAAAATAAATAGACACAACAAAAAACAAAATGTTCTCCCTTCTCCCTTGAAGACTATGCAGTTTGGTATACAGCTCCATTTTAAATCCACATTCTTGATTTTAATCCTATGAGATTAAATGTATTGGGCTGTCAACATCTATGGTCACTGGATTTGCATAACACTGGGCTCTATTAAGAACTACCTTGCTTGTGTTTTGGCACACCCCTGTAATCCCAGTACTTAGTTGACTGAGACAGAAGGATTGCAGGTTTGAAGGCAGCCTCCACAAAGTAGCAAAACTCTCAGCAATTTAGGAAAACCCTGTTTCAAAACAAACAACAAAAAATGGCTGGGGTGTAGCTTGGAGGTAAAACGCCTCTGAGTTCTACCAAGAAAAAAAAAAGAACTACGTTATTTCCCTATAAACATAAGCATTTTAGGGAACAGTAGTAGCTAATAAAATGCAATTTTAACTGTAGTACAGACATTATATTCTGTGTTATCTCACTATTGAATTCTGCTTATACATAGCCTTTAACTCATATTTTGCCATCAAGTGTACAAGAAAGCATATCTGTTTGCTCCCCACAAACAAATTTGAAATCTTAATCTAGGCAGGAACATACTAATACAAGGTAAAATATACTTGCCAATTTAACAAAAATTTAACAAAAATGTATTGAACATGTGATATATATCAGCTTTTGTACTGAACTCTTTGTGTTAAGAGAGATACATAGATACCTTGAAACAATGCCTTGCCCCATTTACTTTGATTTGCTCTGTGATGGAACTCTCCAAAGTAGTATGGGTCCTCCCCAGCAGACCTTTATATACACTTTGGACAAGCCTGCTCCAGTGGGCAAAAAGTCCTTGTTGCTTCTCTGAGCACATGCATACTGCAGCTGCCCCAGCACTATCCACAGAGCTCCTCCCACACTCACCAGACACCTTCCCTCAGTTCTCCTTGGAGATGTACTGTTCTTTTGTGTATTCTCAGTCACAAGTTTGCCAAAGCTTGGGCTCCAAGGAACTATACTTGTTTGGTGAAATGCCTCTTTCAGCATTTACTTATAGTTGCTTGGCTGATCATGAAACTCAGGTAACCTTGTCTTTTAGAGATGAGGCATGGCGACTTGCATCAGAAGCTGAGTAGAAGCCAGGTGTGGTGGTGCACACTTGTAATCCCAGGTTTTGGGAGGCTGAGACAGAAGGATCACAGTTCACAGTCAGCCGCGGCTACTTAGTGAGGCCCTCTGCAATTCAGTGAGACCTTGTTTCAAAATAAAGAATAAAAATAGGGCTGGGGTTGTAGCTCAGAGGTAGAATGCCCCTGGGTTCTGGGTTCTATCCCCAGTACCACAAAAAAATAAAAATAAATAAATTAAAAAAAAAATAGTAGAAGACACAGGTTAGGTTTTTTCACAGGAGGCCCCTCAGCCCTCACAACTAGATGAAACAAGGCAGCAGTGCCTGCCCATCAGTGTATACACAGGTCACTGCAACCCTTGGTCCAAACTTGGGATGCTCCCCCAATCATAGTCTTCCATCCACATGTTTTCTTCTGCTCTTGGGAGATTCTAAATGACTCCAAGAGTGACTGACCAAATCCATTATGTATAAACCCTGCTAATAAATAGGAGAATAGCAGAATTAGAAATGCACCCAAGGCGTTGGTGGATGGCAACACTGAAGAGATGTTAGAGGAAGCTCTCTCTGGATGGCACCAGTGCAGGATGAGCAGAAGGAAGACTGGGATGGAAGAGTGGTATTGCTAAAGTGGCAACCTGCTACACTTGGGATCTAGAAATCATGAGCCTTGGCTGGAGGTGTAGCTTAGTGGCAGAGGGTATACTCAGCATTCACAAGGTGCTGTGTTCAATCACTAGCACCAAAGGGGAAATAAAAAGAAAAAAATTGAAACAACTAAAACAATAACAAAGACAGTAATCCATTGTTAGATAAACGTTCCCATCAGCAGCCTCTTTTCCCCCCTCATCTCCCACCCCACATACCCTGGAGAGGGTTTCGGAGGAAAGAAGAAGACAGCAAAGTCCTCCTGCCAAAGCAAGGTTTCCATTTTGGTAAGAAAACTGGGAACCTTCCCTGGTAATGGTGACCATCTAAGCGACTTTGTTTACTATAGAAAAGAGGTTTCCAAAGGAAGGACTAAGAAGTGTAAGAGCTGGGAAGTTATCAGAAACCAGAGAGGAAACACAGAGTTTGTGATAACTAATTCTCCTCCCATACTTTGATGGGATGGTCGAATAATAGTGTCACAGTGGTAGGTTCGACTCATATTGATGAGTGAATTGAAGTGGTATTGAGGTCCCCTCATCACTGCTTTTTATCCTTCTCAAGTAGTCTTGACTTTTTCTATATTTACTCTTTAAGATGCATTTTAGAACTTGTCATGTTCCTCCAAAATCCTGCTGTTTACCATGAGACTAGCAAGTTAGTCAATTTAGGAAGCTTAGACATGGTATGTCTTTCCATTTGTTTGTTGGTGGTGGGGTTGGTTTTAATTGTTGAGGTACTAGGAATTGAACCCAGGAATGTTAGGCAAGTGCTCTGGGTTCCATCCCCAGTACCATAAAAAATATATATATCCCTGGATTTAAGTCCCAACAGCACTTTGGAAGAATTTTTATACCTATATTTTGACAAATCAAAATAGAAATGATTCTTATTATAGATGTGCCAGCTTTCAGAATTTGATACTAAGGTGACATCCACCTAATAAAGGAGGTAGGAAACATCATTTTGAGTATTTCCTGTAAAACTGCTTTCAAAAGAAACCAATTGAATTAACTCTTGTTTGGCCAATCACCAGCATGAGCCTGTAGGAATCCTTCTCAAATAGCATAATAGGAGGATTAGTACTTCAGGAGGATTTATCTTAGCCCTCAGAAACTGGGGAAGAACCCATCATCCCATCTTTCTTTCCTAGAGCTAAGTGATTGCTAAAAACAAAAGTTCATTATCACCCTTTCCATTGAGATCTGGTGAACTATCGGCACTATTTATTTATTTATTTATTTATTTATTTATTTATTGGTGGCACTGGGGTTCCTGGAAGCCCTTATACCTCCGGGCTACACTCCCAGACCTATTTTATACTTTTTTTATTTTTGGAAACAGGGTCTCTTAAGCCAGCGCGGCTGGTTTCGAACCTGTGCGATCCTCCTGTCTCTGCCTCCCAAGTGCAGGGATTACAAGCGTGCGCCACCACACCCGGCCTCAGTATTACTTTTGAGTAAGAGCTGTGTACTTCAACAAATGCACTGAAGAGATGTGTTTTTGGATATCCAATTTTAAGATTGCTGCAAAGACCTGCACTCTTGTTATTCACCATATGAAAGGCAACATTAAATTCAATCCTGAAATCACACAGCATATTAAAATAACATATAAACATCTATAACTTTTTTTATTGTGATGGACCTTTTTCTATTTTACTGTAATTAGCATTTAGGCAATTACAAAATGGTAGAAAATCAGAAAAAATTATATAAGCAAAATTGACTTTATTTTGACTTCAGAACACTGGAATAATATTAAGGTTGAATGTTATGTATATGCCTAAGTGTTTCCTTAAATAAACTTCCAGAAGACTGTTCACTAATCTTGAGTACAAACCTCCTTTAAGATGAAAAAAACCTTCAGAAGAAACATTGCTGCACCTTTTGTTTTTCTTGCAGTACTGGGATGGAACCCGGGGCATTCGACCTCAGAGCTACACCCGCAGCTCTATTTTTTTCTTCATTTTGAAACAGGGTCATACTGAGTTGCAAAGGGCCTCACTAAGTAGCTGAGGCTGATCATGAACCAGGATCCTCCTGTCTCAGCCTCCCAAAGGCTGGGATTACAAGCGTGTGCCACCATGCCTGGCTTGCTGCACCTTTTAATACTACAGCATGTGTATGATCAAATGGGCTGGAAGAAACTGAGCAAAATAGAAAATTACAACCTTAGGATCTAGAGTATCAATCAATGGTTAACTGCAAGCTAAGCTCTAAGTTACAATCCACCAGGACTCCTTACCACAGCTTGCTGATTTCACTACCCTTCCTGAGTTCCTTGATCCAAGGGCCTACCCAGGAAAAACCAAACCTCCAACAGAAAAAAGATTTATTTCCTTGGGGTTAGCAAGGTATAATTGGCTTAAAACACGTTATTGTTAACATTTTTTCTTTGAAATACTAATAGCTTCAAATTTAATGGTTATAAAGTGTTGCACATTGATTGTGTTAAAGGAAAAAGTCAACACCAAAACTTTCAAGAGTCAAGAATGGTGGTGCATGATTATAATCCCAGTACTTGGGAGGCTGAGACAGAAGGACCATAGGTTCAAGACCAGCCTCAACAACTTAATGAGACACTTAGCAACTTAGTGAGATCTTGTCTCAAAATAAAAAATAAAAAATAGAGGACTGGAGATGTAACTCAGACAGAGGTAGAATGCCTCTGGGTTCAATCCTGAGTACCAGAAAATAAGTTATATAATACATCTTAAATCACCCAAAATCCTTCCACCAAAACATCACTACTATTAACATTTTGAAGTAGAGCTTTATAGATTTCTTATTCAAAAAATTTCTCTAAAATGTTTGCATAACTTATAATATAACTAAAAATATTTATCTCCCAAATGGACATTATGATTTTTCCCAATTATTTCATTATTTTGAAATTGTTTTCATTATGTCTCTTACATGGAACCAAAAAAAAAAATGTACCTAAAAATCATTACATAGTACTCAAATTAATAAAAATAAATACATATGAGCTAAGTTTACTTTTATTAGTTGTCAGCAATAGTATTATATCTAAGAATTGACAGAAGATGATGTTTTCCAATTGTATTGACTCATGAAATTTATGATTTGTTATTCATTTGTAAAGAAAATATTCTCTCTCCTTTTTTTCCTCACCCTCCGCTGAGTCTTTTGGTCCCTGCCTTATTCCTCTGAGTCCTTGGTGCTGACAACCTGAGTTCTATTAGCCCAGGATTAAAGCTGACAGTTATAGAACTCTACCAAGACAACTTTTTATAAAATCTACAAATAAAGCATAAATGCAGCCTCTTTGTTTATATATGTGAGTTTATGTATATGTTCATAAAATGTCCTTGAATCCCATCACAAAGAAACCATTAATCAATGGGAAAGAACTGAGTGTGTAGGGTAAGAAGCTGAGAATGGGAGGAAACTTGGTCTTTTTATAATTTATGAATGCTTTACAATAGGACTTGTGCAAAAGAAATTTAAGACAAGCTATAGCTCCATAGATATCAACGAATATGTAAAATTATTAGCTTACTAAAGCATAAGCTACTTCTAACACTCTTTAACATACTAAGTGCCCAGAGAAATAAAACCATTAATTGCCACTGGATCTGTCACCTTATGGATCTGCAGTAGGATTCTTTTTCTCTCTGAAAATAGTTTTAGTTGCCACTCTATAGAAGGGTGCCATGACAAATTTAGAGTACCAAGAATGAATCAACAGCCTGTTGAAGATAAAACAACATTTCTACTTTGGTGTTATGTCAAACTGCATGTTAGTACATGTGGCCTAAATACACATGTGCACACAGATGCACACACACACAGCAGTGTGGCAGAGACATTGTGACAGTTCCTTAGTTGCATTGGGAACACTACCTGGAGGTAAGAAAAATGACAAGAAGAATTCTAATTTCAGTCTTGGTCTCTTTTGAAACATAAGTTACTCTGGTTCTTGATTATGTAAAGCATATACATGCCCTTTGGGCAACATCTGTGTGGCAGAAATGCAGTTCAAGTATGAGACTTCGTTACAGTGTTCTGTGCAAGGCTCAAATGTCTTTGATTCCGCCTCACTGTTTTCTTGTTCTTTGTTCGCAGGTAGTGAAATCAGAGTTATCCAAAGAACACCACTTCCTTAAGATGAAAAGTTCAAAGAATCATATCGTGGGAAAATATTTCAGCAATCAAAGCAAACTGAAACAAGACTCTGTAACAAATTTTCAATCGCCATATCATGTCAGAGGTCCAATAAATCAGGTTTGCTCTGAAATCCTTCTTAGCAGGATGTGTGCTAGTAAAAGAAACGCGTAGGCTCCCGGAAGAAAAGCTGTATTTGGAGTTCGAGACAAGCCTTACACCTGGACAACGGTCTAGAAACCAATGTCCTGCACGTGTATTTTGGAGTGACTATGTACTCGTGCACCTCAGCACTACATGCACATCAATGCACACTTAGGTTTAAACAAAGGCGCACTAATGCTTTTTTCTATAGCTTTACGAAGTCAAGATGTGAACTTGAACAATTAATTGGGTTCAGAGTGAACGACAGAGCTAGAAAAGGATTACTTGAAATATGATCGTTAACTAGGACCACTGTGGCCAGGTATTGCTTTGTGATAATAAAAAGGGATGTAGACACTTGAATCATATGGGAAATAAGATAACGCTCTTCGGTATTGCATTAACTTCTGTATAGGTGCATTGATAGTAAAAAGGCAAAGAAGCAACAGTTACATTCCACTTGCAAGTAGAGATTATGTGTATAATCTTTATCAGGAGAAAATGTGGCATTTAGGGTGGCTTATTGTGTGGATCTAATGCTTATGAAAAACATTTTATAACTGAAAGAAAAAGAACAAGAATGTTATTCTACAAGAGAATTTGAAGAGATTCTATGAGACATGCAGGAAGTAAAATATTTTATAGTTTAAAACACCAATATATTTAACTCTACACTCTTTGTGTTTTTCATAAAAAATCCTTCTCGTCCTGTTTGTGAACTTAGATGGGTAACTGCAGTCTCAACTGATGAAATACATACTTTAAGACAAGGAACAAACTATAGCTTCTCATGTATTACTTTATTATGTTTCATTGATAAGGAAAGCCTTTGTTTGCCATTATAGACCAATGTACTTTAGATTATAATTACATTTTGTGTAAATAAAAAAGATTATGTATTCTCTAATGCATAAGCATAAAGCATTTGGATAAATATGCCCACAAGTAGTTATATTTTAATAGTACCTATATTTTTATTATCTTGAACAACTTTTTCTAATCTAAATTTAGAGTAGAGCATAAAATTATTTTTATTAAATGATGGCAAACATAAAAAACATACTAAATTATAGTATCTTAAAATTTTCTCTTCTGTATATTTTAGGTTTCAAATGGTAAATTTCTTTATTATTCCAATATTTTGTTGTGAGATAGCATCTCATCGTTATGATGACTTTTAAAAGATTATTTTGTTGGGGAAAAAGCTAAGAGAGTTAATTCAATTATAGATGAAATTACTAAATGCACAAATACCTCAATTTCATTACCATACAGATATGAAACTATTTTGATTGATCAATTCTTTAGTAAGAATATCCACCTCCCTCAAATACTCTATTTTTATATGTATATTTTTATAAGAATTTAAATATAAATTTATATTTAACTGCCTTAAATTATATTTAAATGCAAATATCACTTGATATAACCAATACATGTAGGCATTTTTTAGAAGCTAGACTTTTTAAAACAATGGTACAGAATTAACTTTAAGATGAAAGATTTTTCTGGTATCTGCACCCATATGCAAGCATCATTTTGAGGTTTTCAAAGACTTTTAATAAAAAAAATTACCAACTTATGCAGCTGCTCTATCATGTTTTAATGTATTGTATGTTCTATCACAATGTGACTGTTTCTATATTACTGTCAACCTAACCACAATATTTACTTGACTGAGGTTAGTCTGGTATTTACCTCTTCACTATTGAAATAATAATGGATTTTAGAAACAATTGTAATATTATTAATAAATGTCTTACAAGTAATAATCTGTGTTCAGAGAGTATCTTTTTTATTTTTCTTCGTACTAGAGGAACTATACAAAGGGTAATCACTTGGCAGGGATATTATCACATGGGTTCAAGTATTAGAGTGTTATTATTAACAAAATTAACTATCTAGATCCTCCCAACACTGATATGCTCTAAGTGTATGATCAGATGAACTCTCTGGTGTACAAAGACCAAAGCTTTTGAATATAGTGTCACAACAAGTTTTTTAAGATAAGGCACTGAAATTTTAGGAAGTACTTTAATTATGCTGTTATGGTTTAGATGTGGAACCCCCCCCCAAGAAGATTTGGTTCTCTATGTTCAGAGGGGGATTTTGAGAAGTGATTGTATCATGAGGATTCTAATCTCATAAATGATTAATGAATTTATAGCTGAATGAACTATTATTGGGAGCTGGTAGAAACTGTGAGGAGTGGGGCTTAGTTGAAGGGAGTGGGTTTCTGGGAGCATGCCCTCCTTGGGGACTCCATCTTATCCCTGCACATATATCCTCTCATCTTACCTTATCTTATCTTCCTTTTCTCTTTCTCTCTCTCTCTCTCTCTCTCTCTCTCTCTCTCTCTCTCTCTCTCTCTCTCTCTCTCTCTCTCTCTCTCTCCCCACCCACCTCTCTGCTTCCAAAGCTACCATGAAGTGAACAGCTTTGTTCTACCACTCTCTTCCACTATAATTTACTCCCTCATCACAAACCCAAAAACAATGGAGCCCGCTAACAGTGGACTGAAACCATGAGCCAAGATAGATCTCTTCCCTCCTTAAATTGTTTTTCCCAGGTATCTTGTCACAACAGTGAAAAACAAACACACACTCCTTAATTGAAGAAACTACATTTATTTTACTTTGGGCAAATAGATGTGTGTGTGTGTGTGTGTGTGTGTGTGTGTGTGTGTATTGTGTAATGTACATACACATACCTTGTCTATATTTAGCAAGTTTCTAATTTGAGTGGGAGAAAAACAGGTGTTTTTAACATATTTTTAGGTGTGAAAGTTACAGGAAATGTATTGTTTTGTAAGAATTGATTGGTATCCAATCTAAACTAAACACTTATAGTATTAAAAGTCAAGAATAACTGCATAAATATTTTCAAATATTCCTGTTGACATTGTGGGGGGGTGCCTGTGTCTGCCTGTGTACTTAAAGACACAGTATACTATTTGCCTGTGGACAAATAATATGCCATACAGACATTTGAAAAAGAAGGGTTCACCATTTGCTGGTTTGGTTCTCATTTGGGTCATTCAATCTTTCTCTTATTAGGTGTCTAAGTGCCCCTACAGTTTTCTTTACAGAACAATGATTCATTCTTAGAAAATGTTGGGAGAAATTACTGGAATTAGCTCCAGGGAAATTTATGGAGAAAAAAAAAACACATGATGCTATTCTACATCTACATCTAAAGTTTCTAAGAAGAAATACAGAAATGGGTCAAAATTTAAATTATCCTATAAGAGTTATTTCAAGGCTGTAAGGCTTTTTTAATTTAATTTTTTATTGGTGTGTTGTATTTATACATCATAATGGGGTAAAAAAAAAACTTGTGTGGGCATAAATGCACACATCACCCAGCCAGCCCCCACCCAGTCCCCACCTCACTCCCTCCCCATCCCTCCCTCCCATGCTTGGTTTAGTGGTTGACTTCTATATGAATAAGTACATCATGCGCTTTAAAGCGTTTCCCTCTCCTCACCTCCCATCCCCACAGTTAGGTTGTCTTATTTGCTCCTCTATAGTAATAAGGTTAAGAGTCTAGAGAGATAATCAGAATTAAGATCTTAAATATTGTCTTAAGGTCCCCCTTTCATTTAAGCAAATGCTAAAACAAATCACGGGCATCTAAATTTTTCTCTAAATTTTTATCTTATAAAAATACTTAAAAATCATCAGAATCAATGACTAGGACTATTAAACAAATGTAACTGAGTAAGTTAACATGAGCAGATAATTAAAAAACATGGATACCAGTACAAAATAACACTATAGCAAATTCCTCCATTTTGGATCAAGGAAATAATTGCTCTGAAAAAAATGCTTATTTTTACTGAGTATTTAAAATTCAAACAATTTCAATTACTCATAAAAATAAAGGCATTTTTGGCAGATCATTTCTGTTTAAGGGGATGAACCAGAAATGGTCAGAAACCCCCAAAGAAATGGTCAGAAACCTACAAAAGACAACAGAATACTGAGGGTGCTACAGACTCGATTTTGTATTTGGCAAGGCTTCCAAGGTTGCATACTGTCAAGGAGACTTTATCATGTTTTTATGGCTGCAGTAACTTCTATTATCCATATTTATTGTACGATTTATTCCCTAGGTATAAGGGGCTGTAGGTTCTCTTTTTTCCTAGCAGATATGGGCCATATAGTCCTTTTAAAATGGTGCTATGCTTGTTTTCTTTCTGTTCACTGCAATAGAAGAATTCTTTTATGACTCTCTTAATAATCAGATCACTATGCTTTCCCATTCATTATGAAATTGAAATATTCTTAAAACTTATTAAGACTATAATCTGAAAGTCTGTTTGCAATATAAATCGACATAATTACTTAAGCCCATACAATAGTAAGAACAAAATACCCACACTTAGAACAAACACTATCAAAGGATTCCTATGGGGTGATAATATTTCCTAGATTAGAGTGATAATATTTCATAGATTAGGTTTTGAGTTTGATTTATGCTTACTAGCATTTTATTGAAAGTCTGTAGCACTCCCTTCAAAGAACTGTTTTCATTTAGTTTTTAAGAGTCTTTGTTCCAACTCTGTATAGTACATCTGGGGAAAATATTGCATTTTAGGTTAGTAGGCATTTAATGATTTATGGGTAACATCATATTATTCTTCTTCTTACAGGAAATAAAAATATACTTTTTGCTACATAAAAAGTAATTTCTATGGAATCCATAAAAATGTTAAGATATATTTAAAAAGTAAAGTAACTATAATTGATTACTGGCATATCTGAATCCACAAGTAACATGGTTTCATAAACAAAATATATCCAATTGATTCTCAACTATATAGTTCATTTTCTTATTTTATGGCTGGCTGAAGAAATGCATCAGTTTGATGCAACTTTTAATGCTATGCTAAATGACTTAATGGAGATAGTATATGATATATTTATATATTTTGCTTAATTGTATTTCTACTTTCTTTTTATATATAATAAAATCTTCTCAAAAGTGATACATTGAAATCTCAGTGTGTAGTACTAGGTCATCTTTTTTTTTTTTTTCCTGCAGTACTGGGGATGGAACCCAGGAGCATTCTAGCTTCAAGCAACACCCCCAGCCCTATTTTTATTCTTTATTTTGAAACAGGGTCTCAATGAGTTGCAAAGTAGCTGAGGCTGGCCATGACTGCGATCCTCCTGTCTCAGCCTCCTAAATGCTGGGATTACAAGCATACGCCACCACGCCTGGCTCTAGGTCATCATTTTAAGTTTCTTTAAATTCTCGAATTGTTTTTCTTGGATTATAATTTGCATATTTTAAAAACTAAATCATGAATTTGGATATAAGGAAAAATTTAAGAACATTAAACTAAAATAAGCATATGTTGTAACTTATAATGTAAGTTGCATGACTACTAGGCTCCATTTAGATGTAAAAAGGCTCTGTGTGTGCAGTTGATTTTACTTCATTTTAAGCTGAAGATCTGGGCATCAGATTTCTTGTGTCCCTTTTCAGTAAATACATGGATAGGAGATCATGGTATGAAATGCCAAAACAGAATCACATATAACCCAAGTCAGTCCATGAGGTCCATCATAATAAGAAGAAGAGGGTTGGAAGGAATGAGATGTGGTGGCACATGCCTATAATCCTAGTACTTGGGAGGCAGAAACAGGAGGGTTGCAGGTTGGAAACCAGCCTCAGCAATTTAGCAAGCCTTGTTTCAAAACAAAAAAAGGGTCTACCACCGGGTGTGGTGGAACATGCTTGTAATCCCCGCACTTAGGAGGCTGAGACAGGAGTATCACGCAGGTTCGAAGCCAGCCTCACTGGCTTAAGAGACCCTGTTTCCAAATTTTAAAAAGTATAAAATAGGTCTGGGAGTGTAGCCCAGATGTAGAAGGGTATCCAGGAACCCCAGTACCACCAAATCAATAATAATAATAATGATAATAATAATAATAATAATAATAACAACAATATTAATGCTGGAGGTATAGCTCAGAGGTAGATTGCCCCTGGGTTCCATCTCCAGTACCGAAAAAAAAAAAAAAAAGGTCTACCATACCACCCTAAAGGCGCCCTGTCTCCTCAAAACAAAAAAGGGGGCTGGGGAAATAGCTTCTATGTAGACTACTCCTAAGTTCAATCCTTAGGATAAAAAAAAAAAAGGATTGAAAGGGAGACATAACCCTGCACTCAGGAGAGAGACTCCTCCTCCACTGTGTTCTGGGAGAGATAAAAATTATGAGCCCGTTTCAGCTGCATTTGATGGGTCTTGGATATATCTTCAACTCTTCTTAATGTGCAAGTAACTTTGGAGAGTCTAATTCACTCTTTAAAAAAAATAAATAACATAATCAAGAAATAGACAACTTAACTGAATAGATACTTCACAAAAGAAAAAAATACAAATGGCCAATAAATATAAGAAAAAATGCTCAACATCATTAGCAATCAGGGAGATGCAAATCAAAACTACACTGAGATTCCATTTAACCCAATTAGAATGGCAATCATCAAGAAGTCAAACAATGGTAAATTCTGATGAGGATGTAGGAAAAGAGGTGCTCTTGTACATTCAGTGGGATTGCTAAATTAGTGCAGCCACTATGGAGATCAGTGTGAAGATCCCTCAGAAGCCTGGGAATGGATCCATGATATGATTCCATGATACCACTACTGGATATCCTTCCAAAGAGACTGAAATCAGACTATAATAGTAATAAATGCATATCCATGTTTATAGCAGCACAATTCATAATAGCCAAATTATAGAACCCACCTGGGTGTCCATCAACAGATGAATGGATTACAAAATTATGGGATATCCACACTATGGAATTCTACTCAGCAATAAAAAGCAGCATGATTTGCATTATGGCATGAGACTATAGAGCACCAAAAAAAGCATAATATAAAAAATAATGAAGATAAAAATCATGGAATTTGCAGAAAAATGGATGGACCTGGAGAACGTTATGTTATGTGAGATTAGCCAGTCACAGAGTGAAGGCTCATATGCTTTCTCTCATATGTAGAAGCTAGTAGTCATCGTGATACAGAGGAACTTTAGATAGTGGAGGAGAAACCCCAGTGGAGCAAGGGAAGTGGTTCAGGGGAAGATAAGGCGAGAGGGAGGATCAGTAAAGGAATCACTTCCATGGACATGATGCACATATGTGAAAATACCAATGACACTCTCAACATCCTGTGTGAGGAAGAGGAGAGGGAGGAGGGAGCCGGACGAAAGCCCACCAAGTGCTGTGTGCACATCCATCACTACCACCATGAACTACATTATGATGTGAGACGAGAATGCACCAATAAAAATCTTTTTTAAAAAGTAAATAGAGCTGGGCATGCTGGAGCATGCTTGTAATCACAGCATTTGGGAAGCTGAGACCAGAGGATCGCAGTTCGCAGACAGCCTCAGCTACTTAGCAGCGAGGCCCTTTGGAACTCAGTGAGACCCTGTTTTAAAAAATAAAAAGACTAAAAATTAGGGCTGGGTGTGTATCTCGGAGGTACAATGCCCCTGGGTTCCATCCCTAATACTGAAAAAAAAAGTAAATAATAATTTGTCTTTATTTGGCCAAAAATGATAACAGATTAACCAAAAGCATCAGGCAAATATTCTTCTGATATCTTTATAATCAGGAAAAATAGATAATGTGTTCTAATTGTCAGTACAGAATATGCCCTGGAGAACTTGAAATGGCAACTCATTTTTTACTAAATTGTTTTTTCACCCAGGGAATCATTCATCTCCCAGGAAAATCCTTGCTTGTCCCTACCTTTGCCTTTAAAATGTAACTTATACGGTGTTTTGTATGTATATATTTTAGTAGGTGATACAAGATATGTTGTAAAACTTATATTTTACTTTCTCCTCCTTGTCTTAATCACATGTAACATAGATATGGGCTCTACAGTTTCATAGTATTGTAAAAAGAGTTTATGAGCTCTTTGTTAAAAATTAGTGCCATGACATTGGTAGGACATAAAATTATTTACAGCTACTTCTACTTACAAAATAAAATTCAATCTGAATTAAGAATAATATGTGGGAATTGAAACAATACTTTTGTAGCCTAAAACAAGTTTAGTCAATGAATGGTGTAGATTTGGGTCCATTGGGTTTCACCACCTATGCGCACTCACTGGAGAGAACCTGGTAGATTTTCACACTTGCCTCCAAAGAATACCCGTTTCCATGTTCACATTAGCTATGCAAAATCGGTGGCATGTTTTTAAAAGGGTGTGGACACAACCCTTAGCATAAGTAGCTCCTGCCAAGGACAGGAATCATTTCAATAGAATGGAGTTTCCAGGGCCCTGCTGTTGGTAAACACCTGAACTCTCTTGGCCACCTATGCTATGAATAAATTGATACCTCCCATGAATTATTTATGGATTCTTTGATGAAGCTGATATACACATTGCTTCTCAGGTTCCTGTTTCCCAGAAGAATGTGTAATCTCAAGTGGATGATTGGCTGAAGTGATGTTTTTCTGTTTCCTGGAGTCATCCTAAGTCTTTGAAGTACCTACTTTTTTAAAGCTGATTTCTCTTCCAATGCAAGCATCTCTAGGCAATCATCTTCAGCAAGCTGTTATCAAATACAGTGAAAATAAACACCTTCCTTTCTCCACTGAACATGGACTTGTTATGCTGCCTCTGCAGTCCAGAGAGTCAAAAGAGTTGAGCCAAAGCCAAGCCTTTTCTGGTTTCTGTCTGGGCAGAATGTATGTCCTACTGGACTTAAGACCTATGGGCTTAAAAAAAGAATTCGGTATTATTTCAGGCAAGAACTTATCTAGACTGTATAAACATGTGCATATATAAAATGTATACATATGTGTACACACATGCACTCACAATGAAATACATGACAGTACCAAATAAATATCAGTTCCTGTAAACACGTTTCTTAGGTTTTACTTATAGCAGTAGGTAAAACCTTTGGAATAACAGGTTGTGTATCTGTGAATGCATTTGACAGGTGCTTGTCTGGACACGGGGGAATGTGATTCCAAGCCTGGTGCAGTGGTAGAGTCGGGTGGTTCTCTCGCAAAGCAACAAGTGGCTGCTTGGCCAGAAATCATCAGGATGAGAAGACGGTAGGAAATGTTTGTCTACAGAGTCATAAGGGCTACAAGTTTTAAAACAAAAGAGTATGTTGGGGAAGAAAGAAAGCTGGAAAACTTAGTGCCCTTCTGAAAATAAATGAGTCCCTTGAGCTCTCCTGTGGGGCTCATTCTTAGTAGAGATCCTGCCGTGTTCCCTGCATCTGCCCATTCTCCACCTGGCAGCTGCCCCATGGGCCTCCAATCTGGTAGGGTGTTCAAAATGGCTGGGTGAGGAGCAAATGGCCGCACTGTTGTTACTGGACCTGTATGCTGTGGGGCACAGGCCATCAGGTGGAAGGCACTTGGCAAGATCACACTTCTACAGCTCATTATGCTAAAACATGACCCCCCTCATTTAATTCTCTATTTAGCCTCCTCCCCATTGAACTGGTTTATTTGCTCTTTTTATTGATGTCCATGTCCCTGAGCCTATCTCTGTCATTATACTGTCATGGTGTATTCTCATCTATAATCACCTGTGTGTATTCTGTACTACTAAAGCTGAGCTCGCATTTGAAGCCCTTGGATTAGCTTAGGTTTGAGTCATCCATCTTTCTATTGTTCAATGTTTTACATAGAGGAGGGGCTCAGCAAATATTGTGTTCTTTTCTCTTCCCACTATGGAATCTTCCTCTGATTCCACAAATACTAATCAAAGTGACTTTTAAAAATTTTATTAATACTGAGGATAGAAACCCAGGGGAAATCTACCTCTGAGCTCCACCTCCCCAAAACTTGTAATTTTTTATTTAGAAACAGGTTCTCCCTAAGTTGCTATGGGTCTTACTAAATTGATGAGGCTGGTCTTGAACTAGCTATACTCCTGTCTCAGCCTCCCAAGTACTGGGATTGTAGGTGTGTGCCACCGGCCTGGCTGAAGTGTCCTTTATGTACCCCATAAAGCATAAGTGTCGCGTCCCTCGACCAACGATTAAGACACGACACGAAGCTCTTCTTGCAAGCCGTTTATTCAGGATACTCGTAATGGCGGAATGGCCAAGATCTGCCTCGCGCAGGGCATTATAAACATTAACTCACCCAATCACTTCTTGCCACATCTCACTCACTCACTGGCTCACGCTCGTCAGGTCACCACCACGTCATGTGTTACGCAACCCTAGCCTCCAAATATGGAGTTGCTTCCTGCACAGCCATGTGCCTAATCAAGCTCAGAGGCAGGAAGCCGGCGCCATCTTTCAATGGCGGCTCACCACAATTCCCCCTTTTTGTTTTTATAGGCAACAGGTAAGAGCAGAGGTTTGACCCCTATTAATCACTGGCACCTTTTTCTAGGGACGGGTACTTGGGTGCCTAACCCGTGTGCAGTCAAGCGTACTCTTCCTGAGGACCAAACTTGTGCCCTCAGCTGCAGTGCTTTGCCTTGCAACCTGAGCCATTATGCCTTAGCTGCCGCGAGCCAGGCTTGGGGTGATTGTCCTGCCTCGATAGCCACACAGGCCTGTATAAACATGGCTGTATTATGATCAAAACTTTGGCGAAGACGAGCAATGCACCAGACACAAAACAACACAGCCACAACCAATAATCCCATCAAGGCCCCCAATTTAGCCCATTCCTTTAGATGATTTATGGCACGAGTTATCCAAGATGACAGTCCTTCAGCCAAAACTGATGTCCACACGAGTTGAGTTGACGGTGACCACGGCAGTGCGTAATCTCTCTAGTTGGGTTTCAAATTCTCCCGTCCAGTTGCCTAAAAGATAAATTGACAACTCCCGAGACAGGTTAGCGGCTTTTGTAAAATTTTTATATTGAACGCTGGTAACACAGAGACCAGGATATCTCCATTCACATCCAAGCTGAGCAAGCTGCCATAATATCTCAACTTGTTCTTAATTTTGGTTAGATTACCAGCAGATTCCCCTGAGCTCCTAAGGGACTTCCATGCTCTAATAGCACAAAAATTTATTTGATTATAAACTTCCAAAGGAAGTCGGGTTTGGTTTGGGGCATGTAGCCCTTGTCCTAAAATCATATCTCGATCCCATTGAGGATTTCCAGCAAGAGCATTAGCAGCAGCCTGATCAGAGGCATATTCTATGTTAAAGGCCTTCCATTCCAAAAATTGTCCAGGGGTGAGGCACGCTCGTGTTAACCCATTCCAGTCCCCTGGCGTCATGTAGTTTCTAGCCAGAGCTTCCACTTGGGCTAATGTAAAGGAAGCTGTGACCCCATACATGCGAACTGATTCTGCTAATGCCTTAATGACCTTAAAATCAAGGGGTTCATAAAAACAAGCACCCTGTGTATCTTGAAAAATAGGAAAGGCCAACGGGAGCTCAGTTCTAACACGTGACCAAACTTGAGGGCAAAAGGAATTATGAGATCCCTGAGTGGAGGATGGTAAGGATGGCGGTGGCCCAGGAGGAGGATCTTGTAAACCTGAGGGCATAGGAAAGTCCGGATCTAATTTAGGCAAACGAGATTTTTTCGAGGCTGAATGAATTGACACACAGGCCATTTGTTTCTTTAACGAACCCTTTTCTTCATCAGAAGAATCAGAAGAGGAGTCTGGCCCTTTAAATTCAGACAAATTCGGATAGAGTGAGGAACAGACAGGTTCCTTTGCTTCACTAACTGCCCGTTCTGATTTATGCTTTTCAGATTTCTGTTCTTTGAGTAACTCGAGGGCGGTTTGCCCTTCCTTAATAGCATCATCATATTTTTGATTTTCTAAACAACCTTTGACCAATTTCCAAATAGGTAGAACACAGGGATTAAGGCTTCCCTGTTGCTTGGCATATTCAAGATCTCGACCAAGCTTTTCCCAACTAGGAACTGTCAGGTTACCTGAGACAGCAAACCATGGAGCAGCTCTGTCACAATCATTTAAAAATTTCTCTAAAGTAGACTCTCTAAATTCTAAACTTCTAGAATAAAGTAGCTCCTGGAGAGCCAAAAAAATTGGATGAGACTGCGAAGCCCCCATCCCAAAACTAAGCTCAAAATGAAATTCAAAAATGGTCCGCCTTAATCGCGGCTCTACCTTCGCGTTCCCGCGTCTGCTTTAACCGCAATTCCACTTTCACTTTTTCGCGTCTGCTTGACGGCAACAAATGGTCCGCCTTAATCGCGGCTTTACCTTTGCGTTCCCGCGTCTGCTTTAACCGCAATTCCACTTTCACTTTTTCGCGTCTGCTTGACCGCAACTCCACTTTCACTTTCCCGCGTCTGCTTTAACCGCAATTCCACTTTTCACTTTCCCGCGTCTGCTTGACCGCGGCTCTATTTTTCACTTTCCCGCGTCTGCTTGACCGCGGCTCTACTTTCACTTTCCCGCGTCTGCTTTGACCGCAGCTCTACTGGATTTGCTCTCCCCTTATCCACAGGTGAGAGCGGTTACCCGCATTTTTCGCGGACCCCCCAACTTACCAGGGGACTTACCGGTGCACCTTCCCTGACGACAGCAAGTTCTGAGCTTCACGCACGGGAGCTGTTTTTTCCCCACACGGGCCACCAGTTGTCGCGTCCCTCGACCAGTGATTAAGACACGACACGAAGCTCTTCTTGCAAGCCGTTTATTCAGGATACTTGTAATGGCGGAATGGCCAAGATCTGCCTCGCGCAGGGCATTATAAACATTAACTCACCCAATCACTTCTTGCCACATCTCACTCACTCACTGGCTCACGCTCGTCAGGTCACCACCACGTCATGTGTTACGCAACCCTAGCCTCCAAATATGGAGTTGCTTCCTGCACAGCCATGTGCCTAATCAAGCTCAGAGGCAGGAAGCCGGCGCCATCTTTCAATGGCGGCTCACCACACATAAGCTCTATGAAGAAGAGACTACAATTTTGTCAGTTTGGTTGTGTTTGTGATTTTTCTTTTAATTGCTTTATTGAGATACATTTTACCTACCATAAAGTTTATTCTTTTAAGTATATGATTCAGTGCTTTTTAAATCAATTTGACATAGCTTTTCAACCATTGCAATATTTAACTTTAGAACACTTTTGTCACCCTTGAAAGAAACATAGCACTCATGCTCCATCCTTCCCCTTCTTTGCTGCCCCAACCCCAAACTTATGTAAGTACTCGTCTACTTTCTATCTCTGTAGATGTACCTATCCTGGATGCTTCATATAGAGTCATACAATACATGGTCTTTTGTGGTTGGCTTCATTATGTCTTAGCCCTTGTTCCTGTTTAGAAATAAGTTGCCTAGCACCGAAAGGACATTCAATGAGTAGACAAATATAAATAATTAAATAAATAAAATTTTAAAATATTCTAACAAATTCTAGCATTTACTGGAATTTGAAATTGCGTTTAAAATAGAACTTGCTGATAGGCTTTGATAAAGCATTATGTTGGAAAAAGCATAATTTTAAAAATTCTCTTTTTGCTGTGGCACTGGGGATTGAACCCAGAGGCAATCTACTTGCAAGTTCCACCCGCAGCCCTATTTTATTTTTATTTAGAAACAAGGTCTTGCTAGGTTAATAAGGGTCTCACTACTTGCTGAAGCTGACTTCCAACCTGCGATGCTCCTGTTTCAGCCTCCCAAGTACTAGGATTACAAGTGTGAGCCACCATGCCTAGCTTAAAAATTCTCTTTTGAAAGTACCAATTATACTTGTTCCCTGAGGACTGAAATGGGGCATTTAAAAAGTAGCTAGGGAAGATGGGAACCACATATAAAGCCACTTGCCTGGTTCAGGCGGGGAGGCTGCTAGGAAGGCTAGGCTTGCAGCTCACGCAGATCAAAGGTGCTCCAGACCTCCTCTTTGAGTGTCCCAAAATCATTGCTTATCTCAGCAGGAGTAGATGCTTTTTCCACCCTGTCTGTATCAAAACTGGAGAGAGTTTGATGAAACTGTGTTTAGGTCTAAATGATAATCAGACCTCATATCTCCAGTTCACATAGGTACTGAAGTTTTAAGAGGGCAAAGTAAGATATTTTTGGTTGTGGAATTTCAGGTATCAACCAACCAAAAATGGGGGTGTGGATGGGCCAGTGGCATCATATAAATTACCCTAAAGTTTCTACCATTTTGCACCAAGATTAAAGGAGACAGGAGAATAGCCATAGTGATGGCTCCATTCAGAATTATCAGCTAAATGGAGCCTAAAGTGTGCATGAAAATGTCCAGGCAGGCCCTGCCTTCTGGTATGCATACCAACGGGGCATGGTTTCTGATCCTGAGAAATATTTCTACTAGCTTTCTTTTTCTACTGTACTATTGTCAAATGCAATATTAATGTAGCATTAAAATTCATTTTATGTCATAAATCTTCCTTTAATTTTGTACATAATAAGTACTTACAGATGCAAATCATGCTTAAATAGAAGGACATAATGGTTAAAAGAAGTATTGGCCATATTGTAGTAATTTCACTAACAGCTGTTTCAAGTTAACATATGTGTATTCCCAGTCTTGTGTATATGAGATACAAGTTAATGTCAACAGTACATTAACAATGCAACTGAATTTAATTATGGAACTGAAAGCACTATGGGTAGAGATATCACATTTTCACCAAAAAGCCTAGGTAAGGAGACATCTGTTTTTGGTGAGTTTCAATAGGTACTTGCATCTTTTATACTCACTGATTCTATATTTTTTACAACCGCGGATGGAATAAAGTATATTCTCTACATCTTTTTCCTAAAACAAGATGGGAAATATGTCATTCAGTAATTTAATTTTGCAAGTATCATTATATATGCTTTGTAAATATGAGTCTGGGAGGTATAAAAGAACAATGCCAAGCATGAACATGCTACTCAGACTTTCACACATAGCTGTGTTTGAAATTCAGGGGAAAAAGAAAGCTTCCTTGTTTTGTTACCAAACGGCTTCACACAATATTGTCAATTCTTTAGTTTATTAGATTTCACTGTTTGAAATCCTTTCAACTAAGGAAACCACATAAATTAGCCTGCAGCATCTTTAAAGAGATGAAGAACCTTGCTTGGGAGGACTGAGGTCATTGGACATTTGTACTGTGAATGAATTTAGTCACATCGCTTTTCTCCCAATGGTTGGCTAAAGCCAATGCACTGAACAAAGAAGACAGGGCGTAATTTTGAAGTGAATCTTTTTGGGAAGAAAATTCCTCTGGAGGAAGCAAGGGAGGTGAGAAGCCAAGGATCACTGCCTGCCAGTGAGCCACTGGGACACTGCCCACTCAGAAGACTGGGCTTTAAAATCACTTCCAGTTGAGTCATGGACTTGGCACATAGAAACTCAGAATTGCTGAAGAGATGGAGAATTAAGGATTCCATAGATGATCTAATGGGGCTATACCCACTACTGTCATTTGCATTTGAGCACTTCAGCAGAGCCTGGAGACCGAATAAACACATTTCTTGCCCCCACTGTCTTTCTGTTTGCTGATTTCCACTACTACTTAGAGTTTTCCCTTTGTGGCACTGCACTTTCAAGCAGGAGTCCACCCCTTTTAAGAGCAGACCATGTAGAAGGTTGCTAAAGGTATGAGACATGGTTAAAATAGAAATAGTCGCCTGCTTAACTGTTGATGAAATTTAGAAGTTTATGTTCCTTTTCTATTGCTTAGACAATGAATGCAGTTTGCATCTTAGCACAGAATGGCTGAGTTGTGCCTCTCTCTCTCTCTCTCTCTCTCTCTCTCTCTCTCTCTCTCTCTCTCTCCCTCCCTCCCTCCCTCCCTCCCTCTCTCTCTCTCTCTCTCTCTCTCTCTCTCTCTCTCTCTCTCTCTCTGACTTGCCAGGTCCAATGTGCATTCTCTAGTGGGCTAGGTATCTTGTGTCATTCATCTGTTCTTATGAATGGAAGCACATGCTTTTTCAGATAGAAAGGGAGAGTTTAAACAATTATATAGCAACAAACTGTCCTCTCCTCGATCTCTAAACAAAGTATTGTAGAATATATGAGAACATAGGCTGATCAAGCTTCTAAGAGATGAATGGGAAGAAATAGAAAGAAATATAAAGAACACTTTTCCTGAAGAAGTCTCTGGGGGAAAAAAAACAGGACTGTTAAATAACACAGTGGAGGCTTTCTTTAATTTGCATAGATATACCCATTGTCTCTGACCTCCAGAGAGTCAAGGTGTTCAGTGACCTAAGGATAAACCACAAAAGTTTCTATGCTCCCTCCTTCACAGAAATAAAAAGCATAACTCTTACTGAAGCAGAATTTCCTCCAATTTTTCATGTGTATTAATTTGTTGGAGGACAAGATGACCATTCTTATGTTTCCAAGAAGATAAGCTTTTTATTTTTTGATTTATTTGTTTAGGTGTAAAACCCCATATGAGAAGATAAACCAGTTTTGACCATCAGGCTACAAAAAGAACAATAGAAAAGAAAAAGAAGGAGATAACAAAAGTAAAAAGATTAAAGAAAGGAAAGGAATGAGAGCAAAAGGAATTAAAGAGGGGCTTAGAAATTCTAAATAAATGGTGGCAGATGTCACTTGGTGTCATAATTACCAATCAGCCAGAATGGTCTAAAATTTAACCACAAGTTCAGCAAGTAGACCTTAGAAGCTATGCCAAAAACAGGCAGTAAAGGGTCAGAGCCTCCAGCTGAAAACTAAAACTTTCAATTATCCAGATGAGTATTTGGTTTTAACTCATGAAGTAACTGCAGTGCCGACAGAATACAAAGATGCTCTTAATCAGAGAGAGAGGATAATGGTATTTTCAAAAGAAAAATAAATGTCTGGTTTTATACAGACTAATCTGATTAGTGGTACTTTGGAAACTGTCTTTTGAACAGGACTAATTATTTTTCTTAGCGTAGTCTTAAGAACCATAAATTTTTTTGCACTAGAAATAAATCTAACTACTGTAACTTGTCTATTGTATTTCACATCTTCCAGTAATAAAAATTGTCCTTTAGTCTGTATTTAGAGTTCCCAGTGTATAAACTTGACTTTTTAAGGCATAGAACCACTTCAGTGAATATTATATTCCACTTTCAGTACAAGGCTGGTCATATTCAAAATTCTCTTGAAGACATGGTCTCAGTTGCTTTACACTAAAGGTTCTCAGTCTGGAACCCTAAATTAACATCCAAAAATTAACTTTCAGATTTCTCAAGTGTCAATACACATTTCAAACAGAGTCTACATGCAATAGCCATGTTTTAAAACATTAGAACTGTGCATCAGTTATGATTGACATCATGATGCACCAGGTATATGTGTAACAATTAGAACTGTTGTGACTAAACATTCATATCAAAGAGCAACTGTTCCAGGGAAATGTTTTGATATGTGGCATCAAGATACTTCCCAAGTCTTGCCTGGCTATTGCCCTGATGTACTGGTCTTGACAAGATAAATGTTTCCCCATACCATATACTACACCTGGGCTCCTTTTCAATTGCTCATGACTACCTGTATTCTGGTTTCCAATCATCAGACTATCTGGGCACTCTAGGCTACTGAGATGAAGGAGACTCAAGTTGCTGCACAGACAACCTGCTACATGATGTCAGAACTATAGGAAAGTGAGACATTGCCTATGGTGGATGGGTACTCCCTGACCAGATGGGGTGATGATCTAAGGATTTTAATTAAGGGAAATAGCTTTAATGTAAGACTTAAGGCAGGTATAGTCACACGATGCTTTACAACAGGGTTATGTTCTGAGAACAGGGTTATGTTTTGTCATTAGGCAATTATACTACTATGTGAACATCATGGTATACTTACCGAACCTGGATGATACATCCTATAGTACACAGGGACTATATGGTATATGTAGATCACCCTTAACTGAAACGTTGTTATGCGGTGCATTATTGTATAAAATATTTGCTAAAGTGGGGGAGTGGTGAGTTGGTCCGGGCCACCCTCCCCCCTCATGCCATTTTGGTATGGGGCTGTAACTATTTTCTGTATTTCTATTTTCTGTATTTCTATCTTTTTAATAAACTTCTTTAAATCTTAAAAAAAAAAACTTTGCTAAAGTAATTTTCATGATCAAATAAAAGAACAAGTTATACGTTTTGGAGTCTTGCTGAGGCCTAAGTACTCTGGTAGAAAGACAATAAAAGATATATAAGTATGGCCCAGTTTGAAGTAGTTGGATCAAATATTTCCAAAGTATTGTACCCATCTGCTTAGATACTTGCAAAATTAAATGAAATATTCACATAGAAATCTTATTTTGGTCAATTAAATAAAAATAAAATATTAAAGCAATATTATAACAAAATTTTTATATAAAATATACACATGCAAGAACAAAAATCAAATAACACACTATACTATAAATAGAAACTATTCTGGCCATGCGATTAGCAGCTATTTTTCTTTTTGCCTATCAGAATCTTCTTTGTAGAGTTAATATGTATTAATGTAATGAAAATATATTTTTAAAAATCATTGTCAACATGATTTACATTATGATATGAAACCATACTGTACCAATAAAACCACATTACAAAAAACAAAAAAATAGATTCTATCAAGAAGTAATAAAGTAAAAATGTTTAATAAAAATAAAAGCACAACCTAGGATTTCATTGCTTTGAATGAATCTAACCAGAAACAATGACATGTCTTTATTATGAAATTTCTGGAAGAGGTTGATGAATTGAACATGAATATTTACTTTTGCTCTCTTCAAAAGCCTACCAAAACTATAGTAAATTAATTTTTAGAGATCATCTAGCCAAAGGGCAAAGAACAAGAAAGGCAACACACCAATAAAATTTTGAAAGCTGAAAGGCAGATAACTGAATGATGACTAAATTATCAGGCCCAAGTAAATGGAATTCTAAGCCATAAAGGAAGGCCTAAAGGAATCTATGGGACACCACAGAATTTCCACGTCTCAAGAATTGGATATACTACAACCTCTGTAATCAAATTGAAAGCAGAGATAAAAACCAAAGGATCGGTTGAAAGTTTAGGAAGATTTTAGACCCCAAATTGCTTTCCCCATAGCAGACAAGTGTCTAGTAGACTCTAGTGAAAGGTGATAGATCTACTCTTTGAAGATTGTAAACTCCAAGTTGGGTGGGCTGGCACATGCCCGTAATCCCACTATTTGGGAGGCTGAGGCAGGAGAATCACAGGTTCAAACCCAGCCTCAGATATTCAATGGGATTCTCAGCAACCTAGCAAAACACTGTTTCAAAACAAAACAAAACAAAACAAAAGACTGGGGATGTAGCTCAGAGGTAGAATGCTCAGGTTCAATCCCCATTACTACAAAAAAGGGGAGAGAAGAAGAAGGAGGAAGAGGAAGAAGAAGAGAGATCCAGTGTGTTTGCGATGAGGGATGCCAAATGTAAGGGTGCAGATATTATACTTAATAAAAATGTAGATGGTAAGTGCTGATACCTCTCAAATTCGCTTCCCCTTCTACACTGAAGGACATTAGCCAATATCACCAAAACAAGAAACTAGAGTATTTTTATGTGGAAACTGACCAGCCTAACGGGCAAGACTTAAATATACTGACCTTGAAGATTTGCCAGTAAAATGACTCATCAAAGTCATCATAAAATAGAACCCAAAGTCAATAAGATCCACCCACATGTTCAGAGCTTCCAATTGGCTAAGCCCTTCACCCCAAATCATAATCAACAACCAAAGATTAACAGACATTTGAGGTAAGCTTCTAAAATAATACAGACAAAACAAACAAATGAAACTTGGAAGAAGCAAAGGAAAGAATTTTTCAGAAAAAATACCTCCACTACATTATGTTAGACAGGAGAGTGCCTCTTGCTCCAAATATGTGCACATTATTACTTTTCTAGGACAACCTTAACAAAGTATAACGAGCAGGGCGGCTTAAGGCAACAGAAATGTATTGTCTCAGCAGACTAGAGGCCGGAAGTCTGGAATCAAAATGCCAGAGGGATATAGTCTCTCTGAAGGCTTTATGGGAGAATACTTATCACCTCCCCCAGCCTGCAGTGTTTCACACATCCTTGTGGCACCATCTGATCTCTGACACCATTTTCACAGGACCTTTTACTTCTCTCTGTCTCTTCTTCTCTCCCTCATGAGGACAATTACACTGGACTTGGGACTCACCCAGACAATCCAAGACATTCTCTCCTTAAGATTCTTAATTAAGCTGGGCATGGTGGTGCACGCTTGTAATCCCAGCATTTGGGAGGCTGAGACTAGAGGATCGCAGTTCTCAGACAACCTCAGCTACTTGGTGAGGTCCTCCATAACTTAGTGAGACCCTGTTTCCAAATAAAGAATAAAAAATAGGGTGTGTGTGGGGGGGTGGCTCGGAGGTCGAATGCCCCTGAGTTCCATCCCCAGACCCCCCAAAAAAGATTCTTAGTTATATCCCCAAGATCTTATCCACAGATAAAGGATGTGGATGTACCTTTTGGAAAGGCACCTTTTAACCCATCACAATGTCTAAATACCTGGGACCCATGAATCTGTTGACACGGTAAAAGGTGGCTTAACAAATACAATTAAGGAGCTTGAAATAAGAATATATTCTGGATTATATATGTGATCTCAATATAATCATAAAGATACTTAAAAGAAGAGGCAGAAGAGTCAGAGCCAGAGAAGAAGTGAAAACAGAAGCAGAGGTCAGAGTAACATACAAAAGAGACCACAAAGCAAGGATTACAGGTAGACTTTAGAAGCTGGAAAAGGCAGGAAACAGATTTTAGTGCCTCCAGAAGGAATCCAGCCTTGCTGACCTATTGCAGACTCCTGACCACCAGAATTATGAGGTGGTAATGTGTATTATTTTAAGCCATTAAAATGAGAGCAATGGGAAACTAAGAAATATATATATATATATGTATATATATACACACACACATATAACAAGAAAAGATAGCATATTCTTAAAATTAGAAAAAGATATTTCATTTTATAAAGAAAAATACGAGAACCCAGAAATAACTCTTAAAAGTCACGCGTGTGTGCGCGCACACACACACACACACACACACACACACACATTAACATATCTACATATACATGGATATTAGCAGAAATGCAAATCTGAATAGAAACCAATAAATTCAGAATAATCTCATGGATAACATAGAAAAGCATAAAAATGATATGGAAAATAGGACAAAGATTATAAATTTTAAAGAACCAGGAAGTTAATCCAATATTCACATCATGGGAATTCCAGAAAAGGGAAAGCAAACAGAAGAAAGAAATTGATGGAATAGTTTGAGATTTTTTTCTATAAGTGAATGTGGGTTTTCATAATGAGACAGCCTAATAGTTTTCTAGAAAATTGATGAAAAATATCAATATCTATTTGTACCATCATGAAATTTCTAAACATTACAGAGAAAGAGATGATTTCAAAAGATAGTAAAAATTTTATATAAAGGTCATCAAATTCAGATACTTCAGTAGTAACAATAGAACCTAGAAAATAGTGGGAAAACGTTTTTAGTATTCTGAAAGTAAATTACTGCTCACCTGTAATGCAGAGCCTAGCCAAATTATCAGAGAAGGATGAAGCTATTTTAAGACAAGCAAAATTCTCATAAAATTTACTTTCTTGGAAAGCCATGGGGTCTGCTAGAAAAAGAGGATAAACCAAAAATGAGAAATATACAAGATTCAGAAAATGAGGTTTCTACACAGAAACAAGACAATTCTGACTCCTGGGATGAATTTGAGGAGGGTCCACCAGGTTGGAAGCAACTATTTCTAATTGGAGCAGGTCAGGAGACACTGTGTCGACAAGATGAAGTGGCTAGCACTTCCAATTCTTCTGGTGAGGAATTTAAAAATTGGTGCTGTCCGGGGTTAGATTCATAATAAGCACAAAGAAAGCTAAGCAAATGGGAACTCACAGAAGCAGAGAGTATAATGGTAGATAGCAAAGGCCAGCAAGTGGGAGAATAGAAAGACATTGACGAAAAGGTACAAAGTTTTGGTTAAACTGAAGGAATACAATTTTCTAAGATCAATGGCCCAGCATGGTGACTATAGTTAATAATATATTGCATACTTCAAAATGGCTGGAAGTAAATCTCAAATATTCTCACTACAGAAAGTATTTGAGGCAATACATATGGGAATTAGCTTGATTTCATCATGCCGGATTGTATACATACATCTGTAGCATCACTGCCATACACCATTACTGTGATTGTCAATTTCCAATAAAATTGAAATTCTATAAAATAGGGAAGAAGTCAAAGGAGAAAAAGAAAAGTAATGTGTAGTTTAGCATGAACGACATCATGTGTCCTAATAATGTAAATGTTTGCTGTTAACCTGACCAGAATTTTGAAATATCCATTTGGGGAATAGAAAGGATAAGAAAGCACAAGTTTTCCTGGTGAGAGCAAAAGTAGCAGATAATGTCTAGGACTTTAAAAATTATCAAGTAACTATATGCAGCTGGGTGTGGTGATGTGCGTCTGTAACTCCAGCTACCCAGGAGGCTGAGGCAAAAGGACTATGGATCGGGAGGCAGCCCGGGTAATTTATCAAGAGCCTACTGCAAAGAAAAAAGTAAAGTAATTCTTTATGTATTATTTTAACAAATTGAAGGAAAGTACCAACAGAATGAGCTAAAAAAAAAAAAAAAAAAACTCCGCAAGTTGTTAACTTCTTAGAAGTATAAGTGCTAAGTTGGGAAATAGAAAGCTTATTTACTACATGACTTATAGGAGTGTTTACTTTGTATTTGTGATTTTTTAAAAATCTATGATATTACCAGAATTCCACTAGGGTGGGGGACAATTTTACTTAAGTTGTTTGGCAAAGGTCAATTGATTCTCTGAATGTCTTTGATTCAACTTCTGGATAATGTGGCTTAAATATAAGAAAAGGAGCCACAAAAATTTTCAAAACTTGCAACATCAATCTCAGCCTGCAAGACAAACAATCCTGGATGAGTTTAATCTTTCTACGTGGCTCTTCGGTTTTTCTCCCGCTGTGAAATATGTGTACAATTCTCAACTCTTTTATTTGCTCCTCTTTGAATTCCAAACAAGACACACCTTAAAGCAAGCAATTACCCACAGTAACCCTTCATCCTAAATGCTATCAAATGACTTAAGTTATCCAGAAGAAACTGCAGCTTATGTCTTTATCTACAGTCACAAGCAGCTGTAACAGGTTTTGTCTAGTCCGAAAATGAATGCAATTTATCACCGGTAATTGTGACTATTAAAAGAAAGATTTTTGTTTTTTTTTTTAGTATTTTATGATCATTGACACACATCAATATTACATTTCTCAAATTCACTCTACTGATTTCATGCCACCTGTTGACTGCTTTTGTGATTTTACTTCATCCAGCTTTCCAACCCCATGTTAATCAGGCCACCCAGTATGCTTCTGGGCTTCTTGCCTGAGATGATAAGGTATGAGGAACCATGAATTGATATTAATGTTACCAAAGGAAACTGCAAACAGGAGAGCAATTCAAATATGTTCTGAAGTTAGAAGGCTAGAGTTTAGGGATGCTCTGACTTCTGGTGAAATTGTCCCGTCTGTCCCTATGGGGTAACCTGTGCAGTTGAGGTGGTTGATAAAAAAAAAAAAAAAAAAAACAGTTTTATCATGATTTCCCCCTGCAGAAGCAGGCAGTGCTGCAGAGCCCTAATGGGCCCTATTCTGATGACTACACTGATGCTACTTCTAGTCCTATAATTTGTATTTTCTCTGAATATAGTCCAGAGCATTTACATTATAGTTATCTTGCTTTTGGTGTCCAGGAAGTTTCTTTCTTTGTTTCCCTCTTTCTTTCTTTCTTTCTTTCTTTCTTTCTTTCTTTCCTTCTTTCTTTTTGTACTGGGATTGAACGTTTAACTCAGGGGCATTCTATCTTTGAGCTATATTCTCAGAGCTATTTTATCTATTTATTTTTTAAACTTTAAATAGGGTCTTGCTAAGTTGCTGAGGCTGGCTTTAAGCCTGCAAACTTACTGTTTCAGCTTCCCAAGTACTGTGATTATAGACATGTGCCACCACACTGGGCTCCAGGAAGGTTCTCAATCTGCTTACCTGTCTATTTTGAGGTTCTGCCACACTACATTTTACAATAGGAAGCAGAATGACTAAATTCTCGCTGCCAAGGAAATGAAGACTTCCTTTAACATTTCTGTACTCTCATTTCCTCCTTGAATGGTGAGAAAGCTGTGTGCCGTATTTCCTACTTTCTCCCCTTGGAAAAACAAGGCCTCAATGACTGACACTTACCACTCGTGGGTTCCCCGGAAGGAGGGCGGCTCTGCCTTCCCTCTTCATAGACCCCCACCTCTGCCCTCCAGTACTGCAAGGGCTTCTTCCACTTCCTGTTCCCTCTCTTGGGGTCAGAGCTCAAGAAAGCATTAGAGACTCTGGTCAGAATGTGTTGATCACTCATAGACCCAGAGTCTCTCAGCCCGAGACCCACTAGATAATTGGATCAGCTCTGTCTTGTCAGCCTTTCTGTCTTCAGCTCAAGCAGAAGAAATGGGAAACTTTACTTTGCATAATCTACCACCACTAGGAAGCTTTATTTTGGATAAAGCTGAGAGTTGGCCCAAACTGGTTCAGTTCTCTCTGTATGCTTTATTTATCAGGATCCCTGGGGCAAGAAGGGGGGCGGGGAGTGGAGTACAAAAAAGAGAGTAAGATTCCAGCACTGAACCCCACCCTGGACTGCCAACAATTACTATAAGGTTAAGATATGCTGAGGGCCAAATCAGTTCCTGAAGGGAAACTCCTTCCCACCCAAGCTGCCATAACTCAGTTAACCTAGAAGGCAAATATTAGTTCACTCCCCACAACAACATTAAAAAGAGGCTCTGCTCTATTGGTCTGGTGCTGGTTTCATGGGTGCAACCCGCGGATTCCAGACAATACGCTGGTGCTAAAGTAGCAACTGGAATCTTTTATTCAGTCGGCTGGACTCCGACACTGTTCTGGCATGGGGCCCAGTATATCAAAATTGTGGTTTTTTCAGCCCATTTTGGAAGCTGCCTCACGGTAAGCCATGTGACGATCCCAAGAGTTGGTCTGGCACCAGAAGACTTCATCAGATTGCAAACTCGAGAGCCCTCAAGTGCACTGATGCCTCCCTTCCAGTAATCGTTAACAGAAGGTGAGAGGACTGCAGTTGGAACACACCTCACACCTACCACGCCGCTTGTGTTTATGTCCCGGAGCCCTCGTAAATCTCCTGAGCTCTGCACACTCGCCTACTCACATAAATGCTTTTCTCTGGGGAAAAGCCCAGTAAGAGCTCGAGTTAATAGCTAAGCCCAACAATCTCACCTGGAAGGGGCACAAGGCATGGCTACAGATTTGCCAGAAAGCTTTAAGAGTATCCGTTTATTTACTAATTGTAAGGCTAGCAGAAACTGAAGCTGTGAAGACTCTAGACGCAGCCATCTGTTGGTCCCCTTGGGACTTGCTCCAATCAGATGGCACATACTGATGGAATGCGGTAGGCAGAAGACATGGCCGATTTCCAACTGAAAAGTGGCAAAAAAGTAGGCGATGTCAGCGCTGATGGCCCTCGAGTTAATGCTTCAGTCGATTCCGCTGTTCTACTGAGCGAGTCCTCCTCTGTGAAAGTAACCACCACACAGCCATTACTGAATGCCTACTGTGGAGACTCAGCCTGGTGCTAGGTGATGGAGATTGGAGATTATGCACACCGCTTGATTTAAAGATACTTCTAAGCCTGGTGTGGTGGCACATGCCTGTAACCTCAGCACTTGGGAGGCTGAGACAGGAGGATCCCAGGTTCTAGGGCAGCCTGGCAACTTAGTGAGACTTGTTTCAAAATAAAAAATAAAAAGGGCTGGGGATGCAACTTAGAGGCAGAATCCCCCCAGGTTCAATTCCCAGTAACAACAACAACAACAACAACAACAACAACAACAACAACAAAAAAGTTTATAATCTAATTGGAGATTGAAAATTATGGCATATTAAACCGTTATAAAACCCAAAATAAATTTAGTGACAAATTCTGTGGTAGGAAGTAGGAACTGAGCAGAAAGGAATATAAATACAATAAATACACCTAACTCCTAAAGTGTTATGATCCAGACATTGGGTAGGTAAATTTGGATAAGTGGAAAGGAGACAAGAGAAAGTTCTAGGCCTGGAGGCAGAGTTTCTTAGAAAATTTAAATATAAATGTTCAATCTCTATTTCCAGAAAAGAAAAGAAGAAATTGAGCTGCTCAGAGAGAATGAGTATAAACGTTTAGGGAACTGAAGTAAATTTAATCAGAAATGAATTAGAAATTATTCTGACCATAGACAAGCCCTGAATGATTTCAGAAATCAAACCAAAGGGCATAAAATTGCTGTAAAAATAAGTACATAAGAAATAGGAAAGATTTCAGTAAGGAAAATGGAGATGTTAAGGTCAAGTTTTAACGTGACTTACATTAGTGTGAAGACTGAGACATGCATCCACACCGCATGTCATTTCACTTTTGCCAGGCTAGCCTCCATGTTAGTTTGCTCCCACCCACAGTGAGAACAGCAGCTGATGGTCAGATACCCACCAGCAACCTTGAATACAAGAGCAGTGAGTACCAGCGCAAGCTCACGTTTGGCTGGCGTTCCTTGGCTGACAGATGTGTAGAGCATCACAACATGAAATGTAATTTCGTAGAGTAATTACATAGATCAACAGAATAAGAAAGACAGTCAATTCAAAATGACTTTTTCCTTGAGGCTTTGATCATTCTATATTGTTCTTGTTGTTGTTTGGTGGTACTGGGGTTCCTGGAAACTCTTCTACCTCGGGGCTACACTCCCAGACCTATTTTATATTTTTATTTGGAAACTGGGTCTCTTAAGCCAGCGAGGCTGGCTTCGAACCTGCGTGATCCTCCTATCTCTGCCTCCCAAGTGCGGGGATTACAAGCGTGCACCACCATGCCTGACATGATCATTCTATTTTAATAAAAGCTTCCAAGAATAGCCATTTGTTTTTTCTAGCGTAGGTAGCCCAGGGATCACTCCATATACACTATTCTAAAAAATGTTAAGTACCAATTTTTTGGGTGGGTATGTAGTACTGGGAATTGGACCCAGGGGAAGTCTACCCGCAAGCTACACCACTTGCCCTTTGTATATTAATTAATTAATTAATTGAAACAGGGTCGCAAGCTAGGTGTGGTGGCTCAGGCTTCTAATCTCAGTACTTGGGAGGCTGAGACAGGAGAATTGCAAGTTCACAGCCAGTCTCAGTTACATTAGTGAGGTCCTCAGCAATTTGTGTGACCCTGTTTCAAAAAATATATATATAGGGCTGGGGGTATAGCTTGGAGGTAGAATTCCCCTGGGTTCTATCCCAAGTACCACAAAAAGAAAAAGAAAAAAAGAAGAAGAATGGAAGAAAGAAAGAAACAGGTTCTCACTAATTGCTAGTGGATCTTGCTAACTCACTAAGGCTGGAGGCTGGCCTTGAAACTGCAATCCTCCTGTCTCAGCTTCTCAAGTTCTCAAGTACTGGGGTTACAGACATGTGCCAACATATCTGGCTTAAATACCAAACTTTTTTTTTTTTTTTTTTTTTTTGCTGGTCTGGGGATGGAACCCAGGGGCATTTGACCTCTGAGCTACACCCCCTGCCCTATTTTTTTATTCTTTATTTTGAAACCGGGTCTCACTTAGTTAAAGAGGGCCTCACTAAGTAGCTGAGGCTGTCCGCGAACCAGGATCCTCCAGTCTCAGCCTCCAGAATGCTGGGATTACAAGCATGCACCACCACGCCCAGCTAAATACCAAACTTGAAGTAGCTTTCTTGGTAACTTGTTAAAAACTGATAATAATCCACTTATTGGGGAAAATTGCTTTATTTTGAAAAATTCATAAAATTTTGTTTAAAGGGATATCCAAAGATTCTGCCCTCCCTGTGAATTTTAGCTTTGCATATTTTGCTTACCTGTGTGTGCCCTCTGGGCCACAGTGGTCACTCCTGTTTGTCTGACACTTGTCACTTCTGTCCCCTCATTCCAAAAGAATTGCACGATGCCTGGAAACACTGAGAGAGAGGAGCTGCTCTTTTCCAAGGTTGGGAGTGCTTTTTTTTCATTTTTATTTTATTTTTTAAGCGGGGTGGCAGAGAGATGTTGGTCAAGACCCTGGCCACTTTCTACTAATGCTTTAAGAGGTTTCTACAACCTTAAATTCTAAGCAAATAAAAACTTGCAACTTCTAGAGCTGTGGAAATTTAAAAATCAAGACATCACTCCTTTCTGATCTCTGCTCCTTATTCTGCAACTCTCCCTGTGGTCCCCTTTGCTCCTGGGTCTGTCATTCCTATGGGCTTCTCAGGCATCTACAGTGTTATTCTCCACCCCTTCCTGGAGCCAGTGGCCTGGAGCCGTGCTCTGTCCCATGCCTGCCGCATCCAGGTGAAATTTAAAATAGAATGGATGGGAACCCAGTTATGTAAAAAGTCACCTCTGGTCTTCTGTTCTCATGGGAGTTAAGACCAGCTGGGGTGCCGCTGGTGTCAGTTTTCAGGGCATAAGTCTCTGTGATCTGCAGCAGAAATTCTTACAACGGGGCCCTTAGAAGTTGCGTCCTCTGATGGGCTGCCAGAGGCACAGTCCAAGGCATATCTGTGCAGGCAGACTTTTTGCTGAGTTTCCCAGGGGCTGAGAGAAAAGTACCAGAAGGAACAAGCTCCCTGGCTTCCACAACTAGTAATCTTGCAACTGTCTTTGGTGGGAGCTGGGATTTATTGCCAGCCAGCTACTTATCTGGTTCAGTAGCCTCAGCTGGTCAGAGATGACCACAGTCACAGACTCAGCCCCTCAAGGCAGCTCCTTTAAGTGAAATGAATATGCTTGAAATCTGGCTCTTCCCTTCCTAAATCCCCTGCCTAGGGGATTACTCAAAGCACTCTCCCCACCCCCATGCTGGGAAAACAAGTATGTTCTCTCCTTGTAGAATCAAGAAATCAGAGATACTTCAGAAATCTATGCAAACGTGAAATCACATGGTGCTGTTCTTCACAGCTTTCATCAAATTTAAGGGAGGTAAGCTCAGATCGGGAGATGACATTACATCAGTTCTAACTTCTTGAGCAACTAATGGCATGGTCTTTAAATCATTGTGCAGACTTGGGCACCCGAAGTATAGAAAGATTGCATAGCACAATTAAACATCAGATTAGTCTGTCAGTTAATAGTTTGTCTTTCCCCCAAATGATAGACTCAAAAGCAATAGATAGAAAATTAAGTTCTTACTTGGGGCTGTAGAAATGAACGATTTGAAATCTGTAAGTGTGTGTATGGTAGAATTTAACCCATCATTTATTTTATTCTTCAAGTCTAAATGGGGAGGATAAGGCTTAGTAGTGAAAGTAGAGATGAACTACTTTATATTTATTAATAGATACTGATTAGATTATGAAAGAGATCCTCCCTTTCATCTTCCAGGATACATAAAATATCCAAAACCTATTTTATATTTCAAATAAAATTTCATAAGTTCTCACTAGATTATGACATTGTAAATTGACCATTTAAAAATATATGTGCAGTTAAAAGAATTAATTTTCATCAAAATCCAGAAACAAACATGAATCTGAAGGTATAAAATGGGGGCCAGAAACTCAATCCTGTGCCCCTTGAGGACCAAGCACAGCTCTTGGGTAGATGAGCCCGGCCAGTGCCTAGGGTTCCTCTCCCTCCCTTCCTTCCTTCCTTCCTTCCTTCCTTCCTTCCTTCCTTCCTTCCTTCCACAACGCAGAGGTCTTCCTTGCTCCCCACACACAAGACTACATGTGCTACCTCCTCCCTCCAGTCCTGTGAGATGTCCACTGAGAGATTCATATCTAGAGGAGAGCTTTTGATAATTCCACAGATGAGAAAACGGAGATGTGATGTGGAAATGAGTCGCCCAAGATGATTACCGGCTGACTAGAGCCCCAAACACCCAACCCAGCCCAGCTTTCTTCCCAGGATTCCTCCCAGGCCAGAGAACTTTATACAGTGGAGAGAGGGAAACATCTAAATTGCAATGGGGCTTTAGGACCAAGTGTAAGGTGATTCAATAAATATTTGTTAGATAAAAGAATGAATGGGACAGGATGAGAATTTTTTTTTTAACCCGGGAGAATTCTACCTCTGAGCCATGCCCTCTGCTCTTTATTTTTATTTTATTTTATTTTATTTTTTGAAACAGGATCTCACTAGATTGCTGAGAGTCTTGCTACATTGCTGTAGCTGTCCTCAGACCTGTGATCCTTCTGTGTCAACCTCCTAAGAACTGGGATTATAGATGTGGGTCACAACACTGAGTTTAATAATTCCAGTTTGCTTTTATTGCTAAGGTTAATATAAGATGAGCAGCCTTTCTGTGAGTGGGTCTAGGTTTGGATACCTGCTGAACCCATATGTCCACCTTGAGTGTACTGGCATTTCAGAAGTCCTCTGGGGAGCAGGTAATACTTCACAGAAACATTTCATGTGTCTAAGTAGATGAGACAGCGTCTTCTGATGCCACAGCTAAGCATGTTCCAGTTGTCTTCAAAGTTCCCCCAGAGAACTTTCATCCTCCAAAGCACTGGCTAACCTTCCAAAAGGACCCATTGCCAGAAAGTTTTCTGCTTTTGAAGTACCTTTAGCCCCAAAAGAATACCCTGCTAGCTTCTATAATTTATATTATTGATAATCTCAAATAATTTATTTTGGACTTGTCTTTGGGGGAAAGGGTCCAGGTCTTTATAAATTCTTACTGAACTGGGCACACAGTAAATATTTAATAGGGCTTTTGTTGTTATTTCCGATGTGTAGCCCTGTCCTAGGTCTTCGTGAGAGCCACTCTGAGCCTGGAGAGAGGATTAGAACACACCCCTCATCTGGAGTATTCCAGAGTTCTCCAGTCAACTTCCACTTCTCTCTGTCTTGCATTTTTGCTCAAGATGGACAGCACCTTCAAAGAGTGCAAGAAACAAGACAAATAAGAAACAGGAAATCACAGAACATAATTTAAATGTGGTCGAATAGACCCTTGTCTGGAATCCTCCCTTTTGCTAAAAATAAATGCATATTAAAGACCATGAGTGTACCCCTGAGTGTGAGACTTGGAAAGTCAACTTGTTTGGTACTAGTTCTGGCTTCAAATGATTATTCTCCTGGGAGGTGAAGGAGAGGCACAAAAGGAAGGCACAGAGATTTTCCAGCCACTCCATCCAGAGGGTAATCCAGATGCAGCTGGGGTGGCTGGAACACGAACCTCTCCCACTACATTCATGTTTCCACCCAGGGTTGCTAAGACCGAGTTGAAGCCATCCCGTAGCGACCTGTTGTTGTAAGGAAGCTGTGACAGGAAGAAAGGTTAAGACACCCAGAGGTCTGGATGGGCTGTAGGCGAGGCACGGATCCCGAACGACCCCCGCAGAGCCCACTGTCAGCCAATGAGAACCTAATATTTGGGGATGATGAGATGCGGGGCCGCCACCGGGCCAATCAGGCGCCAGGCGCGGTCAGGGGGGGAGGAGATGCGAGCAGAAGCCTGGGGCGATGGAGACGCGGAGACATCAACAGAAGTTTCTCACCTTGGAATGCGAGGGACGCTCCCTCACCTCCCGCACATCTCCAACGCTGAGCAGGAGGAGGGCCTCAAGCCCCTCCCTCCTCCTCCTCCTTAAACTGCAAGGGGGTTGGGGGTTGCAGAGAGCCCCTAACTTTGCTGGCCTTCTTTTTATGTTGTCTGCAAAGAGCAAGAGGGCGTGGGACCACTTGGCCCTGGGGGACTGACCTCCGGCCTTGGGGGGCCTCTAGAGAGGTCGGGCAGAAGAGGAGTGGCCGGGGTTGGGGGACTCCGTGCGGGGCCATGGACAGAGCGGCACTCCTGGCCCTGCCCCGCCTGTGCGCGCTGTGGGCAGCCCTGCTCACGCTCTTCCCCTGCGGAGCCCAAGGAAACTGGATGTGAGTACCAGGGGCTGATGAGGTACCTGGGGTGTGTGGGAAAAGGGGTCACCAACTCCTGGGAACTTTCACCAGGGGCCGAGAGAGGCGGGGCGGAGACCCTCTGGGTGACCTAATTATCAGGAAAAGATCTGGGATTGGGAGGAGAGCCCAGAGCGGCTTGCTCTAGGGGACGCCTTGTCTTACAGGTGGTTGGGCATCGCCTCCTTTGGGGTTCCGGAGAAGCTGGGCTGTGCCAACTTGCCACTGAACAGCCGCCAGAAGGAGCTGTGCAAGAGGAAACCCTACCTGCTGCCCAGCATCCGCGAGGGCGCCCGGCTGGGCATCCAGGAGTGCCGGAGCCAGTTCAAGCACGAGAGATGGAACTGCAAGGTCGCCAGCGCCGCCGCCGCCGCACCGCTCGGGACCAGCCCCCTCTTTGGCTACGAAATGAACAGCGGTGAGTCCGGGCGCCCGGGGAATGGCAGGGGACACCGGCGACACCCCTTGACTCCCTCAAATAAAGTAAATAGCGTTTGTGTGATCCCGTGACTTTCTAAGCCTTCAAGAGGTCTCTTTGGGGCCAGATAACTGTGAGCGAACGAGGCCAGACCTCGGGTGCAGGTGCGGTCCTGGAGGAGGCATACTCCCCAGGTTTCGAGTTCAGGGGCTGCTAGGGGCCGCGGCTCTTTTGCCTGCCTGCGGCGCCCGGTCAGAGTTGGAGAAAAAGTCTGGCTGTCCTACCCCGCCGACCCCTCGGACCCTGTAGCGCCCCCCTACGTGCGTGACCAGCTGCAGAAACACCAGGTCGACGGCGGGGAATGCCTCCGCCACCGCATCTGCTTCGATTTAACCAGCTCCGTGGGCGCGCAGAGCCCGGGACCAGTGGCTAACTGAAAAGTGGACCCAGGTTTGTTGACTCCTCCGGGCACCAGGTTGATGGAATAAGGATGACTTTAAGGGACCGGTCCCCGAGGACCCAACGTGCAGCTAACCTGACCATGGCTACTTAAGCTCTCTCTCCCTTTTCTTTTCCTTCGATCTCTCTCTTCCTCTGTGCACTCCCGCATTGCAGGAAACTGCAGTAAAACAAAGTTCTTTTTCCACAAGTATATTGACTCTTTTCCCACGAAAAGGTACGGGGAGCCGGGACTGTGCCTGGAATACCAATAGATTCAAATAATTTTAGAGCCGGGCCACTGTTCGATGCGTGGTCTTATTTTTAAGTTCATTCCCTTTCTCTTGGTACCTTTGACCCTTTCCCAAAGGGTCCTTGCACACTACCGCCGCCACAGCTCCGCATTTCCCTCTCCGAGTTTTAGCCTGAACACCCTTTCCAAGGAGCCCCGAACTCCCTAGGGAGAAAAAAAGAAGTAGAAAAGGAAGAGGAGAAAAAAAAAATAGATATATGCTCTTCCCAGTTACTGAAATGCAGAAGTATTAGCTGTTGAAACGGTGTATTGAACAACGGGTGTGAAACTATTTCTGCTCCAATCTAAACATGCCAAAAGGGGGGGAAAAGTCGCCTGCTGAGTCTCTTCTAGTCCGTTCTGTTAATGTTTTAATGAAACTTTAATTTTCAAAGATTTTAGCTTGAACTTTATGGCAGTAGTACTACATACAACTATTTTAATATAGAGTCATTTTCGATAACATTTTTTTTTGTTAATGACATTACAACTATCTTATTTTTTACCTTTAAATTGTAAGAAAGTTAGTTATTATACAAAATGTTAACTCTCATATTACTATCAGTGATATGTTTTTCACAGTATCCTTTTTTTCCAGTTTTGTCTTTAATGTGAAACATTTATCTACTAGTTGCCTGGGTCTTTGCTGAATTTTAATTTGCATTCTGATATGCATTATGTATGCAAACCAAAATCACACCAAATTTGCCAGTTTGTGTTTTGTGAGTGCAGGGCATTTTAAATTTAAAAAGAAAAGCAATTTGATGTTCTTCAGGTATTTTGTTAGCACATATGGTACCCATGCAAAGGGCTTTAAATTGAGCATGTATTCTTCAGGTGCTACTGTCTATGAAACACTAAACTAGCTGCTGATGTTCATTTTAAATTTTAAAAACAAATACGACTTTAAGACAGTCTGTGACTTGCAACATATGACAGTGCCCTCAAGTGGGATAGTGGAAATTAATGTTGTCATTTTAGAGACTAGAACAATAGAAATCCTCCTTTCCAAATGTGTGCTCATTAAAACGTCCTTTGTAGAACATTGAAAATTTCCTTGCCTGGTAAGAGGACAACTATTTGTCTTGGACATGAACAGAAAGTGACATGCCTCTCTAATGTAGCAATTTGTGTTTTATTCTAGGCACCAAGGAGACAGCATTTATTTATGCTGTGATGGCTGCGGGCCTGGTGCATTCTGTGACCAGGTCATGCAGCGCAGGCAACATGACTGAATGCTCCTGTGACACCACCTTGCAGAATGGAGGCTCCGCAAGTGAAGGCTGGCACTGGGGCGGCTGCTCCGATGATGTCCAGTACGGGATGTGGTTCAGCAGAAAGTTCCTAGACTTCCCTATCAGAAACACTACAGGCAAAGAAAGCAAAGCCCTGCTGGCAATGAACCTACATAACAATGAAGCTGGAAGGCAGGTATGTGTTGTTAGACAATGGAATGAAAATCCAGAGCCTTTAACAATGCTGAACAATGCTAAGGAATAGGCTTCTGGGTGAATCCAGAAAACTAGAAACTGACATCGTTATACAGATATGTAGATGTGTGTGTGTTTCAATGTTTCATGTATGTGTTTGTATATATTTGTGTGTGGGGGAGGTCTCATTATGAGTGTGTTAAGTTTAGGCTCTGCATTTGAGGTAAGTTGAATCTTGTTAAGTTAAATGTATTAGTGGTGGTTGTAGTCTTTGTATACTTAAAGCATTAATTATAAAATAACAGATGTACAGATATCTCTTGTTTTATTGGTTCTATCCCCTTAGCTGGTTAGTGGGAAAACCAGAGTAGGATGTACAGTATCTGCCTTTCAAATGGAACTGAATCAGATATTATTTCCCCAGATTTGAATTCCGATTATATCTTTTTAAATCCACTTTTCTAAAGGGGGCAATGGTTTCTAAACCCACCAAGTTTATTCTTACTCTCTGAAGATAGCATAATATTTTATTTTGTAAAGCAAAGTTTGCTTTTTAAGGCAATGAGTTATTTTATTATAGAGAAATGTAAGTTTTTTTAAAAATTTTCATAAAATGTAGCTAAGTAGAAGGAATCTATAGCTATACTAAAAGTGTGGTTGTTTTGAAACATAGTAACCATAAAGATAGAAGGAAGGGAGATAAATCTGAGGAGCCATCACCTAACTAACTTCTTTTACCACTTTTGATTTTTTTACTTTGTTTTCTTAAAATGGAGTGTGTGTATAGTTTAATTTAACTTTTATATATTAGTGTTACACAAACAAAGGCTGAATTGTACAACAGTTGAGTCAGTTGGTAATTCATAGTGACTTTCCTAAAGGTAAAATGTTATAACTTTTTTCCACTAATATTTATTTTCTCTGTTGTAATAAACTTGTCAGGACAGGAATATCAGTGCATATTGTACATTATCATAAATATTCAATGACTTGTAAAATTCCCAGAGTAATCATTGAAATTCACCACATTCTCCTGAAGTAAATTAAAACAAGTTGCAGTATCTCTTAGGAATATTTAAAGTATATGTTGCATTTGTTTTACATTTTTGGCAAGTGAATAAGTGGGACTTATTTAGAATAGTTACAAGTTCCAGCCAGGTTGCTTTACTTGACTGCCCTACTTTAAAGTACAAAATCAGAAAATTTGGTAAATATATCACCTGATTTCAAATTGAAATTTTAATTTTAATTCAATTTGAATATGAAAGTCAAAACAGCAAACATAAAAGTCAATGGGTACCTATATAAGCTTTTCATATTTCTGTTTAGACATTTTAAAAGTTATTTTTCCTTACTAGAATAACTCTTGTCAACATTGCAGCCATAAACATGTTTCTTTCCCTTAATGTTTTACATTTTAAAATAATAAATAAGATGCTGCTTCAATTTAAATATTATCCAATAAGGAACTATTTATAATTTTTAACATATTAGTATAAAAAGAGGTTTAACATAATTAACATATGTTCCAGTAAAATTTAGAGTTAAGTTAGAAAAAAATCATAGCTAATGAACATATTTTTAAAAAAGAAACCAATTAAATGAATGTTAATTATCAACATAGAACTTAAATCTTCTTTAGCAATTTTTAAATAATTTGGTAGCAATTAAAAATAATCTAAAAAACTAGAGAGCTCATGTTACAATTAATTTTCTTAAACAAAGTTGTCTCTGAACTTATAAAAAGCCCTGAATCATCCTAAAATGTTTTTATAAGTAACATTAGATATTTAGTTTTATTTCCTCTTGTATTTTTTAAGAATTAGATAGCCATGCTTCCCTTATAACTGTTAGTAGATCCTACATTATTGTTTATATTCTGGTTTTATTAGAAGCCTGCAACTAGGCAACATGTATTCTAATCCACAATTTATTAACAAAAAATGACTTCCTCATATTACAGCAATTTTTGCTATTATTCTGTCTAGGCAGAAAATAACTCAGCCTGTGCATATGTATACATTTGGTGCAAATTTCAAAGTTTTCTCTATTGATTTTTTTTCTTTTCACATTGTTCTGGATAGAATCCTAAAATATTACAAAACATTTACCTGGCTATTTTGAAAGTACTACACTGATGTTTTTGTTGGTTCTTTTCTCATGAGGTATTATAATTCAAAACATTTTTATATTTTTCTTTCCATTGGTGGTGAGGGAGAGAGAGAGAGAGAGAGAGAGAGAGAGAGAGAGAGAGAAGAAAAAAAGAGAAGAGGAGAGGGAGGGGTGGGGAGGGAGCCTGAGAGAGAGAAGAGAGGGAGGGGTGGGAGAGAGGGAGGGAGGAGAGAAGAGAAGAGGGAGGGGTGGGGAGGGAAGGAGGGAGGAAGAGAGAGAGGAGAGGAGAGGGAGGGCTGGGGAGGGAGAGGAGAGGAGAGTGAGGGGTGGGGAGGGAGGGGAAGAGAGAGGAGAGGAAAGGGAGGGATGGGGAGGGAGGGGAGAGAGAGAAAAGGAAAGGGAGGGGTGGGGAGAGAGGGAAGGAGGGGAGAGATAGAAGAGGAGAGGGATGGGTGGGGAGGGAGGGTGAGAGAGAAGAGGAAAGGGAGGGGTGGGGAGGGAGGGGAGAGAGAGAAAAGGAAAGGGAGGGGTGGGGAGAGAGGGAAGGAGGGGAGAGAGAGAAGAGGAGAGGGATGGGTGGGGAGGGAGGGTGAGAGAGAAGAGGAAAGGGAGGGGTGGGGAGGGAGGGGAGAGAGAGAAAAGGAAAGGGAGGGGTGGGGAGAGAGGGAAGGAGGGGAGAGAGAGAAGAGGAGAGGGATGGGTGGGGAGGGAGGGTGAGAGAGAAGAGGAAAGGGAGGGGTGGGGAGAGGGAGGGAGGGGAGAGAGAAGAGGAGAGGGAGGGAGGAGGAGAGAGAGCAAACACAATAATAAAAAACCAAAACAATAACAATAACAACAACAACAACAATAACAAACCCCAAACAGGTTTCCAGGATATTACCTAACATGTAAGAACAATTGACTCAGTTTCCAGTATTGGCAATTAGAATTTTAATCTATTAGGCATATTTGTCTGAGTTAAGTTCAAAGTCTGCATTCAATTGAGCTGATTTTTCTAGTCTCAAAATCCCAAACTCAAAATGTAGGAAAGTGTTCAGAGAAATGTGGGTACTGGCGCTTAGTAGTGCTGTGAGCAGGATAGATGATTTTCTAACCGCTGACCTTAAATACTCTGATTCCCACTTGGTTTCTGACACCATTCCTAAAGTTATAACTCCAAGAATAATGTTGCTAAACAGTGATTGGCTAACATTATGATGTGATGTCTTCCAGGGGCAGAACTTCTGGGAATAATGTGACTTGGAATATTTATGGGTATTTCTTTTGGTGTGCTTAAAATATTTCCATTCTTACCATGTCCACCTCATAAACTTTTAAGTTTCTCTACCCCATAATTTGTTTTATGATGAGTAGCTCAACGAAGTGGGAAGGGCCGGGCCCCAACTTTTCATTGACCTGTTTCAAGAATATTTATAAGTAGTTGAACAACACATCAGTGTTTTGCTTTTCAGCAGGTTCAAATATATTTTTGGACCAAAAGTTACAAAATAAAATAGAAATACTACACCCGTTCAACACTGTGTCGCAGTTTTCATTAAAAAAAAAAAAAAACTTAAACAGATCATCTGATAGCTGACAAAATGAAATGTTAGTCACAAAATGTTCCGCAACAATTTTCTGGCCATTCCTGTAAAATTTGGATAAAATAATATGCTGGAAAACAATCTTTGCTGCATTACCTCTGAGTCAAAATTGTCGGACCAATCAGTCCCTAAACCACTTCTTAAGTGGTTCCTATTTTTATATCCAGTACTGATGATACATCTTTCCTATTTCACTTCATTAAACATTTTATCAAACCAAAACTTACATGAAGAACCCAGTAGATTAGATGCCTCCCTCCTAATTGCTCGCCCATAGTTTAAAAATGTTCCACTAAAATGCGCACATCTGTTTGCAATAGTTAACAAAACATTCCTCTGTTAATATCGTTATAAACCTTAACAATTCAACTAGAGTAGAGAAAGGAATTTTCTCATAACCACACACAACTCCTTCAGTTGCTATTCTCTTACTTGTCCTGTTAACAGAAAATGAAGGCACTATTACTGTGGCTCAGAATGACACTTTAACAGTAATTAAGATCCCTAGCAGAAAAGATCCAGAATATACTTTGGGGGGATGCTCATGAAATCTCCTTAGAGATTCTTGCATTTTTCACTTTAATTTTTCTCTGTTCTACTGGAATTATTGTTCTCTGTATAAAAACATTATATATCACCTGCTCATTAAGTACCTAAAGCAAAATACATTTCTTCCTATAAAACTAAATCAAGTAAAATAATTTATGAAGTTCCTTGAGAAACACTAAATTCTATAGAATTAAAGTGTGTGTGTGTGTGTGTGTGTGTGTGTGTGTGTGTGTGTCTGTCTGTCTGTCAGCAAAATTGACATTTCATAAAATTCTGAGTGGTGATTTTATTGATTTAATTTAATTTCCATTTGGCCAAGTTTCATTCTTGAATTTGGGATATCCTTGTATCATGAGGATATAATTATTCAAATTGCATATCATATTATTGGGATCTTTCTACTTAAAGTTTGTTTATATATGTAGAGTCTAGGATACAAAAATATGTCATATTATTTCTTATAATTATTACTGGGTCACTTAAAATTCAAAAGTAATAGAATTAAACTTTTTAAAATTTTGTCCTTGGAAAATTATAAACCTAAGGTGTTTAAAAGGATTGGTATTCAGTACGGGAGAATCAACCCAAAACTTAAGTACAAATTTAGTTGGTGATAAAATAGAATTTGAAAGTCCCTTTTTATCCTTCCAACCAAGGAAGCAAGTGTTTCACTTTAACAGATGAACACTGCTGAGGACGGGCTAACGCCGCAGAATTAGAAGAGAACCCTTAGGCTAACAGTCTCTTAATGTCTTTCACATTTTCAGAGTGACTCTGCTATTTATAAAGACAATTTTTATTACTTCCTCTAGATCAGGTTATCAACAGAGGATGGGCTAAACTGTCCCACTGAGAACTAATCAGTCCTTAAGAATTTGATGAGCATCGATTCTGCTCTCCATGCGTTGCAAATAGACAATACCTTACATGATGTCCGAACCAGTAAATAGCAGGAAAAGTCAGGTTCTCTATCATGACCCAGAGGAAAAGACAGCTTGACATCAAGGGATGACTCTAAGGAACATTGATCAGGCTTAAAACAAAGAAACATACGTTCTCAGGGTTCTTGGTTTTCTTGATACAATTTATTTTGCTTTTGACTAGCACTGATTGAATTCTCTTCCCATATCCTTCAAACATATAAGATCTGAACAAAGGTAGGCAGATGGCATTCATTTGAACATTTATTTGGCTCGAGATATCTTAAAATATTGAAGGCTTTGTAATTATCAAAAGCCATAAATCAAACCAAATAAACCAGTGCACGGCATAGTATGAACTGTTTTTATTTCGGCACCCTTTGCCCTGGGTTAATAAGAAATAGACACATTTATTAGCTTTTTGGTCTTGTGAATTAAAACAGATCATGCACCATGTTCTATAATGGACAGGGTTTAAATATTATCCTGTTTATTATTTTTAAACATTACCAAAAAGTATCAAACATCATACAAATCAATACTATATGCTTAAACTGGGCATGATGCTGCCCACTTGTATTCCTGGTACTTGGAGGTGAGAGAAGAGAGCAGGTTTCAGGACTTCAGCAAACAGTGAGACTCTCATTAACCTAATGAGACTCTGTTTCGAAATAAAAATAAAATAGGGCTTGGGGTGTAGCTGGAACGTAGAATGCCCTTGGGTTCAATTTCTAGTGCCACACACACGAAAAAAAACTTCTATTTAATGTTGCAAAAAAAATTGTAATTGTTTGAAATAGTCCATATTAGTTTCAAAATTTTAATGTATTAGAAAATTCTGAAAATATGGCAATGTTTGGTTTGTTTCAAAATAGCAAGTATAGCTCCTTTGCTTATGGGTTTCATAAGAACTTTAAGTGGAATTTAAACTGTGAGGTTTTTCCTTTTTTTTTTTTTTTGATGAGATTACATAATACCAGTTCCAAGTTACTGAATGGATGGATCCATTTTTCATTTTATCCAGCACGTTGACAACAAGTCAACTCGACAACTAGTCCTGACGATTTATTAATCTGCCCTGCCATCAGCTGGGGATTGAAGGGAGCTATGCTGGCTCGCCTGGTATGTGTATGAGGTTAGAGCCCTAAAGTTTTGAAATCTCTGTATTGCTTTTGTGCTATTGAGCTCATTGAAGCTTTTTAACTGAACTCTTATTTCTCTCTGTCTTCACAGAAAGGGAGCATTTAGACCTCAATATACATCAAGCCATGGGGTATTACAAAATATATGTAATCTGAGCTGGGCGTGATGGTGCACACTTGTAATCTCAGTACTTGGGAGACTGAGACAGGAGGATCACAGGTTCACAGCCAGCCTCAGCAACTTAGTGAGGCCCTCCGCAACTTAGTGAGACCCTGTTTCCAAATAAAATAAAAAATAGGACGGGAGGTATAGCTCAGAGGTAGAATGCCCCTGGGTTCCAACCCCAGCAACACAAATACATACACATATATTTGTGGTACTGGGGTTGGAATCTCATTTAATTCCTCAGTCTGTCTTTTTTGTGTGTGTGTGTATGTGGTACTGGGGTTCCTGGAAACCCTTCTACCTCCAGGATACACTCCCAGACCTACTTTATACTTTTTTATTTGGAAACAGGGTCTCATAAGACAGCGAGGCTGGCTTCAAACCTGTGTGATCCTCCTGTCTCTGCCTCCCAAGTGCAGGGATTACAAGCTTGCTCCACCACGCCTGGCTCTCTGTCTTAATTGAACTTGGTGCCTAGAAAATAAAAAAAAATTATGATCTTTATTCTCTTACTGTTTCATCTGTTAGAATACTATTATTGATCACCAAGAATAGGATATATGTTTTGAATTAATTTATCAGAAAGGAGGAAGAATTTGCTGGAAGCAAATATCCTGTTTAACCCCTTCTCCTTTTAACCAACTTAACTCGATTAGTTAGGGTTTCTCATGTGGCCTGTGATTATGGTCTGTAACCATGTCTTCCTATCCTACCCCAACCCCTAGGAATGTAACTACTTCTATAGTGATCAAGCCTAAGAAGTATCAGGTGAATCATGGGTATTGTCCCTGGCTATCATTTAGCATCATTGGATAGCTTGCTCTAGCCAACAAAATCAGAATCTCAAGGGTTTGTGCCTGGGTTATCTGTAAAGTTCCACAATGTTTCTATAAATAATGAGAGTTGAGGGCATGTGTTCCATCAGTTCTTCTCAAAAATTTTAATGTGCGGATCCCCACTACCTGGGGGATCTTGTTAAACTAGAGATTCTGGTTCTGGGATTCTGGGGTAGTGCTGGAGAGCCCTCACTCCTCACAAATCATGCTTGGGCTACTGGTCCATGAATATTATTCTGAGTAGCAAGGTACTAGGTACTTGATGGTATCAGGTGCATATAGGCATATGTGAGCATCCTCCCACAATCAAACTTGAGTGGAGTATTAGAAATAAAAGTAATTTCCTGAGCCGGGCATGGTGGTGCACTCTCACTCTTGTAATCCCAGCTTTTAGGAGGCTGAGACAGGAGGACAGCAGTTCTCAGACAACCTCATCTACTTAGTGAGGCCTTTGCAACTCAGTGAAACCCTGTTTCAAAAAAAAAAAATAGTAATAATAAGGCTGGGGTATAGCATGGAGGTAGAATGTCCCTGGGTTCCATCCCCAGTACCACACACACAAAAAAAGTAATTTCCCTTTAGTATCTCAAATAAACTCTTATAAGAACATAAGCATGGCCTACTACTATTTTAAATGCAGCTTGGAAAGATTTATTCTGCAGTGTCAAGACATTTGGACAAAACTAAAGTACAGAACATTTGAATCGTAAACAGAAAGATCCTTTATATTCGAACCCATCATTTCAATATAGGAGGAAGCAGATGCAGAAAGTTAAGTGATTAACTTAAGCATGTTTCTATTGTTGTACAAATCATTCCATGCGCGACCTTTAAACACAATTACTGTTGGTTTCAGGCAGTGGCCAAATTGATGTCAGTGGACTGCCGCTGCCACGGAGTTTCTGGCTCCTGTGCTGTGAAAACATGCTGGAAAACCATGTCTTCATTTGAAAAGATTGGCCATTTGTTAAAGGATAAGTACGAAAACAGTATCCAGGTATCAGACAGAATAAAGAGGAAAATGCGCAGGAGAGAAAAAGATCAGAGGAAAATACCGATCCATAAGGATGACCTACTCTACGTTAATAAGTCTCCCAACTACTGTGTAGAGGATAAAAGACTGGGAATCCCAGGGACTCAAGGCAGAGAATGCAACCGCACGTCAGACGGCGCAGACGGCTGCAACCTCCTCTGTTGCGGCCGAGGCTACAACACCCACGTGGTCAGGCAGGTGGAGAGGTGCGAGTGCAAATTCATTTGGTGCTGCTATGTCCGCTGCAGAAGGTGTGAAAGCATGACTGATGTCCACACTTGCAAGTAACTACTCCATTCAGCCTTGAGCCAGACTCTTCAGCGATGTACGGCAATGTTGTAAGCCAGAGGGCTCTAGGTACCTCTCCTGTGCGGGGCTGGTGGACCTGACTTTGCATTGGAATTCCAGGATCCTTGGGTCTCTGGGGTATCCTTTACCTGACTGATATCCAACCTCACCTTGATCATGTGGTTGCTTGGAATTCTAAAGCCGAAAAGGTTTGCATTCATCTTTTGGTGGTTGATAGAGAAGGCAGATAAATCTGTTTTAAGCAAAAAAAGAGAACAAGAAAAGAGCCCTCATTCTGGAGACATGGTCCATATTCAGAAGATCCTCAATTATGGAACTCAATTATGGTGGGTGAACATTAGTTATTTTTTGAAAGACACCTCTTATAGCAGTAAAAATGAGTAAACATGAATCCCATTTATTATTTGGGTATTTTAATCAAAGAAATTATATTCAGAGTTTGTGCACAGATGGATGTTGAAAACTTAACGCATGTGTCGGGTATTCACTTACCCTGTATGCGCTTCAAAAGAAGGACAATTGAAAAGAGCCTTCATAAAGCAATGCAGCAAACATTCGTTAGAGTTAATGCCAAACAAAAAGAAGCAAAATATAAAAAGCAAAACGTGCAAATGGATTTTGAAGTGCCTTTAAACCACCACAAGCATTTGTCTAGAAAAACCTTCATATGGTGTATGGCAATCTTTGATCTTTGGATCCATACTTTTATTACAGTCCAGGTTCCACTGTTGGCAAATGCACCTCTGAGATCCTGGGGGAGGGAGATGCTGGAAATATGTGGGAAAGTAGAAGTTAAAAATATAAAAGGTTCTCATATGTTGTAAAGAAAAGCACTCTTTAAATGTGTAAAGACAGTATTTTGTATAGTATTTTGCTAAAAAGTTTTATATTTTGTAAATATAGTATTTAAATTATATGACAAATATTTAAACTTAAGACATTTGTTGCCAACACCCAAGTTAAGGCAATAAGATTATCTCAGACATAAGATTAGCCTGTGTTTCTTTTTCATACTATTAACTATGACCTTTTTTTTTTTAACATTGAGAAAGGTAAAAGAGCAATTAGTGACTGGGATATGTTTTACTTACCCAAATGACAATTTTATAAGTATCGAGCATTGTTATTTCAGTAATCTGACTAATTAAGTACTCTTTTCACATTAGTTTTGCTTAACTCATAAGGTTATTGGTTATTATAATAAATTATATTGTAAAAGTCTTAACTGGGAAAAAAAGATCTAAATCAGAGTAATAATCTGTGGATTTGATATCCTGGATATTTATTATATTGTATGTAATGCTGCATTTCCATTTGAATGTGGAGTTTATTTGTTTGTTTGTTTGTTTTGGTAGTACTGGGGATTGAACCCAAGGGCAGTCTGCCTCCAAGATATACCCCAGACCTATTTTACTATTATTTTTATTTTGCAACAGAGTCTCTCTAAGTTACTAAGGCTGTCCTTGAATCTGCAATCCTCCTGTCTCAGCCTCCCAAGTATTGGGTTTACAGGCATACACCACAATGCCTGACTGAGTGGTCTTTAGTGCTGTAATATTTATGCATGTAAATTCATCATATTTTACAAGGTTCCTGGTAAAAATTACAGGTCTTTACTTAAGGTTTTGTTGCAACATAAATGCTTGTTTTTATGCATTGTTAGTATTTCAGTATTATATAGAAAAATAGATGTTCAAAGTTCATAATGGATAAAGAAAGACTATTTTAATTAACAAGATAAATGTTTCTCTGCTCCAAAAGCTTCATTCTATTTCCTTTTTATTTTACTTATCAAGGCAGAAAAAAATTAAACCCACGGGAAATGTCTGTTTTCATATTAAAATCAAGACTAAACGTTTGACTATAACCCTTAAAGATTACCAAAGTTATTATTTACTAAATGACTTAGAAATTGCAGATATAATGCTTCCTTGAAAGTGTTTTCCAATTGTAACTGCTGAATAGAGTAACCTGAAACAACACTTATTCTCATGTTCTGTTTGCAAAATAAAGTCTATTTTAACTTCATTGAAAGTAGGGACCACTTTTTAGGAGGATGCCTATAGTGTCCATTATTAACCAATTTTATTAATTAGAAAACTTTTCATAATTATTGTATCAATTAACTATGAGAAGCAGACAGCCTCTAACTTGCTACTCCATTACTGCTCAGTCACTACTTTATAAACAGGATGTGAACTGGGGCTCTTCTTTTTCTTTTCCTTCTCATCCTCGACATGCCGTCAAAGTCATCCTTTCTCACTTCAAGCTAATTTCTGACATTGTCTCCTTTTTCAGCCTCCACAACATGCTGAACCCTCCACACAAGCCCTCCCATTCTAGCAGCTCCAGGTTCTCTATTGTTCTTAGTAACAGGGCTACTCATTCTCCTGTCACTCATTTTAAGGAAAGAGAGGCCTCGTTCATTCCAAGGAAGACAGAGATTATCTTCTTTTCTGGCTGCTCACCCAGAAGAAATAAATTTTTATTTCCCAGAAGGCTTAGCATAGGTCATCTGCATCTCATTGGCTTTAACTGGCTAAATATACCTGTCTCAGAACCAATCACAATGGTCATTGTGGGGGGAGGTCACTGGGGGGAGGGAGTGGGCATTAGGAACTCAACATATTGATTGACCTGGGACATGCAATGTTCTGCTGCCCAGTGTTCAGGCACCTTTTACTGGTAACATAATACCCTGGTTTTCCTTTGTTCTCAAGCCCTGTCATTTTAGTTGGCATGAAACCCACTGCCCGTTCCAGCAAGGGCCATAATTGCCATGAGACAGATCAGTGTGCAGTTTCTGGCATCACACAGGACTCACAGCCAAACAAAGCAAGCCTAAAGTTCTGGACTGTGTGGGCACAAAGTGCCTTGATTTATTTAAATGACCTTATCATGTTAAAAGGGGGAGTCCTCTAGTGTATCATTTTCAGTTTAGGAGTTAAAGTCTTTTTGTTAATTGGAACTGCCTGATAGAAAAAAATGGCAAGGGGCAATAATTCACCTTGAAATCAAAGCAAGAAAAACATAAAATACATTTTTTGTTACAGCTAAGGAACTTGACTGAAAGAATTTCTCTGATAAGAGGACCTTTATGCAACATGTTAATTTTTTTTTAATTTTTTGCAGATCTGAGGATGGAACCCAGGGGCATTCAACCTCTGAGCGACACCCCGTGCCCTATTTCCCTATTTTTAATTCTTTAATTTGAAACTGGGTCTCACTAAGTTGCGGAGGGCCTCACTAAGTAACTGAGGCTGTCCACCAACTGTGATCCTCTGGTCTCAGCCTCCCGAATGCTGGGATTACAAGCATGCGCCAACACACCTGGCCATGTTAATTCTTTTTAATATAAACAACGGCATTATTTTTTTATCCCCAATTTAGGTAGTTTTATAAAGAAATATGAGAGTCATACAAGACTAACAAGAATATTTTCTTTATAAATGTTTACATGCCTACCACCTTATATATTTTTACAGCTTTGGAATCACGAGATATTCAGTCAATATTTTAAAAACACACTTTTATTTCCTGAAATATTGTCAGAGAAAAAGATACAATATTTATTTTTCTTAACTTAAAATGTGGATGCAGAAAAGCTCATCAAAATATTGATTTGTTGTCCTTGGGTGAGTTGCTGATACTTCCCCATATCACTTCCCACAGGTCATCAAAGACCCCCCAAATATCCCTAATTAAACTAACCCTTTGGAGCCAGTTAGCTAATCTAAAGCATTATGATCCACTAGGCTAACTTAATGGAAGAAAAATTAAAACTTAACCAGGTGTGGTGGCACATGCTTGTAATCCCAGCATTTGGGAGGTTGAGACAGGGGTTAGTGGACAGCCTTAGCTACTTAGTGAGGCCCTTTGCAACTCAGTGAAACCTTGTTTCAAGATAAAGAACAAAAAATAGGCCTGGGGGTGTAGCTCAGAGTAGAATGCCCCTGGGTTCCATGTCAGTATGGCAAGAAAAAAAAAAAAAAAGAAAAATTAAAACTTTACCCCAGGAACACTCCCCAAGACAAGCTCTCCCTAAGGAGAGCTTGGGCTAGGGTACCTTCTTCCTAGTTTCAGATTTACTCTAGGTAAGGTATGATATCATAACTTTTTGGGAGAGTATTCCATGTGATACAACTTGAAAAGAGACACTGTGGTACACCCGGGACTCATCTTTGAAAGAAAATAATATTAGCACTGCTGGGCATGATAGTATACACCTTTGATCCCAGTTCTTAAAAGGCTGAAACAGAAGGAACACAGGCTTACCAGCTTCAGTAGCTTAGCTGAACCTTGTTTCCAAATAAAAAATAAAATAGGGCTGGGTGTATAGCTTAGAGGTAGAATGCTCCTAGGTTTAATCCCCAGCACCCCCCCGACACACACACGTATACACACTACTAATATTAACAAACACTTAGCACTCACCATATATCACTCATTAGACTGGTAGATGTATAGATATCTAATCCTCAAGGCAACTTCATATAGTAAGTACCATTATTGTGGGCCTTATTTTAGATGGAGAAACTGAGACACAGCACCTGTAAGTGAAGTGACCAGCCCAACATCACACACAATTGACTGGCTTCAGCATCTGTGCCTATAACCACATCGATATGTGCTTCTCACCATATTGAAATTGTCAGTAGGCTATGTTTACAGTATACCATTCAAAGGGTTTGGGGATTTGTAAATTAATGAAAATTGCAGGATTTTCCCCCATGGCTTGGTTACATAAACTTGGTTGAGGAGAGGAAGGAAAGTGATGGGAGAACTGAGAACTGAGGTTTGCCATGAAATATAATTAAAATACCCCATTCCTTGATTGCTAAGCTCAAAGTGATTTAAACTGACTTCTACTTGAGATCCCAATGGGGCCATGAGTTGGACTGTGTAAGAATCTAGCGATCATTCCAAGACGAAATGACTCCGGGAGAAGATCAACCTAATTTAGTTCGACGTAAAATAAATACTTACATCCTTTTTATTATTGTGCTTACAGCCAATTGTTACATAAGGTGTTATTTTTAATAGCTGGATGAAATTTACCATTTGTAGTGACTTGTATTCACATCGAAAGAAAAAACACTAGAGGTGGTTTGTACCAGATTAAAACCTTTTGAAACAAAATCGTGCTAGAAAATGCAACCTCTCCCCATGTGATTTTAAAGAGAAAGTAATAAACATGGACCAACTCAACACAAAGTAAAATTTCACATGAGACTTTTTCATTTACAGAATTAGTGAAAGTACTTGATTTTTTTTTTTTTTTTTGCGGTACTGGGATGGAATCCAGGGACAATCAACCTCCAAGCTACACCCCCCAGCACAATTTTTTTTTTTTTTTTTACTCTTTATTTTGAAACAGGGTCTCATTGAGTTGCAAAGGGCCTCACTTAGTAGCTGAGGCTGTCCATGAACCACGACCCTCCTCTCTCAGCCTCCTGAATGCTGGGATTGCTAGCCCACACCCTGCACACTTGATTTCTAAGAACGGGTAAGGCAGAAAGAGTAAGGGATTCAGGACACCCTGTTTCCTGTTAAATGGCATATGAGGTCTCAAGGTGACTCACCTCCACAGATCCAAGGAGCCTTTTCTGCTATATTTAGTAATAATCTAACACCTGGTCATAACCCATGTCTAACTGGTCATTTAGCCAACAAAAGGTAAGTACACTCCTTTGTTGCCCCTAATTTCTCTTTGATGAAGGAGGACTATCACCATATTAAATTGAACTTCTTTATTTATTAATTGTGGTACTGGTACTGAACCAGTGGTACAGGGATATTTTACCTGTGACACTGGGAACAGAACCCAGGGGTGTTTTAACTGAGCTATGTAACACCATTCCTTTAACTTAAAATGAAAACATTTTTTTTGAAATGGGGTTCTCACCAAGTTACCCTGCACTGGGTCAAACCTGTCTCAGCCTTCCAAGTTCCAGGAGAACAGGTATTTATCATTTTGCCTGGCAAACGACACATTTAAATACACCTCAAAGACTTTCTAAACCAAGGTATTGATATACAAAATATAAGTCAATGATTAACAATTTACTCTCAGTGCAGAACCCTCACTTTTCACTAGTCTTAAGTATTCATTCCTTCATCTTCCACTCCTTGGCAAACAACTAATTTTTGTTCCTCCAAGTAGAAACAGCATACGGAAAGCGGTGCATGGTGGTGCACACTGGTAAATCCAGGACTTGGGAGGCTGAGACAGGAGGATCAGACAGAAGATCACGGGTTCACAGCCAGATCAGCAACTTAGTGAGGCACCTCACAACTTAGTGATACCTGTTTTAAAATAAAGTATAAAATAGGACTAGGGGTATATAGCTCAGAGGTAGAATGCCTCTGGGTTCAATCCGCAGTACCACAAACAAAAACAAAAAATCATATGGCAAAATAGGAAAGCTGAATCAGTGGGATAAATCCTCCCTGGCTTAAGGGAACAGGATAAATAACTTTATAAATTGAAAGATAACTTCATTATTTGAGAAATTGTCAGCTCGACAAGTTTTTTCTTTCCCTAAGTTCCCAACTCATCACTTCTTGAGAAACCATGCTTGACATTTTCTGAAAATATAGAAACATCAATCTCAAAATCCCAGTTGCCACAACTTCCATCATGGCTCACATCCGACACTCCCAGGACTTTGGGTAACTGTAAGGAAAACCACTCCAGAATGCTTCCCTAATAGAATTTTAGCACCCCCTTGTGAGGAAGGTATTCACAATTCAGCCTTTCCACCTCATTCCATTCAAGTTTCACATTTCTAGGAGAGTTCAGGGCAAGCTCATTCACTTATTTCAAACCTCAAGTCCTCTCCATGAGGGAGAACTGAAAGCTATTTAGAACAGGACATATTCCCCAGGTAAGGCTTAGGCCAGACTTAGGGGTGAGAGCTTATTCCTCACATCTAGGGAAACTCACTAGTTTACCTGGGCATCCTCAACTCTGAAGGACTAACATATTTCCATGAAACAACATATTTCTAACGAGAACTCCCTGCATTATTTGCTTTTTAACCTTTCCCCTGCTCAGAGCTGGAACTCACAAGTCATTTTCCTTGGAGTTCATTTCTGTTCTTGTCAAATAAAACACAAAGCACTTCCCTAATGAGTCTCCCAGCAACACAGGGGTATATATAAGCAAAAGAAACTTTTGGAGCTGAAATTGAAAGGTAATTTAAAGGATTTCCATGTTTGTATCAACATCTGTTAAGTGACAGAATGCAAAACTCACACCAAATTTTTAGGATGAGAGAACTTGTCAGACTCATATCTGGCTCTTATTTAATACCTGAGCATTACCTGCCTCTGCTTGAAGAGATATACCTACCGAAAATAGCACTCCTATTTGATAAGTAAGAGTTCCCCATCGTCCATTTAATTCCACTGGTGACTTGGAAGGCTAAGATTTGGCAAGAGTTTCACTGGTCCCAGGACTGGTCTATTCATCCCATCACACCAGATCCAGACAGTACCAACATCACAGGCAGCAGGACTTTAGTGAATAGTACATCATGGAAAATGTCTGGAAATCAAGTCATATATTTGAAATACTTACCAGTGTAAGAAATATTTTGATTCCAGAAAAAAAAAAGTTTCAAAATTCCCATTCGAGAAACTCCTCTTGAAACACCATCTGTGCAAACGTGACGGTAAGGAAATTCACGGGCCCTGAGAGTCTAATGCTGGTGTGCAACTGATTCCCAGTATCTCACCTGCCTTACCACTGTGTCTCCCTGCCCTAAAATAGAAGCTGGGGTGAATGGTCAGGTTATGAGCAGGAAAGATCAAGGTCTGTGCTCCCTGAGAGCCTCAATGGGCTGCTGCCACAGGAAGGAGCAAGCAGGATTCCCTGTCTCTTTGGCCGAAGTCATACTCTTTCCTTTTAAAAGCTGGGCCAGCCGGGCGTGGTGGTGCACGCTTGTAATCCCCGCGCTTGGGAGGCGGAGACAGGAGGATCGCGCAGGTTCGAAGCCAGCCGTGCTGGCGTAAGAGACCCTGTTTCAAAAATATAAAATAGGTCTGGGAGTGTAGCCCGGAGGAAAAAGGGCTTCCAGGAACCCCAGTACCACAAAATAAATAAAAAAATAAATAAAAGCTGGGCCAACGGGCGTGGTAGCGCACGCTTGTAATCCTCGCGCTTGGGAGGCAGAGACAGGAGGATCGCGCAGGTTTGAAGCCAGCTGTGCGCGCTGGCTTAGGAGACCCTGTTTCCAAATAAAAATGTTAAAATACGTCTGGGAGTGTAGCCCGGAGGTAGAAGGGCTTCCAGGAACCCCAGTACCACCAAAAATAAATATATAAATAAAAGCTGGGCCAATAAAGGAATCACTTCCCTTGGCATTGTGTACATATGTGAGAATATCAGTATCAATTTCAATACCTCATATAGCAAAGAGTGGGAATGGGGAGGGAGCCAGGTGCTGTGGGCATGTATGTCACTATCATGATGTACATATGATGTGAGACCATGATACACCATAAAAGTATGTGTATGTATAGATATATACATAAAAGCTGGCCCACCAAGTGGGACATTTGAAATGGTAATGGCCTAAAGACACACAAAAGTGTGAATTCCAGGTTGAAGGAGAACTTGGTGCCAGGGTGCAATGGAAAGTCAGAAGCTTGAAGGTCAGGACAACCTCTAAGGAATAGCTGTATCACTTCTTGGGGTCTTACTGGTTTGGTCTCCCTTCTTGTTTGTTAGGATGAGACTGGAGACCTAGAGAGAGTGGCTTGTTAACTTTTCTTGATCTAAAATGTCAATAGCCTACAAGGTACATGGCTTAGTATATAAGCAATACTACAAGTTTCATTCAATGAGTTGGTACAAGCACACTAGTACTCTGCCTGTTTTACAAGTGAGGAAATTGAGTTTCTTAAGTTCTTCCTGTTATAAACAGTGGAATATAGAAGGCTACTCAGGCAAGTCTTCTAAAGCAGCATGCTACCCTGTCTCCTTACTACAGAATTTTCTTCTTAAGGTTTTAGGCCCTTTTCTTTCAAGCTATCAAGCGAAACAAATACAGGCCAAGTATGTGGAACATATGAGCTTGAAGACTCATAAATTAACTTTCCCTGACAAAAGGGAACATCTTTTATCAATTTATCCTCAACTTGTTCTTTCAATACTGAATGCACTCTAGGTCATCATAATTTATGCACAGCTAACCCAACATGAGTAAGGTGATGGCAGCAAGTTGTATGTGTGAACTAGCTGTCCTGGGAAGACCGTCTTCCCTATGCTAATAAACTGCCTGTGGGACAAACCCAAGAGAAACATTTACTCTGTTTCTAACCGAAGGGCCGGCCAATCCCTTTTCCTTCTGACCACCCACGGAAGAGACACCCAAGTATTCCAAGTGTTTTTTCACTACAGTTGCTCTTGGGGTTGTCTGCCCCTTGTTGGACTTGAGGAAGGTTGTTAAGGGTGGAAGAGCCTCTTAGATGCCCTGGAGGGGTTTCCACCATGCTGCTGGCTCCTCTTCTGAGCCCCCCCCCCCAACCATGCTGCCTGGAACCAACAGCCAGCCACTCGCTGGCTCCACCCGCCTTGCCCTCCATCTGGCCCTTGATTTGACTGCAACCTCAAGAAAGGTGGTTGTCATAGGAGAGAAACAAGGCCCAGCTAACTGGAAGGAGCTTTGAAGGGGGTGGAAATTAGCTAGCTATTATTGGCCTGTGACAATCAAAAACCATGCATGTGGTAGAAAAGTCATCCTGGCAGGAGATGGGAAAAGAGCCTTTCTCATGAATACTTTCAAAAGGTGAAACCTGTTCCTTTATTCTGCAGCTCTAAATTTATACATATCCATTGCTGTCTAAGAGGTTGAAATAAATGAGAGAGCAAGTGACAAAACTTGTACCTGGTCGACAGGTGATTTGTTCCTCTCATATTCATTGGAAAAGGCATTCTAAATACATGTCTGCTTTTCGCCACTCTACTCAGTGAGCACATTCTTTCATTTAGAAAGGGAGTGGAGATGGGGGTCAACCAAACAGAATAAAATTATATTATTTTTGGTCAAATTATTTGTAATTTGTATAAACTTTAAAGCATAAAGTAAAATACAAAGCTAAAATGAACTTTCATCTATCATGAAATTATAAAGTTCATTTAAAAACAAATACAATGCAGAAAAACTGATAAATTTCACTTTAATCAAACTCAGGAAGATGAAGACTGGCTCAATTTTCAATTCCCCAAATATTACTTATTTTCTATTTCCTTTGCTCTATTTTAACATTCATACAACAATACACTTGTTCTAGGATGTATCTGTGATTGCAAAAGAAATATACATCCACAAGCCCTTAAACACCATTTAAACTACTAAGATATCAATGTTATACTTCTTGTTTTAATAAAGAAAATCCTTAACATTAAATGAGAATTGTTTCATTTATAATGCTGCCTTTAAAGGGATCTGAAAATAAAACAGTGAAATTATTGCTTCCAAAGTTAAGTTGGCACAATCTATACAGGATAAAATTCAGACAAAACCAAACTGCACCAAAGCAGTCATATAATCAATTTTTATCCCTTATTTCAACAGTTTATACACCCGCAAAAGTCATTTTTTTTAGTCTTTAGGGATGTCCTGCCATCCAGATACTTAAATTCTACATATGTTAAGGTATACCCGGAGGGTATTATTGTGTTTAACCACAGCATTTAATTTTTTGCATGTTAAGCAGTACAATAAATATTTCAAAAAACCTTATTGTGAAGTTTCATAGTGTATTACTTTGTCAGATAATACAAAAAATTTACAATGCAAAACGAAGATTATTTATTTTCATTATTTAAAAAAGGCAACATTTATTGTACAATCCCTTGAACTGTAAAATAGCTATTCTTTTAATTTACAGAATCGAGGGAAATGTTTTGAATGTCAAAATATACATGCTGAATGTGATTTAGCATATAAGCACCAAAAATCTAAAAAGTTTACAAAAACTTTAAACATATAAGGTGCATTTACTCATGAATTACATTCAGTTTGAGGAAAGAAACAGTACCTCAAAGGTTATTAATATTTAAGAAATATCCGAGAAAGGTCCAACTTACAGAAAAACTAACAAATACTGCTTCCAGGTTTTTTTTTTTTTTAATATAAACCATCTAAAATTTAGGTTTGAAAATTTTAAGTGTGGCCTTATACTGTAAACGGAAGTTTGATCATTAAATTCGCTTATGTTCCAGTTTTAACACATGTCAGACTCAACAGATATTTCATTCCCTAAAAACAAAACAAAACATAACTGATTCATTTAGTGAATATATGAGTCTAAGGAAAAAGTTAGATCTACATTTTTACGCAGACTTGAGCAAAAAGTCACTTGAAATGTTACCAGTCTTCTCAGTATTTGGGACTTTTCTAAATATGCCACTAGAGCTTTGGACAATGACTGCCATCATGAAGTTAGATGAAGTAAATACAGAATCTCTTGGTTTACAAATCAAAACATGACATTAAGCACTCCTCTTTTCACACTACGTGATCAATCAATGGCGATAACAAGTAAATAAAGAAACGATATGCTTGTACCGCTGTGAACGTGTTACTTCAACTGTTCTGAACAACCGAATCCCGTGGAGATGGGGACCTGGCCCGGTTCCCCAGTTCTGCGTAGTTTTCACCGCCAGTCTCACTCCCAATGGCTCATACAGAACCAAGTTATACACACTGCTCACACCAGAAGCTATTCTGAACACCATCTACATTTATAGACTGACTTTTTACTGAGTGTATTAAAAAAAGATTTTGTTGTGCTTTTCACGTATCTGACGTAAGTTTTCACATCGAACTTTTTATTTCTTGGTTTCTTGGAAAAGAAAAACTAGAACAAGAGGTACATCTGTAGAGTTGGACTATAAGGTAACATTATACAACCACCAAATCGCTTAACTTTAAAAGAAACTGTCATCACAAGGTCAGATATACACTATCATGTAAGCAAGAACTTCTCCCTAGAAGCCATATTATGCCATGATAGATTTTCACAGCAACCAGTACATAGATCAATATGTTTTTCACAATCTGCTCAGTTATGCTTTTAGAATTAAAGTATGTTATTACCGTAGCAGTCTGAACATTGTACTTTTAGGGAAATGTGCTTAGAAATGGTTCAGTGACTTGCTTGTGAGGACTATTTACAAAGATAGCTATTTATGTTAGCAATAAATAATCCTGATATCAAAAGAGATAATGCTCATGCACACACCGAGATGGCTGCATGCTATTTAAATATGTACACTTAGTTTCTTCTTTATAGCTCTCCCATTAAGAGTGAAAGTGCGTGTCCTTCGATTTTCTCCACGTTCCCTTCAGTCTTGCTTCTGCGGGATGCATCCTTCCATTTCTACAACTTCAGGCCATCCTTCGTATTTGTTTGTTTCCTTATTGTTCTTTATGTGCTATTGGAAGACAGTATACAGTTTAAAAAACCTTGAGGAGGACATATGGCTACAAAGCACCAATAAGAAAATCCAAAAGGAAAAAAATGAAAAAAAAAAAAAAAAAAACAGAACCTTGAGGACCTGATTGGCAGTGACATACCTCACTCGCTCTCATTTCAGTAACGCTCATGTCAACAATGAGGTCATATAAATTCCTGAGCAAGACGTTAAGTGAGCAAACCTTGGTGCCTGGCACATACGTGACCAGCCTTCAGAAAACAGACCTTTAAAACACTGCAGATGTTTTAAAACGATCATTTATTAGTCAAAAAGTAAAGTTTTGCCATGTGTGGTGGTGCGTGCCTGTAATCTTAGTACCTGAGAAGCTGAGACTGGAGGATCGCACGTTTGAGGACAAATCTCAGCAACTTAGTGAGACCCTCAGTAACCCAGTGAGACTCTGTTCCAAATTAAAAAATAAAAAGGGCTGGGGCATTCTACCTGGGTTTAATCCCCAGTTCCAAAAAAAAAAAAAAAAAAGAGTAAAGTGTACATTCTATTAGGCTCTAAAATATTTCCAAACTGAAGTGATTCTTTAAAGCTTAATTAAAATCCTTAATAACGAATGCTTCCTAAAAGGCTTTAGATAGTTTTCTAAGGCACTGTCATATAGAAGGAAAAGCATGCAGAATTTTTAAGTTTATTTTTACATTTAAAAATTTTAGAAGTGCCATAATGATTTCGAAATCGATTACCAAGAATATTTGGAAAATCTCTAAACACATTAATAACTGCTTTATCTCATTTTTAAATAACAGGATGGGAGCATGGACTGAAAGATTTTACACAATGTTTTTAACCACTATTTATGAAGCCTAAAACACTAACCTGTTCAAAGGGGCTTTTTGTCTTAATGCCCTTCCCACCACAGAAGACCCAGTTGTCTCTAAAAGCGAGATTAGTAATAGATGTGCTTCCCAATTCAGCAATGAGATGTCGTGCCTCATCGTTGAGTCTTAATAAGAGAGAAAGAATGAAACAATAAACATAGAGTAGGTACTGTATGGTATTTAGCACTGATTCAGGTAAAATATTTAACAGACGCAAATTATGAAAGCATGGCTTTAGTAAATATTATGAATAAAAATTCTCACAGAATAAATCCCTACTTGAATTCTTTAGTGACAGAAAACATAAAGCCCAACAACTAATTTTAAGTTTATTCTATTAGGAAGTAACTTTTAGATGTCTCACAATAATAATTTACCTTCATTTAATTATTTTAATTGCAGTAGGCAATAACGGATACCGCTATAAGACACAAGGTTAATACAAAGTCTCAGTCTTTGTAAAATTATCACACTTAAACCCTTTGTAAGTTACATCTGAGTAGAAGAAAGGTAAATGTTGACAGAAATTTGGATGCTTTCAGCATTATATTTTATTTAAGACAAAATAAACTTTGAGACTAGGGATATAAAATGTTATTCCAGTTTTCTAAAAATAGAAACATTAACTATATAGCAGCTAAATATCTACCAGAAAAAAGAGGGCAATGACAAACTAGCCCGTAGTTTGAAATTACTAGTTGAAAGATGCCATTAAAAATTCTTGTTTGAGCTGGGCATGGTGGCGCACACTTGTAATCCCAGCATTTGGGTGACTGAGACAGGAGGATTGTGGTTTGAGGACAGCCTCAGCTATTTAGTGAGGCCCTTTGCAACTCAGTGAGACCCTGTTTCCAAATAAAGAATAAAAAATGTAGCTCAGAGGTACAATGCTCCTGGGTTCCATACCCAGCACTGCAAAAAAAAAATTTTTTTTTGTTTGTGCTATTATTTTAATTTAACATTAGTCCCTCTTTCCTTGCTCTATAAGAGAAGAAACTCATAAACATTATATGTATAAAAGAGAAATGAAAAAATAACTGAAAGTCCTCTATACTGGTTGACGTGAAGTCCTAGAGTACATTGCACAAAATGATGTCAAATAGAACTCTGTCAGGTTTGTTCTGCTAACACCTGAGGCAAAGCAAGTTTCCTACTTGTAAATGATACGGAAGTCAGCAAGGAAGATCCCGATTAATTCCAGTGTTCTTTTAAATATTCCATGCTATTATCTGTTCTCTCCTTTAATGTTAATGAAAGAAACACTAAGTACGGTTCTCACATAGCTAACATAGGTAAAAGGAATGCTTTACCTTTAAAAAAAAAAAAAGGCTTCAAAACATGAAAAAAATAACACATACATCATTCAGCTTTCTTAATTTATGCAAACCACATCCACGGAGCAGTGGAGTGCTTCTGACCACGGCTCGGGCACTGAGACCACCTGGAGGAAGTCCCCTGGAATTAGCGAGAAGCTAAGTGATAGCTTCTGGAATATTTAGCCTTCCAGGATTATGTCAAATCAAGTGATATGTTATGTCCAGGTGAATTACAAGGAGAACTCAATGTCTCTGTATACATAGAGCTGGTGGCATTTTTGCCTCTGTGGAGACCTCAGAGTCTAGACAGTATTGTGTGCACCTGCTTTCTCACCTCCCAAAGCTTCTCTCCACAGGCTTTGTTTCCTGTGCCTACCCTTACATGAATTAGGAATCATTTTCCATTTCTTTGCTCCTTTGGATAGGAAGATATTGCCTGAACACAACTGTGTTTCCAAATAGGTAAAAAATGCATAGATCTGGAAGACTATCAAACTCTACTCATAAAGTTCACCCAAATGTTCTATTTTCTGCACTTTCTTGGAATTTTTGACTTGCAGTAACACTAGTAGATTAACTGTGCTGCTTTTGTAACAAGAATAAAACAGAGCTGGGCGTGGTGGCACACGCTTGGAATCCCAGCATTCAGGAGGCTGAGACTGGAGGATCATGGTTTGCTCACAGCCTCAGCTACTTAGTGAGGCCCTCTGCAACTTAGTGAGACCCTGTTTCAAAATAAAGAATACAAAATAGGGCAGGGGGTATAGCTCGGAGGTTGAAGGCCTGGGTTCCATCCTCAGACCCCCCGCCCCCCAAAAAAGAATAAAACAGCACTGAAAGAAGAGAAATGCAGTCGGCTCCCTGCAGTAGGCCTGTGGGCTCCATTCATATTCACAGCTCAGAAGATTACAAATTGCCATCTCATAGGCCTTTATAGCTGCTCATAAAAAGGTGAAATTGTGAAGGTTAAGTTCACAAATGGCAAGGGGTTGCTTTCCAAAGGTTTCCAAACTTAGTTGGCTTACCACTCCTTTAAGTGAATAAACAGAAAGGTGCAGTGATAAATATGCAATCTTATACATATCTAAATTTCATTACACCATCCTTCAATGTTCCCACTTGGAGAATTTACACTTAAACACAAAACCTATCCCTTCAAAGATGGTATAGCTATCCAAATGCAAGTCAGGCCCCTACAAAAAGCAAGTAAAATCTTTCTTACTTAAGAGTCTGCAATAACTAAGAAATCTACTAAAGGGCAGTCAGTCATGGTTGCTTTTGTACTTTTGAATCTTGAAGTGATATAATCTACATAAATGAATTTAGACTGAGATAGAGATATGAATGGATTTAGACTGAGATCAAGAAGGAACTTTTATATTTTGAGTCCATTAATCTTCTCTCTCCTTAGTTCTCTAGGAGAAACCTCTCAGGTCCTGTGAGGAAAGTATTCATGTAGCAGGCCTGAGGTTTCTATCCACAGAAAGGACCAAGAGCAAGATTATTAGCCTCTGCTGGTATCTGGACCCTTAGATTAGAGAGGACTCCCACCCTTTCCAGAGGTGACATGAATGGTCCCCTGCACCTGTGGTGTCCAAATGATGCAATAGCACCTAATTTTTGTCTGGGCATTTGGAATTTGAGGATGGGGTAGGTAGACAGTGTTTATGTGACAAGCCCCAATTAAAACACCAAGCATCACGTCTATAATAAGCTTCTCCAGGTGATATTTCGCATGTGGTATCAAAACTTGCTGCTTTAAGAAGTAAGTATGTTCTCTTTGATTCTACTTTGGAGAGACTCTTGGAAACCTGGACCTGGTTCCCATCCTAGATTTTGCCTCATGAAAACTTGGCTGTCTGTCTAGGGAAGTGAGCACTCTTTGATCAACCTATAGGAAGAGCAGCTCAGGAACACCCAGGTAAGCGTTTTAAAGTAAATCTAAGCCTCCAGTTCCACGCAGGGCACACGCTTAGGTTCTGAAGGAATTTGTTAATAAAATCTTCAAGGTAGTGTCACTGAGCTTAGAAAATGGAAAATGGACATGCAAAAAGAGCAAACATTCCAGTTTTCAAAAAGTGCAAGGAAAAGTCTTGAAACAACGATCCAATAAAACTAAGGCCAATTCCTACCAAATTCTAGAAGGAAAGACAACAAAGAGATCCTATGAGCATTAAGATGAAAGAAGGAAAGAAAGGGGGGTGGTGGGAAGGAGAGAGGAGTCAGTGAAGCCAAGTTAGCACCATCTCAGCTATTCCAGCTATGCGGGCAGGACATCAGGGCTCTGTAATTAGCTTCGTCCATGAATTTCAAGTGAGCATCTGATAGTCCTGGAAAACAAACTCTGTGAATAAAATAATAAAACTGCAGCTGGATAGAATGCCTACTGAGGTATATTGGCAGCTGCATGGAAAGTTGTTTCTGCAGCTGATTAATAGATGAATCCCTTGGAGGAGGAGACCTCTAACAGGGTGGCACACTGCCCTTGTTAAACACTTTTATCAAGGACTTATATTTAGACATAAGAATGACTTTGGAGAGAGTACAAAGGCTGGATCATGGAAACCTCATAGGACAAGTGTCAGAATAGAGACCGAGCGGGCCCAAATCAGCAAAATTAAATTTAACAAGAACAAATGAATATTAAAGTCCTTCATTTAAATTACACAAAATCAAGTTCTGAATGGAGAGAAAGACCTGACTTGGCAGTGGTTGAAGGAAAAAAAAAATCTGAGATCAAATGAAAAGATCTGAGAATTTAACTTGACCAAAAACTCATGAGCCAAAAATGTGATGTGACTGTTTAAAGAAAACTAATATAATACTAGTCTACATGAATATTCAAAGAAATGTAATCTCTAAAACATAGCAAGCTAGCGTCTCCATCATACCCTGTACTGGCCAGACCACATCTGGAGCAGTGTTTAATTTGGGACATTCATTTTATGAGAGACAATAAGCAAGTAAAGAATACACAAGACATACACCCAGGCGGGTAAAATGAACTAGAAACCTAACATGATAAAAGGTTAAAAAGAGCCATGTATATTGAATTTGGCAAAAAGAAAAGTAAAAGAAATGCCAATTCGCTTCAAACATTTGAAGTATCAAGTGACTTGGAGAACGTATTTACTGGTGTACCACTTATCCAATTCAAAGACTGTCAGGCAGAGTTCAGAGGCAGCCCACCCTGAGAACAAAACATTTCTTTATATAGCTGTGTTTTGTTTGTTTTTGGTAGGGAAATGGCATGGGAACTGGCACCTTCAGTGGGCGGACAGTCCAGTGAAAGTACTGCAGACATTCCGAGGAATCTTACAATGCCTGGATGCTCGTTCAGGTGGATGTTAAGGTCACTTCTCTCTAACGCATCCACACTGAAACCCTTCAGTTAGGTTGTGATTTATTATCAGCATAGTAATAGATTAAGGAGAACAGTTCCAATTCTTACCAAGTACAATGACCATGTAAGGAAGGCCATGGATATCTAGTCGGAAAAAGCTTTTTATATTACAGCTTCAAATTATACACACAATATCTTATTCTCTCAGCCAAGCAAAGAATAAGTTACATGTTTTGTTTTAATAAGGAATGCCCAATTACATTCTGTGTGGTTATGATAAGGTACAAAGAAATGGCCAAATCTGCCTATTTTATATTAACCTTCAATTGTATCTTTATATCTTTACTTGAACCGGATAAAATGCACAATGTTGATAAAACTACTTTAGAGTAATTCATTCGTGATAAGGCACTACTACTTTCTTACATTATTATTATTACAGATGTAAAACTGTAATAATAAAACTACATACTACATTTTTAAAAAATCAACAGAAAGTTGCTATATTTCAGTGTGAACTTATAATTTTAGAGACTTTATAATGAAAATATTTAACAAATGGTATGTATGTATGTATGTATGTATGTATGTATGTGTGTGTGTGTTTTGTGGTACTGGGGGTTGAATGCAGGAGCATCCTATCTCTGAGCTACATACCTTATTCTTTTTATTTTTATTTGGAAACAGGGTCTTGCTAAGTTGCTGAGAGCCTCATTAAGTTGCCAGGACTGCCTTCAAACCTGCCATCTACCTGTCTTAGCTTCCCAAATACTGGAATTACAGGCATGTGCACCAATTCCAGCTCAAAAATTTTTTTTTTAAGAAGAATATTAAAGGGGGTTTAGCCCCACCACAGAAGTATAAAGTACACTTTGCTTTGACAAAACAGTTATAAATAATTGCATAGTGTCTTTAGAAACACAAATGAATGTATCAACAGAACAAAAATTTCAAAAACAAAGTCAACATAAGGACTCAGACACTGCAAATATCTGAGAAATTACATATGAATTTTTAGAAATACAGAAAAACAGCAAAATCATTGAAAGAGAAAAATTTACTGAAAATATAATTCAGATGAAAAATATTTCTCAAGTTTAAAAGTAGGAACGAAAGCCGGGCGTGGTGGCGCACACTTGTAATCCCAGCATTCAGGAGGCTGAGACTGGCGGATCGCGGTTTGCGGACAGCCTCAGCTACTTAGTGAGGACCTCTGCAACTCAGTGAGACCCGGTTTCAAAATAAAGAATAAAAAATAGGGCAGGGGATGTAGCTCGGAGGTCAAATGCCCCTGGGTTCCATCCCCAGACCTGCAAAAAAAAAAAAAAAAAAAAAGGTGGGAAGAAAAAGAAACCCTGATTCAACTACTTAAAAATTAGCTTAAGATAAAAAGTTAAAACACCATAAATTTACAAAATTGAAAGTAAATGGAATAAAACAAAAAATACATTTTAATATGAAAAATGTTTATTATCTTAATATAGAAAGGGCTACATATAAGTATGGGTCAACTTATATGATCAAAAGACAATTTTAAAAATACACTAAAAAAACTTGTGAAAAATATCTAATTTCATGAATAATCAAAGAAGCCATGTTATTTTGAAAGAAAAGATAATTAAGATACTTTTTATCAAAACTTTCAGAATTGGAACTTTTAAAAGAATTAACAATCAGTGCCATGAAATGCTGAGAAAATTTGTATTTGTTACAAATTTTTAAAAATCCTATATAAAGCCGGGTGTGGTGGCCCATGCTTGTAATAATCCCAAGGCTTGGGAGGCTGAGACAGGAGGATTGCAAAGGTTCGAAGCCAGCCTCAGCTACTTAGTGAGGCTCTCAGCAACTTAGTAAGACCCTGTTTCCAAATAAAGTATAAAAAAATAGGTCTGAGAGTATAGCCCAGAGGTAGAAAGCCCCTGAGTTCCACCTTCAGTACCACATACACACAAAAAACATCCTATTTAAAAATATCTATTCTTTAATTTGATAATTGTACTTCAAGAAATATCCTAAGGATATACACATAGGTTATCCCAAAAAATGTTAAGATTAGACGAGGCAGATATAATCAATATTGTTATATAGACTATTCAATGATATGGAAAAATATTCACCATCTAACAGTGAAAATATGCTAGAAATGCTATCATTCTGAATACTTAAAATGAAGAAAATGTGTACAATAAGTCAATGATTACCCCTGTATGGTGAGATGAACTATATAACGTGTTTTCTTCTTTGTGCTTTTTTGTATTTTCCAATATATACAATCTTTTAAAAAGTTACAAAACAACCATCTATTAAACTTTATGAAAAATACACCACAACTGTATTTGACCATTAATTCCATTTCTAGGAATTTGCTCTAAGGTTATGATCACAGGTCCAAAATGAAAAGAAAAAGCATGTAAAAGAATGTTTGTCACAATGTTATTTATAAGACTAAAATATTTGGCAATAATAGGGAAACTTTTTATTAAAGGCGAACCCAAATGAACTACTGGTGAGCCATTAAAAATGCTACTGAAGAATATTAATAGTAGGAAAAACAATTTAAGAATATAAAGTATAAGTGGGCATGGTAGCACACCTCTAATCCCAGCTACTTAGGAGGCTAAGGCAAGAGGATCCTAAGTTCAAGGCTGGCTTTAGCAATTTAGCAAGAGAGGGTCTAAAAAAGAAAAAGGTAGAGAATGGCTGGGCGTGGTGGTGCACGCTTGTAATCCCAGCATTCAGGAGGTGGAGACCAGAGGATCCTGGCTCAAGAACAACCTCAGCTACTCAGGCCCTTCACAACTCAGTGAGACCCTGTTCTAAAAACAAAAAGATTAAAAAATAGGGCTGAGGGTGGATGTAGAGTGCCGCTGGATTCCATTCCCAAGTCTCAGTGGTAGAGCTCTTGCCTAGCATGTATGAGCCTGGGTTTAATAGCCAGTTTCTGTCTGTCTGTCTGTTTTACACACACACACACACACACACACACACACACACACACACACAAAAATAAAAAATTTAAAAACTATGTACAATGTGATTCTAACTTCACAATATATACATGCTAAATGTACACAGAGAATAATAGGAAGGAAATAGACATGTTAAAATGCAGATTATGTTTATCTGGTAGTTGGGTTGCCTTGTTCCATTTAATAATTGTTCTGTGAAAAAGTACTGCTTTTATAATCATAAATTATAGCTCCAAAATAAAGGCTTAAGTGTACGTACTTGGTGGCCCCATCATCGTATGTTCCCATTAAGACTATCGTTCCATCAGGTATGGACTTCAAAAACTCAATAAATGGTGCCACATCTGAAGAAAAGAAAAAGGTTGGAGTTTTTTTTTTTTAAGTGAGTAATCATCACCAAAAAGTCCTAAAATTAGTACTATACCATATGAAGTGTCCATAAAACAATCATTTTTAATAGAAAGTAATTTAAAAGGAAGACAAATCTTAGGAAGAATTTAAAAACTGTCAAGATGGTCTCTTAATATGGTCTTACCACCCACTTACAATTTCCCACTCCTGATATACTCTGTATATTCTGTATTGACATCTCTGGGGCCTAGAGAAATCCATATCAAAGTCATGTTGAAGCACGACTTACTTAAAGCAATTCTTAGGGATCACTCTGATAAGAATAACTGGGTCTATGGAAGAAAGCCTGATTCTGAGATCCTGGGTCAGCCTATAGATGCAGGAGAGGGATTGACGGATTCTGAATGGCAGTATATTTGTTTCTATGTGTACATTTCAAGAAAGAGGATATACTGCTTTTACCAAATTCTCAAAGAGATTTGTTTTTTTTAATTTATAACCAGATTTAAAGAATTTCCTAGGTCTAACATTTGTGACAGACTTGGGGAAAGAATGTAGGCTATCACTAAAAGCTAAAACAATTATGGCAAATATTACAATTATCTTGTGTATCAGCGCCATGAGACCTTCAAAATAAACCACTCCGTGACAATGAGCGGTGATGTCAGACAGGCCAGGTACTATAAATCCTTTTCTTTACAATGCCAATGCCAGGCTACCTTATAATACCCTAGTCTAATGCTACTTCAAAACTAGGTTAAATGTACTCAATTTTTCCCCCACAGCTGAGATGCCAAATATTTCCTCTAATTGCTTATATTTTATAATTATGGCATCAAATAAAGCAGCTAACAAACTAGTCCCAATTAGATGCAAAGATGGCAGTAAACTGCAACTCTTTCTTCCAATCGATCGTTTTCAGCAGGAGTTCCTCTTCCTTCGAGGCAAGGCCTGTGGTCTCCCAGAGCTTTCAGCCACTCCACTGATTTCAACAACAGCTTTGTAAGAGTGACTCTATGTAATAAATTTTGGTAGACCAATTATGCCTTTAGAGTAAAAGACTGATGGGAACATTTTAAATCTACACAGCACTGACAGCTACGAAATGCTCACCAGATTTTACTTAAGAAATAAATAATATGCAGTATCTTATAAGCTGAAGAACTGTCAGAGAAGCTGAATTGTCTGAAAACTCAACATAAATTTTAAGGAGTCTAATGGCTGTTGGCCTCTAGGGAATATAGAAATGGAAGGGGGATGTGCCAACCACACAACCAGAAGGTGAACCACTGCTAGCCTTTCTCCAGCCCTTCGCTTTTTGTCATCACTCTTCTTCAAGCTGCCAGTTCCTGGCCTCTGAATGCTGGTGATTTCTATTCCTCGAACCATTTCCATATATGGAGGGAAAAGTATATGTGGATGGCTCCAAGTTCAGTGAATTAGAAAGAAAATTCTGTTCCTTTTCTCAAATATTCATCATTACTAGTCAGCCACACCCCGAAAGTAGAACTAAACAGATTAGAATGAATTTACAGGGTGAGATATAGCTTTTCTAAAGACTGATATGCTGAAGGCTCCTCCTACTTATGGTTTATTACTGAGACTGAAAAATTATATATTGAGAAATCAATTCAATCAGTTAAAAATGCTTAAGTTGTTGGTTATACTGATTTTTAAATTATTCTTTCTAAATTTCAGACAGAAAACTAAAAGAGCCCAGGTCTTTAGATATCGTATATAAAACAGGACTCAGATCTTTTTTCCTAATCTTACTTCTGATTTTACTGTATTTAATTACACAGCACAAACAATTTTTCAACAAAAACAAACTGCAGACATTTTGATCATTTAAATATAGCTGGTCATTTTGTGAAAAACAAAGTAAGAGAAACAAAATGAACTAAGACACAAATGTGTACCATCATTCTCTTATTAGCAGGCCGCACTACATTGAGGTGATTCAGTTAGTGCCAGCAGCGCAACACACAGTTATATGATATTCACACGTACCTCCTCCCCACATGTCAAAATACTTGGTGTCTAATACTTCTCCCGTTTTTCCTGGAAGAGAGTGAATTCAGATCAAATTATGCAACTCAAATATACCATACACTGTAGACTAACTGTAGCCCATTTTAATTCAAAGTTGGATGTAATTAATTCTAATGTGTTATCATCTTCCCTTATTTAGGAATTATCCCCAAATACATAAAACTTCTACAGCAAAGAAAAACCTACTTGAAGCAGACTCCATTTTCTATATTAACATCTTTTTAAAATTAAACTGACATTTATTTCCCCTTAAATGGATTAAATAGACACATCGATATCAAACATTTAATCTAAGAAAATGAACAGAGAAGAAAAGAATTTATTTCTTGTTGTGAAAGAAGTAAAAACAAACAATTTTCCTACACTACAAACTGGGCGAGGTGGCTGGTGATTTTTAACCACCCTATAAACTTTACAGTCTAATCATCTATCGTTTTAGAACACAGAAGACTAGTATGCATCTAGTCCTCACTTCACAGGTGCAATTTGCAGATTTAATTCTACAACTCTCAAGATATTCAGGGTTCAATGAACTTATACTAATGAACCTATAAAAACAATGTGGGCAATATTAAAAAATTACGAGAATTTCTCACTCATGGTTCTTCCCACGACCTAGCCAATAGTCCATCACCCTTTGTTACTTTACACACACTCATTCCTGTGTACCTATCTTCATATTGGGTCAGAATTCCAAAATCTGCAGCAAGTTTTCATCAACTGAACATTAGACTGGTTACCCCCTGATCTCATGGGAAGCTCTCCACATGATGCAGACAGCAGGGATGCTCCTGAGAGCAGGGTAGAGCACTCAGACAACAGGCTTTATCTGTGGTGGTTTGGAGGTGTGTGTGGGGGCGGGGGGGTAGGGAAAGACTTTAGTGTCAAGAGTGACACTTCCTAACTTGATCCTTAGATACAAAGGTACATTTTACTTTGGGGCCACAACAATATCTACTGACTACAGACAGGAGTTACAATTATTATTCTTACCATTTGCCAAGGCAACATTGATCCCTCTTCCAACGTTATTCTTAACGCCACTCATCAAACTGAAGGGGGAAAAGTAAAGACAATTTTATTAGAATTAGATATTACATATAAACATAATTACTAAGTCATGCCTCAAGTAGAGAAATATGTACATATCAAGTGTTAAACACCTCAGAGGAAATTAAAAGGTCTCTAAGTCACAGAAGATAGTCTTCCGTTTAAAATTTAAAAATAATTGTAAAAGTTATGCTCTTAGATATAGTTCACATATAAGAATGTTCATTAAAAATTAGGGCCAAAATACTAGGCTATTTCTTGCTGCTCTGTCACACTATAAAATACCACTTTAGAATGCCCTTGAAGCATGTCAACATTATATACATGCTCTCCACATTCTCTAGGGATCAGCAACAGATAATCTCTTCCACTTTCTGCAGTATCAGTGTGACATGGAGTGGAGTGAGATGCCACCTAAATCTTTTATAATCTGAAATATTTTATAATCTGTTAAAAATAGTCTTTCATGAATGTTTCACCCAATTGTGAACATTTTCCTAGAGATTACCGATGTAAAATACTCATGAGGTTTGATGTACATAGCAACTATCTAATCAAAGTCACCATATGGGCAAGTCACAAACTACTGTGTAAAGAATGACACTATGAAATGGGGAGGGTACTGGGACACGTTTGCTACCAGTTTAGTTTGTTCAATTAGAGTTATTAAACTAAAATTGTGGTACTATCAGTTTTAAACTTTCAAGGTATTAGTTATGTTTCCAAGCAGTGTGCTGATTAAGGTTAAGAGACAGAACAGCATGCAGATTATCTGAATACACATACAATCAAGTGTTGATATAGCTATGCATAAATATAGGTACAAAACATCAACTTTACTGGAGTAAAGGATACAAGACTATAATACTTTATGTAAACTCCACATAGCCGACTGATACTCGCAGAATGTGATGACGAGTTTGCATGAGACGCACACCTATAGTTAAACTATGTTACAACTGATGAATGAATATAGTTCTAACACCAAGTTTTGATATTTGTATTTGTGTTAAAAAGTAGAACATAAGGAAGAATAATGATGATTTATGTTGAAACTTCATCTGTCAAATGATGTGAGTGATGTGATTACTAAATCAGGTAAGTTTTCAAATACTAAAACACTATTTCCTCAAGTCTTGTGCTCTTAAAGTATAGAAGCTACAGATGTGATATACTTTTAAACTTAATCTGTGTAATTAAACATTTACTCCTCCCCTTTTGTAAGTCTAGACTTTGAGTCCGAAAACTTCCTGTAAAGAGCCAGACAAAGCAATTATTATAAAAGCTATACAAAAAAATGCATTCAAAAACACTACATAAAATGGAATTTTTAAAAAAGGTCCATTGAATTATAGGAAGTCATTAAAAAACAAAACTAAAGAATAAGTAATAAAATGGCCATCATATACCAATAATGCTAATAAATGTAAATAGTTTAAACATAATAAGACAGAAATTGGCAAAGTGGGTTAAGACAAGAGCAAACTACATGTTGTATACAAGAAACTCACTTTTAATGTGATATTTGGGTAATAGAAAGTAAAAAGGTAGAAAGATATATATTGTGCAAACAATCTGAAGAATAAAAGTCTGAAGAATCAATCTAAAAACAATCTGAAGAATAAAGAAACAACTCGATTTAAAAATGGAGCGCTGGCTGGACGTAGTAGTGCATGCTTGTAATCCCCACGCTTGGGAGGCTGAGACAGGAGGATCACACAGGTTCAAAGCCAGCTTCAGCTACTTAGTCTGGAGGTAGAAAGCCTCTGGGTTCCACCCCTAGTACCACCAAAATAATAATAATAATAAAATAATAAGAAAGAAAGAAAGAAAGAAAGAAAGAAAGAGAGAGAGGAAGGAAGGAAAGAAGGAAGGAAGGAAGGAAATAAAAATGGAGCACTGGAATAGACATTTCACCACAAACGTTATATACATGGCCAAAAAGCACATGAAAAGATGCTGGGTATCATTAACCACCGGGGGAATTTAATTAAAATCCACAATAAGATCACTTCCTTGTCTACTAAGATGACTATACTATGTAAATTAGATAATAACAAATAGTAGCAAAGATGTGGAGGAACGGGAACCCTCACACACTGCTGGTTTTAAGGCAAAGTGATTCAGCCATTTTAGAAAACAATCTGGCAAGAGGAAACAATACTAAAGAATCCAGTTTCTTTTTGGTTATACATGCCTATGAGTTATACAAGTCATTGACTGTACATTTTATTTTATTTTTTATGGTACTGAGGATGGAACCCAGAAGCATTCGAACTCCAAGCTCTACCCCCAGTCCTATTTTTTACCCTTTTTTTTTTTTAATGAAACAGGGTCTAACTAAGTTGCAGAGGGCCTCACTAAGTAGCTGAGGCTGGTGGAGGCCTGCAATCCTTCTGTTTCAGCCTCTCAAGTATGAGATTACTAATGTACGCCACCATGCTCAGCTCCCTGTTTTAAATGAGTGAAGTATAAGGTGCATGAGTATATCTCAGATCCACTAGTCTTGAGCACTTACACAAAAATGTCTGTTTTATTATATACTATTGGCTTGGCTGCACCAAAGAGAAGGGAAGTTTCCAAATGCATTTTGCTCCACTCTTTCCAGAAATATATTAGATAAGTAGAGTCCATCATTAATATTAAGAAGCAACAGCTACAATTAACTTGTTGAATTAATGATTAAAGGCCACAGTGACATTTCCGAATAGAAAGCATCTCAGTGTATGCTATTGTGGTTGATACACTCAAATCCATCATAACACAAAGAAATAAAGATAAAAATAAGTAGCACAGTCTTCCCACAAGAGGGCAGCAGCTTATCAATTTTTAAAAACTGAAATTCAAAAGGGGAAAACCTGTTTAAAATAAAACACTGAAGATTAAAAACATGTAAAGGTTAGTCACTGCTATTAAAAGAAGTTGAAATATTTTATCTCTCATGAATATGAAGGTCCCCTGTATTGTCCCAAACTTTCAGGCAAAAACCTAATGATTACATAATCATTATACATTAACACAGCTTCTAGGTACTACTTCTTAAAATGAATGAGATTGGGTTTGGCAAACTATAGCTCACAAGCCAAATCCATTCATCTGGTTTGTGTTTTGATATAGTACCCATGGGCTTAAAGTGGCTTTTTCACTTTTAAATGGTTACAGTTAAATTACTATATAAGTACTTAAATAGTATCCTTGATTTTACTTCTAAGCCCTCACAGCCAAAAAATAATATCTTGTTCCCTGTTGTTTAAAAAAAGTGGGGGAAATAATCTCCTATATATTCTTTTTATTTTGTATGTGTGTGGGAGGGAGGAATACTGGGAATTGAACTACCTCTGAGCTATACCACCAGCCCCTTTTTTGTTTTTTGTTTTGAAACAGGGTCTCACTGAGAGTCTAAGTTGCTGAGGCTGGTTTTGAATCTGTAATCCTTCTATCTCAGCTTCTATAGTACTGAGATTACAGGTATGGGCCTTCACAGCCAGCCTCCTATGTATGCTTGTACCAATCATGAATATTATATTAAAGGTGAAATATTTTACTAATATCAACCTCTTACAAACTGATATCAAACGAGTATGTCTTAGATGAAAGCTTTAACTTGAACATAAATTCGATGGGTTCTCTAACAACAACAAAAAGAGTTGCAATTCCCATTTTGTGTAACATCTGAGGTGGAGACCCAGGATTTTCCATGTCTAACTAATAAAATGTTCAAAATCTTTTTTTTTTTACAAGCTTAAGCAAATTTTATTACTACAAAGGTAGAGAGGAAGGACAGAATAATAAAGCACTGTATCAGAGGGACGCAGTGGAGTGGGTTGAAAATAAGAAACTAAAGTTTTTGAACATAGAACAGTTTTTAGAAAGATTCATTATCTTCCATCCTGCTTAACCAATAGTCTTTTTACCTCCCCCTGACCTCATGCAGGTGTAGGCCTACCCATTATCTCTGGTGCAAGCCTTTGTTTGATTATAAGGAGTCACTATCTCTCATTCTGCTAGACCAAGTCTTTTTATCTGCCCTGGACCAGACTGAAGGTATGGGCCCGCCCATTATCTCAGTTAACAAAGTCAGTGGTCAAAATCTTAATCTAAAAATTATTGATCTTACTTGCCCTTAAGATCATGACCACTGTCCAAATATAAATTACTATCTTTTGTCTGTATCAGTTTCTCAAACTCAGCCTATGATGAGATTTCAAGCCTGATTTCTTGTGAGGGTTTCATCTGTGCACTGAAAAATGTTTAACTACATCTGTCTCTGCAGTTGCACCTCCAGAGCCGTGACACACCCAAATGACAATGTCCTCTGGAGAGCAAAATCAGTCCTAGTGAAACACAATGATCTGGAAGAGTCGTCTCCAAAGGGAGTTGCATGGACTCGGAGCAGGTTCAAGAAAATATTGAAGTTCCTACTTATGTATTTTTATTTAGATATTTTAGAAGGTATACAAAGGAAAGAGCCTGGTACCAATAAGGAGGTATCAAAGGGCCGGAAGCGATCAGCAGTCTTCCCACTGTACTCCCTATTACACTCCACACATCATGTTTCACAGCCAGGTAATTTTTAAAAAATATGTATGAAATCATAATATGCCAGAGTCTGAAAATTTTCAACAACTTCTCAAAAAAAAAAAAAAAAAAAAAAGCCACCCCTTTAACCACATAGCCTGTAAGCTGCTCAAGGGCCAGGTTCCATACTCCTCTCTCTGGAGCTTCCCCTTCTTAGGGCCTTGGAGCATTAGTTCTTCTCCACTCTCACCTGGTTCTTCTTCCTTCTCCTCCCTCAGTTCCCAGACTGCACATTGATGCCTTAGAATAACCCCTGACCCTCAATCTAAAGTCAGACATCTCATCTAGCCCAATTCAGCCCCTGATGCCTACACAGCTGGGATCACAATTTACTATCAATGATTTACATTTACCATCACCCCTTACTGGACTGTAAGTTCCAACAGGAGGACTATGCTCAATAAATACTGTTGAACAGGTAAATGAATGATACTTAGAAAACTTGGACTCAAACTTTTTCTAAAAATTGCTTTAAGCTTTCAATATAGAAATAAATACATTGGAAAAAGCACTGCCCTACGTCTTGATCTTGGCAGTGACTCCACTGGGGATCCCTGGCCAATTATTCAGCCTTTCTATGGAGACTAGTTTTATGACCTGAGGCCTAGCTATAAAATCCCATCAATTATGTAATCTCTCGGGGGAACGGCAGAATGATGCTTGAAATGTGCTGGATCGGTGGCCAGCCTCAATTGGATGGTTAAAGATGCTGAAATACAGCACAAATTCTACATGATATGCCCACCATGTGCAAACCAAGTTCTCTGGCTCCAAGCCCAGTACTATTTTACCAGGCTCCACTGCCTACATACTTTTTCTTTTCTTTTCTTTTTTGACATATGTAATCTGTGGGTAGAAAACCTGCTACTCAAAGAGAGCTTGATCTCTTCTTTCTTTAAGGAAGTAGAGTAGGTGTCCAAAGATAATCTGTGGGCTGGGTATTGCAAAAGAACTCTTGCTCTATTATTTAGAATCAAACTTTGGGGTCTTCTTTAGTCTAGCAAGGTAAAAAAGGGAGGATGATTTAAAATACCTATACATTTTTTAAATCCATGTACTTTATTACATACCAGTAAAACAGGACTTCTTGTACAAAGAAAAAATAAAAAAAAATAATGGATTAACAATGGCTCACCATTAGCACTAATGCAAAAAAAAAAAAAAAGAAAGAAAGAAAATGAGTAGCAATGTTAAAGATCAGGTTTTGTTGAGTATCTCAACGTAGGAAACCATCTGGACCAGTGGCAAGCAGTATGTGCAGACAGACCTGTGGTTATCACTGTGTCATCTGACACTTCAACAAGCAGCATTTGAATATTAAAAACAGAAGATGCTGGTTATAAGAAAAAGCTTTCTTATAAGTAAAGTGCTCTTAGCACTTTACTATGATGGAAATCTTTCTCTGAACTGCCTAATGCAGTAGCCATGAGACACATGTGGCTACTGAGTACTTGAAATATGACATCTGTGACTAAGAAACTGAGCTTTTAGTTAATTTGAATGAATCAACTTTTTCCCTAGTATTTAAGAATCAAATTAAATAGTTATATGCATGTGGCAGCTACCAAATAGGACTAAATTCTCTAGAACTTAAAAGTTCCTCACCTCTAACAGGAGGCTGAATAAGTAAGCGCTTGTGTTTTTTATTCATTCTCTAATGTATAATTCAGTAACTCTAAGATTCCTTAAATGCATGGGGGGAAATTATATAATGATGATTGAATTCACTTTACTTGAGTAAAAGTATGTCCAGTACATCTATAGATCTTTTCAATTCAGGCGCCACTGGCTATAATTCAACAAACAACACATCTTATGGTTCCCACTCAACACATACTTACACATTATCTTCCAGGCAGATTTTGGGTCCCACCACATTGGCTGCTCCACTTGCCATTTTGAAAGCAAAATGTTTTTCAGGGCAGGCTTTTGAAATGCCACATTTATATCTGGGAGGCTTCGTAGCTTTGGGGGAAGAAACATTTTTTTTTAAGAAAACAAGCGAACAGATTCTATAATTGGTTTGTTTTGCATCTCAAACCAGAACAGGCATTATGTAAAACATTAAGATATAATTTAAAACATATGCTAGAATATTTTTCCCCTGAAGATTTCAAAGAAACTGAAAAAGTAATAAAATTAAGAAAAAAAAGCCTGAACCTCCTGGGAACAAGCTAATAATTGATAAAAGTAGATCAAGTAATAATGATCTTGATGAGTGTAAATATATCTCATCTAATTATTCTTGGGTTGATCTTTAAATTTCAGGATGTAGGAGATTTTAAGTCTTTAAAACTTTGCATTTTCAGTCCACATAAAAAAATCAGTTACCTCCAAGGATCATTAAAAAGCCTAATGCCCCATGTCCCATATTCTAGTTCTAACTAGGAATTCTCTTTTTACTTCTCCATCACTTTCTGAATGTATAATACTGGAGCTGAAAAGCACGAATGGAACAAAATACCCAGTATGAATAAGTACCAAGAATACTGAGTTGTCTAATCAAACAGGTTCCTTGTAACTTCAAAAATCAATTTCTAAATCAGTTTTACATGTACAGAACACATATTGCTTGAATATAAGCTTTCATGAGCCTAAAATAATACAAAATAAACTGTTTGTAAAATACTGACATAAAATACTTACAACGTGCAGCTGTGTCCAACGCTGACCTTGCTAAGAAAATAAAAACCTTGGTTAGAAAGAATAACCCTAAAGCTGGGCTTGATGGCACACACTTGTAATCCTAGTACTTGGGAGGCTGAGACAGGAGGATCACAGGTTCAAAGCCAACCTCAGCTACTTGTGAGGCCCTCTGCAACTTAGTGAGACTCTGTTTCAAAATAAATAAATAAATAAATAAATAAATAAATAAATAAATAAATATGGGAGTAGGGGTGGAGCTTGGAGGTAGAATGCCCGAGTTCAATCCTTAGTACTATAAAAAAAAACCCTAAACATATCAAGTATTTATACAGCATCTAACAGCCCTATAAAAATAGAGCAGTATAATAAATTCTCACTTCAGAGAAAGTAACTTTATACTATAAAATTCATTATAAACAATTATGTAGAGGCATCACAGAGAGCAGTGTTTTATTACCAATAGAACATTCTATTTTTAACTTCACATTTTGTCTTTAGTTTTATTTTTATAACTTTAAATCGGAATCAGAGCATTACTCCACAAACTTACCTTTAAATGTCTATAAATAAATACATGGCAAATATGATGATGTTTAAGAGCTGCTACTGCTGTACAATGTTGAGTGCATATGCATATAAAAGCCCAGAGAACACATAAACCTATTTTGGTGGTTAGATTAAAAGACTGGGAAGTGGAAAGGAAGGGCATGATGAGTGGTGGGAGCTTTATTTTCTCTAAAATAGAAATGTACTTGGTAAAATAAATAAATAAGGTCACTACTCATAGTTTCATAATTCACCAGTTCAAGGAAGCCAAAATATCAAACCTTAACTATAACACAGTAGATTTCAACCTAGCCATCTATCACAATTACATGTAGAGCTTTCTGAAAGCACCAGCATTTGATCCCAGCCCAGGAAATTATACCTCTGATCATCAGAGTATTGTGGACAGCCATTTCCTGACTTGGCTAGTAAATATGCAGTGTGATAAATGTTAGCCAGCTGTCTGACTATAAATAGTGGCTTATTTTTTACTTCTGTACTATTTTAGATAATTGTGAATTTCCTGTAAGCCCAATATTCAAACAGGGGAACAAGTCAAAGCTGAAAGACAGTATCTTAAATGTTTAAGAAAAGACAAATGACCAAGTAAGAAAAGCCTCATTGATGCAAATGAACTACTCAATAGACTATTACCATTAAAGTAATAAAAATAATGTAATAACTTGGGATTAGTTAATGCATGTAATAAAGTTGAAAGCAAATTTTATCCACATAACTTTTAAATGCTAAAATTATTCACATGATAAGGACAGAGTCTTGAAGAAAAAAAATAAAAAGCTGTTTAATTTTGGTGCTGAGATTACTGGGACTTATTCTTTCAACTGTTTTAACTATGTCATTTTTTTCTTCATTACACCATGGGAAGGAAAAGAAATTACGAGATTGGGACCAAGGCTTTTATTCCTCTGAATGAGAAAACTAGGACAAAGCTGAGTAGCACAAGGCCGAGCATTCTCAACGCTTTCCATCCTGAGCAAATGTATAACCTCAGCTCAGGCTAAGATTCTGAGAGGAGTCTTGTTAAATCTTGACTATGTGACCCGTGGTAGTGAAGCACAGGAAGAAGGTGGGGTCAGAGCAGGGTTATGATTGCTTGGCTTGTTCACAGATGCCAGGCACCCTGTCAAACAGTTTCATAGAATCTATTGATCTTTTCATCATCTATATTTTAGAGGTAAATATACTGAGGGAAGAGGCGTGCTGATTTGATTTGTTACAGGTCATAATCAGTAGTTCTCAGAACTAGTTTTTGTGTGTATGTGGAACTGGGGATGGAGCCCAAGGCCATTCTACCTCCAAGCTACACTCCCAACCCTATTTTTTTATTCTTCATTTTGAAACAAAGTCTTACTAAGCTGTGGAGGGCCTCAATAAGTAACTGAGGCTGGCCACGAACCTGTGAGCCTTCTTTCTCTGTCTCTCAAGTACAGAGATGATTCTGGCAGTAATGAGACAGGCAGGTAGCAAAGGTGAGAAAGAGACAAAGGGGCGTTACCGTGGTATTTATAAAAACAATGAGATCACAGATGAATGCATCAACCAGGAAGGATATGGGGAGAGACACAAGCAGATTCCTGGTGCGGAGTCACAGCTGTGTGAGGGACGGTGCCACACTGGGGCCCCACCAGCCTCTTCCCTCCCCCCTGAAAACAGTGGGCCTTTCCCCATATAACCGATTTGTACCACTGGTCATTTTGCCACTCTTCTTTCAGGGATCCTTCTTGTCCGTTCAATCTCTTTTCACTGATTTGTCATTCAACCTATTTTTCCTCAAGGTCTACAGATAAGTGAAGATCTTTAAAAAAGGAAAATGTGCAACTTGCTTCTCTATTACGCTCCGACTCCATAATTGTCTTTCCTTACCATCAACATTCTTAAAGAAATTAGCTATGCATTTTGCTTCAAGAGCAACACCGAACAAGTCCTCAACGCCTTGAATGTGGTTTCTGTCTCATCATTCAACCGAAACCAGCTGCGCTCTCAAAGGCTACCACGAGTAAAATCCAGTCTCACTACACTTAGCAATAACCACTTTAAGCAGAATCCTGGATACTTCATTTTTGGTTTTGGGGGGTGTACTGGAGATGGAACCCAGAGGCTTTCTACCCCTAGTAGGCTACACTCCCAGACCTAACTTTTTATATTTTATTTGGAAACAGGGTCTCACTATGTTGCTGAGTGCCTCACTAAGTAGCTGAGGCTGGCTTTGAACCTTCACAATCCTCTTGTCTCAGCCTTTCAAGTGCTGGGATTACAGGCGTGCACCACCACGCCTGGCCTGGTTACTTCATTTTAAGATAGGTGCTGAGAGCTGAAAAACAGGTTCAGGAAAAAATGATCAGTGTATCAGAAGGAATGACTGAAAGGGAGGGTTCCACTACTTGTAAAAATGAAAATGTGGCCGGGCATTGGTGGCGCATGCTTGTAATCCCAGCATTTTGGAGGCGGAAACCGGAGGAGAGAGGTTCAAGGACAACCTCAGCTACTTAGTGCGGCCCTTTGCAACTCAGACCCTGTTTCAAAATAAAGAATAAAAAATAGGGCTGAGGGTGTAGCTGGAAATAGAATGCCCCTGGGTTCCATCCCCAGTACACACACACACACACACACACACACACACACACACACACACAGAGAGAGAGAGAAAATGTGTAAGAAAGAGGTCTATAAAGCATGAACACAATCCATCTGAGAGATCGATAATATAGAAGAGAACTCCAGCAGGCAGAAGAAAGACAGGGTATTGGAATTACTTGGCAGTACAAAAGGCGGAATTCACTGCAACACAAAGAAGCACTTTTAAGTAGTCACGGTAAGAAAACATTTGTAGAGATATTGAAAACCACATGTCAGAACTGTCTATAGCCCTGAGATTCAGAATCTAGGCATCCACCTGGCAGCTTATTAAAAACGCAGAGTCTAGGTCGCATCCCAGGACCTGCTCAGAACGTGCGAGATTTTGACATGAAAGTTGAGAAGCACAGGTTTAAGGGAATCTTGTGGTTAGGTAAATGGAAGAGAAAGTAAAGCTGGTCTTGGAGTCCTATCCAAATGTCAGTTTAGGAAAGGCAAAGCTGACTTATCCAGAGATCTCAATATTTCTCTCATTTGATTTTGCCTTGCAGGTTAAAATGATTCCAGATTTCACTGCTTCCATGATTAATATTTTTAATTTGACACCACAGCCAAAACTTACTCAATGTAAGTACAAAGATCTATGAATAATATCAATATCAATAGCTTCTCTAATATAAAATATTGAAGAAGCCCGGCATGGTGGCACACAATTGTAATTCCAGCTTTGGGAGGCTGAGACTGGAGCATTGTGGTTCGTGAACAGCCTCAGCTACTTACTGAGGCTCTTTGCAACTTGGTGAGACCCTGTTTCAAAATAAAAAATAAAAAAAATAGGGCTGACGGTGTAGCTTAGAGTGGAATGCCCCTGGGTTGCATCCCCATTACTGGGGGAAAAAAAAAAAAACAAAAAACTGAAGGCCTGTAGTCTCCAAAAGGATACAGAATTGATTTTATATAGGGCCTTAGTAAAATATAAATATTTTCCATTTTAATAATGCAAATATTAACCTTTATTCTTTATTCTCATGATACTTATAGAATATAAATGTGCACTTGGTACTTAATTCACTAGGAGACTGAATAAGATATACAAATACCTAAAATAATATTAAATATAACTGGCTCCTATAAAAATATTTCAAACGTTGCCGGGCGTGGTGGCGCACGCTTGTAATCCCCGCACTTGGGAGGTGGAAACAGGAGGATCACGCAGGTACGAAGCCAGCCTCGCTGGCTTAAGAGACCCTGTTTCCAAATAAAAAATATAAAATAGAGCTGGGTGTGGTGGCGCACACTTGTAATCCCAGTGCTTGGGAGGTTGAGACAGGAGGCTCACACAGGTTCGAAGCCAGCCTCAGCTACTTAGTGAGGCTCTCAGCAACTTAGTGAGACCCTGTTTCCAAATAAAATATAAAATAGGTCTGGGAGTATAGCCTAGAGGTTGAAAACCCCTGGGTTCCAAAAAAAAAAAAAAATGTAAATTAGGTCTGGGAGTGTAGCCCGGAGGTAGAAGGTTCCATCCCCAGTACCACCAAAAAAACAAAACAAGACAACAACAACAACAAATATATATATTTCAAACATTAATTTATTAAATAAACTTAAAGATTTTGTTAAAAACTGAGATAAAGTACTATATGCTGGTTTAAAAATGCCACAGAAGAAAAAAAAGGGTAAGAAAGTAAGATGAATTTCAATGACTGAAATTAAAATGCATTATCATGACTCCTAATCGCTTGGTAACTGAGAGCTATTTGGGTTCAAGTTTTCTAGCAGCCAATTCAAATGGAGAAATGACTTAAGCTTCGGGGTGTTATTTATCTTCTAAAATTTGCGCTTAAAAGTCAGGATGAATGCCTCTAAGCATGTATAAAACAGATTCATTAAATATGTTCAAAATGTTAAACAGAAGACTCATTCTTCATACTGAATTAATTCTCACACTTCTTATTATATATTTTAGAATATGCTTCTGAATCACATTTACTGATATAATAATTCCTCTCCTAAACAGAAGACTGAACAGCAGTGACTCAACATTGAAAACTGATAAAACTTTAGACACCAACATCCAAAATTAGGCTTTAAAAAGGAAAAAAAAAATAAAACTTACCAAATAAATTTCCTAAACTTGTATCCATTTTTATTTCAAATACTTGAGAAATAACATAAAATGTCAGTAAAAACACTGCCACAGCTACCACCAACTTTGCAGCACCTGGATAAAAACAGAAATGATCAGCTTGAGTTGAGTCTATAGAACTGTTATTGCACATTTACATGGAAAATGTAAACTTCTAATAAAATAATTTTGACTTTTTAATTGCTGGATCTTAAATTTTACTTGAGTTAACAATAAAAACTATACAAAATACCTATCAGGATAAAGAATCTTCCCAGTTAAGGAATTCTCAGGCAAGATAGGAAAGAAAAACTAAATAGCAAAGAAAGTTGAGCCTCTTAACCTTCAGACTTCAGAGACATGTTACTAGCTTATTCAGGGGCAATACTGATGTGTACAATCTCCATTCCCCTCTCCTATTAATGGTTTAATCTGTGATGATATAAAAGAGGTAAATGGAATCAGCAGTAATCTCACTATCCTTAAAGAAAAAAAAAAAAGGTCCAGAACTGAGGTGATCTCCTAAGGCTACAGATAAATCAGTGCAGCGAACAATCCCGCCAAAACAAGACTGCTCAACCCCCTTGCCAAGATTTAAATGAAAACATTAAAAAAAAAAAAATCCCTGTCATCAGTGTGGGCTAACTGCATTAAAAGTGTCACAGCTAATGAAACACCACCACCAAGTATATTGGCTGATGCATTTCTGATCCTTTTCAAACATGTTGTACAGGGATGTCATGGAAGCACTAGACCTAGAAATACCAAGGCCAGCATATCCACCAAGCAAGGAGTTCTCGGGTGAAATCTAACAGGTTTAATGTCCTATCACCAACCAAAAATTCTCGTGGAGTTACCTAAATCCTTGTGACAGGGCAAACGAGGTCTTCCAACCTCATGCTTACTGCGTAGTTTAAAACAGGTCACATGCGTCACATAGCATGGCTATATGGTAAGCTCCTCATCTTATATACCTTTTTTACCTTTAATCATGTCTGAGTATCTTACAAATAGTCATCAATGTCATTACTGTTTAATACGAGGCAGTCGTCGTCCTTTTTCTGCACTGCTAGCCAAATCTAGGAAAGGAAATGGAAAATGACAGCAAAGAAGTGTCTTCACCTTCAGAGACATGCTATCGGCTTACTCAGGGACAGAGTAAGTGTGTGTCTACACAATCCTTTCCTTCCAATGGTTTAATTTGCAATGATATAAAAGAGGTAGATAGGAATGGCTGTCGCTTCAAGTTCCTTAAGAAAGAAAGGCCCACAGGTGAGGTAATCACTCAGCATTACAGATAAATTAGTGGTAGTGCCAAAAACCAGAATCCAGGGATCCTAATAAACCCTAGTGGTTTGTATAGTACTGCACTAAGAATTACCACATTTTTCTGAAAGAAAAAACAAACAAACAAAACACCAACTTCAATATACTGAGTAAAGAAGAATTTTTTTAAGTCTTTTTTTGGTGGTACTAGGAATGGAACCCAGGGGCATTCTACCTCCGAGCCACACCCCCAGCCCTTATTTTTTATTCTTTATATTGAAAGAGGGTCACTGAGTTGCAAAGGACCTAGGTAGCTGAGGCTGTCCGCGAACTGCGATCCCCATCTCAGCCTCCCAAATGCTAGAATTACAAGTGTGTGTCACCATGCCCGGCTAAGCCTTTCATTTTAACCTCATACACCTAAAAAGAACAGACTTATCCTGAGAGGGGAGAGAAAAGAGAAAGCTGATGTCACAAATGTGCATAATGCCGAGAAGCAGCAGCTTCTCAGAGCCTACTTACTCCAATTTCTAGGGGGCAAATGAAAAGTCTCTGTACCTTTCTCTCAATTTTGCTGTGAGCCTAAAATTGTTCTAAAAAAATAAAGTTACAAAAACACACCATTGATATGACAATAAAGGGGTAACAAGGAAGCCAAAGTACTAATCGAATCTATCCCTGTTTCTTCCATTTCCTACCTTCTCCCCCTCCAAAAACTGCTCCTGTTTTTAAGAGTAACTGCAAGCTACCTACATTTTTACTGCATGCGAGAGAAAGAAATGCCAGTAGGCTTTGAACTCCTTCCCCTCAGGATCTAGCCGAGTCCCTCATACATATTAATACTTTCAACAAATGTCTGTTGAATAGGTGAGTGATGGCAGGTGGCACACTCTTTCTTAATCATTTAAGACCAACAGCTAGAAGATTACATTTCACATGACAGTCTTACCACTGTATTTTCTAGCATTTATCGACATGTACATTATTTGTCAGAATCAGAGAAATGGACTAGATGACAAAGTTAATTTCAACTAGAGTGAATTTAGATTTATGTGCAAAAAAGAGAAACTTGCTTTATTTCAAATCACCGAGCTTAAAGAATGAACTATTTTTTTTAAACAATGAACTTTAAAAATCATCTGGAGACATGTAATCATAAACTTCCACTGTTAAAGACTGAAATATTATAATTATTAAAATATCAAATTTATAACACGAAAGTTCTAGACTAAATTTTACACAAAGCCAAACCTGAGCCTACACTAAAATAACTATATATGAATACTTTATAAAGTACTAAATATTAAAATACATATAATACCACTTACTGAGTACATACTATAGAGCTAAAGGTTAATATATATATATATGTGTACAAATGCATATATATGTACATATGCATTACCCCATTTGCACAGTTTTTCAAAATACTACTTTCATTTAACAAAATACTACTTTCATTTAACAAAGAAAATGAAGTCAAAATTTTAGATTACTTTTCTAAGGACATATAATTGGTCAGTGGCAGCACTGAGTCTTAAACTAAGAACTATTTTCTTATATTGGACCATCAGAAGACCTAGGAAGAAATAAAAGTTCTAAGGAAGAAAAAAGTTAAAAGTAGAGAGACTAGCAGAGTCTCCGTAAGGGCAGTGTTCTGGAACTTTTGTTACTGAAAGTCTCCTCTACAGCGGGCTCATGTCCTGAATCAGCAGCCAATCCTGGACATGGAGGGGCCTAACTTTATCACAGAGCAGTTCCCACTGCCTTGACTTTGCAGGAGATTCCCTCTTGCTTCTAGCCATGGACAATACTATGTGTGCTCTTATTTTTCACCAATCAAAAAGCATAAACTTCAGATATAAGAATAATGGTCATATGGATATTTCAAAGCAACCAGATAAGATTTTAAATCAGAAAAGATTGAAGAAGGCAATTTACATCTCCAAAAAAGATGGCAGGGGAGAAAAGGAAAACACATCAATGGACATGATGTACACACACAAACTTACCAAAGTCAATCACTATGCTAAGCACGGAAGGAGAGAGAATAGGGCAGGAACTGGGGAAGGGCTCATGAGTGCTGTGTGCATGTTTGTCTCTATCACCCTGAACTTCATCAAGATGGATGATTAAATGCATCAATAAAAAAAAGAGATTGATCAGTTAAAAGTAATAAGCTAACAGCTAATGTTCCTTACTTGTTCACTAAAGGCAGTTCCCTTAGGGCCTATACTAGGAACAGTGCCAAACATAAAACAAGCACTCAGTGAATAATTAGCCATCAATTAAGTTGAGCATTAATTGTCAGAATCAAGAGAAATGGAACAGATGACAAAGTTTATTTCAACGAGAATCAATTTAGAATTATGAACAAAAGAAAAGTTTGCTTTGTTTCAATTCACCGGGTTTAAGTATTAGACTTTATAATCATCTGAAAATGTGATAATAATAGTACAGCTATACTCAAAGATCATAAAAAAAGACACTGCAACATGTTTTTTTTAAAACTACAAGCACATCTTTGGTTTCTGAGAATATTTTCTCCAGCAATTTTCCAACTACTTAAAAAATAAATGCTCTTTTTTTTTTTTTAATTTCAGGGATGCTTTGTAATTTCATGGCAAAGAGATCCAGGTCTTCAAATTTCTAAATAAAACATTTGTAACACCCTCCAGTGATCTTTAATAATCATGTTGTCTAATCAACTGTGCCCGATTCTACCCAATTATGACCAAACTATGAAGACTGGTTTGTTCACGCTCTGACTTTAGGTACTTCTAAGAGATGCATCTGCAGAAAAATATTTGGTTCAGTGGTGAGAAGATGATAATTACAAGACCAATTATCTTGATTCTGAGAAATTACAAGGTATTTTTTTGGACTGGATGCACATTAGAAATTCCTTTGTAAAAGGTATATTTCTTCTAGGGCTTTGGCTGGAGGAAGAGTAGGAAGAAAACACTCACTTTACAGATAGGAGAGGATATTGAGGTATTTTTGTCTTTTTTTATTTAAAGATAGCTGCCTTAATACTATAAATAATTAGTCATATTTTTCAATTTCTGTAATATGCTGCTTTAGGAACAGATTGTTCTTACACATAACTTTATGCTACCTGAACTTGAACTAACAAATAATGAGCAAAAACCTATTCTATTAAATTCTTCACATATACTGATTTTAATTTTACACAGGAGAGATTTAAACTTTGAAAATTTAGAATTTCTTTTTTTCGACAGAGCAGAACTTGGCAAAACAAAAAATCAGCTTCTCCAGGTTGTCAAATCTATCTTTCTATCTTTCTTTCTTTCTTTCTTTCTTTCTTTCTTTCTTTCTTTCTTTCTTTCTTTTTGCGGAGAGCTTCACTAAGTTGGTGAGGCTGGCTTCAAACCTGCTATCCACCTGTCTCAGCCTCTACCACCACACCATCATGCCAGGCTAAAATCATTTTTGATATGAACATTTTACATACAGTATTAGGAAACAAGCTTAAGGTATTAACAACAAAAACCCTAAAACCGTAACTTAGAATATATAGCATAGCCGAGCGTGGTGGCACACGCTTGTAATCCGCATGCTTGGGAGGCAGAGACAGGAGGATCGCGCAGGTTCGAAGCCAGCCGCGTGTGCTGGCTTAGGAGACCCTGTTTCCAAATAAAAATGTAAAAATAGGTCTGGGAATGTAGCCCGGAGGTAGAAGGGCTTCCAGGAACCCCAGTACCACCAAAAAAAAAAAAAAAAAAAAAAAAAAAGAATATATAGCATAATTCTCACAAAAGAATTATGTCCAATTTTTGGTCTATAAAAATTGATCTAATTCTTACTAAATGTCCAACTCCCGATTTTTTGACTCTCTAAAACAAAAGGCTAAATAATGACTTAGTTTATTTTAGCTTTGTACTCAATATAAAGACACATCATTTACTTCCACCTGTAGTCACCACTAAACAAAGAGGTTACAGAAAAAGCAAAATCATTTCTGCTGGATTGAGTATCTTACCTGCTACCCTCATGTTTAATTTTTCAGTCTATGGCACTTTTCATTAAACAAGCTCCTAAAATGAAAAGAAAAGGCAAACACCATTAACTCTAGAATGAACGCACTCCCTTAGATTTAGCTTGATTTGTACATCTGCATTAAACTAATTAAACGAATGTGATGACATTTCAAAGTATTCTACCAACATTGACAGTCGATGAAAACACTCTTGGTCACTTGGCCTGACTCCTCCCACTGGACCACAAAACCTCCAGAGTGGTCTATGTCACACACTGCTGCCTGTCAGCTCTCCATGGAATGAGCACCTGCCATTAAGCTTATGACTAGACAATACGTTTTATTATTCTCAGAGATTATGCATCTATAAGGAACTTCTGATGTTTATCATAAATCTTTAGTTTGAAGATAAGGTCCAGAAGCTAACTTACTAATCTAATCATGAACAAATTATTTGCAGAAATAATTTGCAAGAGTTTAGGTTGGCCAGGTTATGCCAGGTACATTGTGCCAGTTTTTTTTTGTTTTTTTTTTTTTGTTCACTGTATTGGAATATGAACATGCTACATATGTGGTCTTCTACTGGTACACATCCCTAGCCCCATCTTTGAGAAAAGGTCTTGAGAAAATGTGATTCACCCACTGCCTCAGCCTCCTAAGTGGCTGGGATTGCAGGAGCACACCACCGCACTCAGCTGCCACTTTATTTTTTATATGACATAATTCGGATGTCATTTATAATACATATTCATAGCAAAGTCTTATTTTAACCCCAGGGTTCTCTTCATGGTTTTCAATTTACATGTGCAAAATACTGTATTCAGAAGTACAGAACTGCAGTTTTAAGTACACTAGCCAATTGTCATTACTGACAGAATATAATGTTATATATCAAAAGAAATGCTGTTCTTTGATATAAATTACCATACACAAGAAACAGATGCTGTGAAAAATCTTTATGTGTAAATGTTTCCCTTCCAGGAAATAACTAAAGATTGATGAATTTATTTTTATTTGTGTGGGGAGAGGGCTAGAGATTAAACCCAAGGGCCCTCAACCTCCAAGGTACACCTCCAGCCCATTTATTTATTTAGTTTGTTTTTGAAACAGTGCCTCAAAACCTTGCTGAGAATCTTGCTACTTGCTGAGGCTATCCTTGAACCTGTGATCCTCCTGTCTATGCCTCCCAAGTACTGTGATTACAGGCGTGCGTCACCACACATGGCTAAGATAAGCAAATTTCTTTAAAAAAATGAGAAAGAAAGATGGGCATGGTGGCGCACATTTGTAATCCCAGCATTTGGAAGGCTGAGACAGGAGGATCACACAGGTTTGAAGCCAACCTCAGCTACTTAGGGAGGCCCTCTGCAACTTAGTGAGACAGACCCTGTTTAAAAAAATAAAGAATAAAAATAGGGCTGGGGGTGTAGCGTGGAGGTAGTATGCCCCTGGGTTCCATCCCCATTAACGCAAAAGGGGGGGGAGTAAATTAATTTAATAAGAAAGTCAATCTGGGTATGGTAGTGCATGCTTATAATCCCAGTACTTGGAAAGATAAGAAACGAGGATTGCAGGTTCCCTGCCGGCCTAGGCTACTTGGGCCTTCTGCAACTTAGTGAGACCCTCTTTCAAAATAAAGAATAAAGCCGGGTGTGGTGGTGCATGCTTGTAATCCCTGCGCTTGGGAAGCTGAGACAGGAGGATTGCACAGGTTTGAAGCCAGCCTCAGCTACTTAGTAAGGCTCTCAGCAATTTAGTGAGATCCTGTTTCCAAATAAAATATAAAATAGGTCTGGGAGTATAGCCCAGAGGTAGAAAAGCCCTGGGTTGCACCCCAGTACCACAAAAAAAAGAAAGAAAGAATGAATGAATGAATAGGGTTGGGGATGTATCTCAGAGGCAGAATGCCAAAGCCAGCCTCAGCTACTTAGTGAGGCTCTCAGCAACTTAGTGAGATCCTGTTTCCAAATAAAATATAAAATAGGTCTGGGAGTATAGCCCGGAGGTAGAAAGCCTCTGGGTTCCACCCCAGCACCATAATAAATAAATAAATAAAGAATAAAAAATAGGGCTGGGGATGTATCTCAGAGGCAGAATGCCCCCTGAGGTCAATCCATAATACCGGGGGAAAAAAGAAAGAAGGAAAGAAGGAAAGAAGAAAAGAAGAAAGAAAGAAAGAGAGAAAGAAAGAAAGAAAGAAAGAAAGACAGCCATGTCCCATTTTAGCTGGATAGCTTCCAGTCAACTCAATCTACTGTAAAGAAATGGAATTTAAAAGGATGTTGAGTGCTGAATCACATTAATCAGATATATATATACTATTCCTTTAGATATTATGATACACATTTATGTTTCAATATTGATGTCTAATCTAGTTATGCACAGAAAACATCAAATGAAAATAATGATCTATCCCTGAAAATGCATCTAAAGGAAGTGAGACATCTAGTTTTCCTTTTCACTGGAAAATCAGGGAATGGGCTGGGGTGGGGGTGGACGGCGCCCAAAGGCATCACATTCCTGTGCTGGCTCCTTTTTTACTGGACAATCTACTTTCCAAACCAAGAACAAAAAAAGCAACACTTGGACTGGGTTGATCATTATTAATTTCTTTTCCTTTGTTAGTAATCAAGAACCCCTTTTACATAAAGGAAAAGTCAACAGTTACATATCTATTAAAACTCCTTGGCCACAGGCTGGCAAAACATGAAAATGAAACAAAAGATGCTGAAGTAGCCAAATAGCATCACATAAAAGCAGTAGCAGAAAAAAAAAAAAAATCCTTGACTTTCCAAATGAAAATTCAAACAGGTTATAAATCCTCTTTCAGCCTCCAGCATAACTGAACCCTGCTTTCACAACAAACACACATGCCTTTCCTCCCAGGTAATATTCGAAAAATAACTTCACTCTTATCTGAGTGTGGCCTAGGAACATTTTTTAAAAATGTGATAAGCAGTTGGGGGCCAGACACCAGCTGTTCTGTTTTAGTTTCCATTACTTGCTGAGGCTACACCTGTAAAATGACAGTCAGGGCCTCCCATAACTGCTACCTGTTTGTACCTCCCAACATACCTGCTTCTAAACTACCACTACCAAGACCACACTAAGTAGCTACAATTTTCTAGCCGAATACAATTGCTTTCCAATTCCTTAGACTATTAACATTTAGTAAAACCTCATCAAGTCTCAGCCATAATACATCTTTAATTAGTTTGCTTAATTAATTCTCTGGCATCTTTAATTAATGATGCACAAGTGTAAGTCAGCAAAAAAGGAGTATTTTATATATATATGAGAGCAAATCATGGAACATGTTTATGATGTGCTAATTCTAAATCATTCCAGGCATATTCTTCAGAGAGCACTTGAAAACAAAGAAAATGTTTACATATAATAATCATAAAGAGGAAAAAGCAAAAATTTACTTGAAGTCTCAAGCCAAAACATCCACAATCAAATGGGGAAAGAATAGGTCCAGAGAACATGAACACAAAAAACAGTAAAGGGATAAAAAGGCCTCTGCTGGAAACCCAGAACTAGAGAAATAATCTTGCTTAAATATTCAGTAAAAGGTAGAGATATATAAATTAGAGCCTGCTACCAAACCAAATTTCTTTAACTGTTGGAAAGTATTCTCAGGCCAGAATAAAAAAGAAATAAAATGTTTTAAAACTTGAACAGTATACTTAGGAAATGCACTGGCTCTCAAAAACAAAGACCAAAAAAAAGTTTCAAATAAATAAGTGGGATCAGCTGAAAGTCAAATCAAGGACCACCAGGACGCCCTGAGAAGAGGCAGGGATGCAGAAGAGAGCCTAAGTCACAGCCATAGAGTGGCGCTCTGGACTCCTCTGTGTGCTTTATGATTTAAATATTTCCTTGAGCCCAACTGTGTAGTTTGGTCCAACTGAGCAAAGTTTTGTTATTCAAGTAGAATTAAGGCCACCATGTCTAAAAGGAGGTTCTGTCTTAGAATTCATTAAAGAACAACAGAAATAAAAGCCCAAGTCAAGAGACATTTCCAGTCTTTCCTTGAAAAGGGGTTTCTAGATCAGATGAATTACAAGAACTCCATTCTGTATCAGCAAAATAAGCCATGAAAACATTTACTAAGAGAGGGACACCTTGCCAGTCAATAAAAGCTAGGTAAAGTACACATACAGCGCTGCTATTCACACACATTGTTATTTTATATAATCTTCCACCCCACCCCCCATGGCAGTGGGTATTAGGGTGGAATTATAGATGAGGTCAAGGGATTTGTTTGAAGTCCTACAAGGGTAAGGAAGACACTCACAAGCAAACCCTCTTCCTTTTCACCCCAGCTGCTCACTGACATACTCAAGTCTGTTGACAAAATGCGATCGATATGGCTTTTGCAAATTGCTCTGGGAATTGCTGATCTCTGATGCAAACTAGTCACTCCGGAGATTTCACAGTTTGTCAAAATGACTAAGCTGGTGTGTGAGAGCCCTCCCAACTCAAGACAGAAATGATAAAAGAAAATAAAGCGTACAAAAACATTCACTGATAGAGTTAATACTAACAAACAAAAATCACTTAATTAAATCAGAAGGCAGTGTAGGGGTCACAAGGCTATAATCCCAATATTTGGAAGGCTGTTGTCAGGATTGCAGGTTCTAGGCCAACCTCAGGAACCCTCAGCAACATAGACAGACCTTGCTTCAAAATAAGAAAATAAAAAAGGGCTGGGGATGTAGGTCAGAAATGGCCCTGGGTTTGATCCCCAGTACAAAAGGAAAACAACAAGCAAACAAAACACCAGTGCAAGTTATACTCAACAAGTATAAACTATCATTTCATTCAATCAGCTGTAATTTGATTCTGGCTGAAAGACCATTTTAACTAAATCAACTAAGTTCAGATCATTCTAATTCGTGTCACCTGAAGCTTTTCAAGTAAAGAACCCCAAATGAGTCAAAGTGCAAAAAGACAGATGTAAAATATATTTAGGCCCAGTGAGATGGACTTTGTGTCAAAGCAACTGGGGCACAGGCTGCCTGTAGAGTTAAATAATATTCTATGTAGTCTATGGGCGTTTCTAGAAGACATAGGCATTTGAATCAGACTAGGTAAAGGAGACTGACCTTCTCAATGGGATGGCTTTCATCCAATCCACTGAGGACTGGATAGAGGAAGGAGAGCTGAGTAAAGTTGTGTGTTATTATAATTCCATCCATGATTCTTGACTCCTAATTCCCTTCCCAAGGTAGACCACAAAAACTAGAAATTCTCTTCCACAAAGCAAGCCACTGAAACCCCAATGTTCCTCAGCTTTTCTTGGAGCGAGCCAAAAAGAAATCTCTGATTGATTCTTTTCTAAAATTAAGTCCTAAGACTCTCCTCATTCCAGGGTAGTTCTGCCCCTTGTCCTGGAGGGACAACCTGGGGCTAGGGATTGGGGAGTGCTGCAGATCTGTTGAGAAGATTGCTGAGTTCTCCGCCCACTCTGCTAGCATTACAGCATTGCCTTTTGTCCAATCACGTTCTAACACGGCTGTCCCTGCTTCAGTCATGACTATCCAATGGAGTCTCCACAAAAACCCCGAAGGACCGCGTCTAAAGAGCTTCTAGATAACTGAACACAGAGGATCCTGAAGAGTGGTACACTCTGCACGTCTTCCCACATACCTTGCGCTATGCGCTTCTTCATCTGTTCCATCTGCGTTATCCTTTATTAATTAGAACAATAAACAGAGGTTTCCATGAGTTCTGTGAGCATCTCAAGTAAAGTGACTGAACCTGAGGAGGAGGTGTGAGGACTCTGGTTTAAGCCAGTTCATAAGAAGCACAGGTAAAACAAGCGGGGGCTAGGGACTGGGGAGTGAGCCCTCAACCTGTGAGATCTGACAGCATATCAGGTAGACAGTGTCAGACCTGATTTGGATTATAGGAACCCAGCTGGTGTCTGCTGCAGAACTGGTTACTTGTTTTCTGTGGGGAGGGAAAAAAAACAACAACTATGTTTTTTGGTGCACTGTACTTACACATCACAGTGAGGTTCAAAGTGAATTGAACATACATGCATACAACACTTGTATTTCCTTGCATCCCACCTCCCTAAGCTGACTGTGTATGGAAGTAAAGGGAAATGCAGTTTGTTGTTGTTGTTTTTTCCCCATTACTGGGGAATGAACCCAGGGGCATTCTACCTCTGAGCTACACCCCAAGCCATATTTTCCAGGGTCTCACTAAGTAGCTGAGGCTGGCCGCTAATCTGCAGTTCTCTGTCTCAGCCTTCCGGTACTGGTATTACAAGCGTGAGCCACCACAATGGGCCAGTTTGGGTTTTTCTAATAGGGGATGTGCTCTTTGATTGTCTTTTGGCTAAGAGAATGCCTTTGTATATGGGCACGAACCAAACCATTGGCTATGCTGGTTACTAGCTTGTCAACTTCAGATCCTACGTTTTTCAGCCTCTGTAACTGTGAAACAATCAATAAAGACATGAAAAACCATATACAAGTATATATAGTTTGTTATAAAGAACATGTATTGGCTGCTTCTCTGTAGAATCCAGACTAATACAGAGTTCCTTGAGATCAGAAGGTAGAAAATTAAACTTTTTTTCCCAGAGCAGATAAAGTTGAAAAAAAAAAGAGAAAATACTGAAATCAAAAGAATGCTGTAAGAGTCACTACTTACCCAGTTATATTTACAAACAAAAGCATCACATTAAAAACACTATTTGCAACCATTGCAGTTATGTAAGCAAAACAAGGCAAGCATTAGTAAAGTCTTTCTGCATGAAGGCCAAATGGTGGTATTTTTAGGCCTGGAGGACCATTACAGTCTCTATCACAAGTGCTATACTCCACAATTGCTGGAAAGCAGACACTGATGATATGAAAATGAATGGTCCAGCTGTGTTCTGAAAAGCTTTATTTATGGACACCAAAATTTGAACCCTGTAAAACTTACGTATGTTACAAAATTACTCTTTGTTTTGATTTTTCAACCTACTTAAAAATGTAAAAACCAATCTTGGCTTATGGGCTATGTATATTTAGGTCTCTGGGTCATAATATCCCAAACATTGAGAAAACAGAATTAAAATTATTATTTTTTTGTGGTGGTACTGGGGATGGAACCCTTCTACCTCCTGGCTACATTTCCCAGACCTATTTTATATTTTATTTGGAAACAGGGTCTCTTCAGCCAGCAAGGCTGGCTTCGAACCTGAGTGATCCTGATCCTCCTGTCTCCTGTCTCGCCTCCCAAGTGCCAGGATTACAAGTGTGTGGCACCACACCCGGCTAAAATTATTTTTTTTAATTTAAAATAAAATGAAAATCTTCCCTGACTATGCCCTAATAGTCTAATACTGTGTGTGTGTGTGTGTGTGTGTGTGTGTGTGTGTGTGTGTGTGTTACTGGGGATGGAACCCAGGGGCTTTTTAGCTTTGGGCTGCACTCTCAGACCTATTTAATATTTTATTTGGAAACAGGGTCTCAGTTGCAGAAAGCCTCACTGAGTAGCTGAGGCTAGCTTTGAACTTGCATAATCCTCCTATCTCAGCCTCCCAAGCACTGGGATTACAAGCATGTGCCACTACACCCCGCTTAGTTTAATACTTTTTTTGTTGGTGGTACTGAAGATGGAACTCAGAGGCTTTCTACCTCCAGTCTATACTCCCAGATCTATTTTATATTTTATTTGGAAACAGGGTCTCACTAAGTTGCTGAGAGCCTCACTAAGTAGCTGAGGCTGGCTTCAAATCTGTGCGATCCTCCTGTCTCAACCTCCCAAGTGCGGGGAATACAAGTGTGTGCCACCACGCCCGGCTAGTTTAATACTATTTGCACTACTTATAACTCCCATGGGGCCTCTATTGGTCCCCTGAAAGTATTATTATAGAAGTAGAACTGACCAAATAATCCTAAAATTTCAGCTCCATCAGACATTTTCACATCCCACTGTTCTACATAGGAGAGGTATTCTATGAGAAACAACAGAATGCAATGTTTTTTTTAAGAGAGGGGGGAATACTTTCCCTTCTTGTAGATGAAGCTACCCACCAACAGCAATGGCAGAAATAAGTCTAGATTCAGTAATGTTTCCAAGATATATTAAAAAATGGAAAGTTGTATTAAATCCCATTTTGTTAATTATAGGATTAAGTTAATGGGGAGAAGTTGACACTACTGTTATCTTCATGTAGGTGTTAATACGGAAACATTCTGTGATGGACTTTTAAAAAAAAGGGGGATTAACTGTGCATCTAACAATTGACTCCCATTTAGATTCCAAATATTTAGTTTTTAAAATCCTTTCCTTAGCCAGGCGTGGTAGTGCATGCCTGTAATCACAGTCCTTGGGAGGCTGACACAGGAGGATCGCAGGTTTGAAACCAGCCTCAGCAATCTGGTGAGGCTCTCAACAAGCTCGTGAGGCTGTGTTTCTAAATAAGAAATAAAACTGGGCTGCGGGTGTAGCATCGAGGTAGAATGCCTCTGGGTTTAGCCCTCAGTACCACAAAAAGAAAAAACTCTCCTTTGATGCTTTAATATAGTAATATGAATCGTTCCTATAGTACATATAGACTACTGTTAAGTAGCCTGTCTCATCCAAATGCCATCATACCAAGCTGTGTGTGCACACGTGTGCGCACACACAGACACACACAAAACCTGCTGCTCATCTGATTCTCCTGACAGTGAATGGAAAGGGTAACACTTCAGAAAACTTCTATCTGATCTACTGCAGCTTAGATTAAATTCTATTCTTCCAAGAATGAAACTAATAAATTATACCTATAATACCCTTTGCCTGCCTATTCGCAAACAGGTTATTGGAAGGTGCTGCGCTCAGTCAGGGAAGTACCACGCCTAAATCAACTCTGCCCCAAAGACTCTGTGGAGGGAGAAGTAGCCAAGCCAGACAGACCACACACACTGCTTCAGCGAACAGAAGTGTTGCAACATGAGTCAGCTCAATGTCCAGAATTCCATCCTACAGCCCCTGCAGTCTACATGAATAGGCTAGAGACACCCAGAGTGGTCTCTCCTTTTCAAAGTGTGAGATATCACGTTCTGAAATACTCCAGTGGATCCACAAGCACTTCACGATCCTCCAAAAATACTGAAAGGAATTAAAAACAAAATGGACCTGAGTTCTGCTTCCCTTTCCCTATAACTAACACAGCTAAGCAACTCTGTCCACCAGGGGAGGAACTCCAAAAGTAGGTGAGGATTTCTCTCAATTAACACCCATTCATCAGCAAAGAAAGATTTGTTCTAGCCTACAGACATTCTTCCTGGGCCCAACATGCCACCACAGCTTTTTTGAGTTGGCAGAATTCAGGTTTACTGTGACGCAGACGTGGTGCTGACCCTATCAACACGTCCTTCGACAACCCAGTACAGAGTATATACAGGCTGGCCTGTGGCTGGTGGGATCAGTGGCTTGCATTAATGACAGCAATGGACTCTGCAACAGAAAAAGAATAATAAAAAGGAAATGAGACGTGCCGCATCCGATGTTAATGTGACAGTAAGTAAAGATTTCAGTGGATCGTAAGACTTCTTCACTGAGCCACTAATGCATAGTACAGGACAGAAAGCAAGTGGAATGAAAATCATCTGGGGCCAAGCTCTCATTTATCACACCTCAGGACCACCCAGCCTGCACCTTTGTGTGCCTGTGGAACTGGAGATTAAGCCCTAGGGCGTTCTACCCCTCAGCCACACCCCATAGGCCTTAAAATATTTTTAAAGTTTGAAACAGGGTTTATCTAGGCTGCTGAGAGCCTCACTAAGTTGCTGAGAGCCCTCAAACCTAGGATCCTCCGGTCTCAGCTTCCCAATTACCAGGACTGGAGGCTTGTGTCACCACACCTGGCTAAAACTGCCCTTCAAAACAAAGTCACCCCTATAATCTTCATTATGAACTGACGTAAAGACACTTCATATAAACCCTTTTTTACAAGTATTTTACATGGTGAAAGATCTGAAGAAACATTGATTTTTTTAATTTCACATTCTATGCGACATAGTAATCCTTTAACATAATAAGGGCCCTTTGATTTTAAAAGGTACATTAACATGTCTAAACTCACGATAAAGTGTACAACCACATTTTTGTTCCTTAGTGCATATAAAACTATGGCATCATAGATTCAATGAGATATCCAATCAAGGTATAAGAAGCCCTAACTACAGTATTACTCTCATCATGGGTAACAGAATTACTCAAGTGCTTTTGAAATGCAAATCTGGGGGCCAACCACAGACCTGGAGAATCAGAATCCCTAGAATAGGGATTAAACTCAGGCACATCTAACAAACTCCTCAGGTGCTTCTCATTCATGCTCAGGTCTGAGAACTTCAGATAGAGAGGATACCAATCCAAACACACAAACAAGGTTATGGGGGGGGGGGGGAGTAAAGCCGATACAGGCCAAAAACAAAAAGTAAAACTCATGACAAGAATCTTCCTTCTTTTCTGAATACGGAAGACAATCAGCCTGTCTGCAGGCCAGATCTCCTGTGGAAGTAAAAGAGGGAGAGATAGGCAGCAAATAAATCTGGAGAAAATGTGGTGAAAAATAGAGCAGAAAAACTGTCTGAAATCGTTATAACACACTACTAGCTTCTAAATCATACAAATGTGTTCTTAGAGTTCTTCTTCCAAAGCAGAATTTTAATTAAAAAGTTATAATCCAGTTGAAGAAATAAAAGGGGGTGATTAGATTTCTATAACCCAGAGCACCAGCATACCCAAATAACATGAGAGAATCTGCCAAATGACATTTAGTTCTGCATGTTTCTTCAAGAATTCTACAATTGTTTCAGGAATTAAAATAAAAACTGCCTTCATCTGAGACTATACTATCTGGCGATGGATGGATGGATGGATGGATGGATGGATGGATGGATGGATGGGCAAAGAGAAACAGATATTATCAATCACAATGACAAAAACAACTGAATACATTTGAATTCTGTGTTAAACACTGTGATAAAGGATTCATCTCATAAATTACTATTGTGTGTGTGTGTGTGTGTGTGTGTGTGTGTGTGTGTTACTGAGGGTGGAGCCCAAAGGCTTTTCTACCTTTGGGCTATATTCCAAGACCTATTTTTATTTTTATTTTTTAATACTTTTTCTGTAAACAGGGTCTCACTAAGTTGCTGAGAGCCTTACTGGCTCTCAGTAGCTGAAGCTGGCTTTGAACCTGTGAGATCCTCCTGTCTCAGCCTCCCAAGCGCTGGGACTACAAGCATGCCCCACCAAGCCTCGTGTCATAAATTGTTCAAAAAAAAAAAAAAAACAGAGAAAAGGCCAGGTGTGGTACACATGCCTGTAACCCCAGTACTTGGGAGGCTGAGACAGGAGGACCAGAGGTTCACAAGGAGCCTCAGCAATTTATTAAGGCCCTCCACAACTTAGTGACACCCTGTCTCAAAATAAGATACTGCTGCAAGTGGAACTCAGAAGTAGAATTGCCCCAGGTTCAATCCCAGCACACGACACACACACACACACACACACACACACACACACACACACACACCACCACCACCAACAATAATAATGAAAACTTGGAGAAAGACAAATTTTCACATAATATAAACTATCTTTTATACCAGAATAGAAATTATAGGTTCCTATACTGTGTAAAAGTTCTCCTAGGCCGGGCGTGGTGGCATGCTTGTAATCCCCGCCCTTGGGAGGCGGAAACAGGAGGATTGCGCAGGTTCGAAGCCAGCCCCGCTGGCGTAAGGACCCTGTTTCAAAAATATAAAATAGGGCCGGGCGTGGTGGCGCATGCTTGTAATCCCCGCACTTGGGAGGCAGAGACAGGAGGATTGCGCAGGTTCTTAGGAGACCCTGTTTCCAAATAAAAATGTAAAAATAGGTCTGGGAGTGTAGCCCAGGGGTAGAAGGGCTTCCAGAAACCCTAGTACCACCACCAAAAAAAAAAAAAAAAAAAAAAAAAAATATATATATATATATATATATATATATATATATAGTAGGTTTAGCCCGGAGGTAGAACGGCTTCCAGGAACCCCAGTACCGCCACCAAAAAAAAAAAAAAAAAATTCTCCTGTACATCCACTTCACTATACCATCTTAATTTAAGTAGTCTGCAAAACTGGCATGAAAATGAATATACATAGTTCTGTTGGTCAAATCTTCTACTCAAAGAAATGAAGAAACAGAATGGCTGCCCAAGGGTGTTAGAGGAAAAGTGGTGTTAAAACCCTATTTCTATCACCCAAAGGCCTTAGATGAAGAGTAATGTTAACACCCTATTTCTACCACAAAACCCGAGGGCAGGTTAGCAGCCACCTGCGAGAAACACAAAGAAGCTTCTAATGTAAATGCTCCTGAAAACATATCAACTGAAACAATTAAATATTCATCTGCGTTGACCAACATCCTTCAAAACTCATTTATTAATCACTAACTACAGGTAATGAATGGTGTCCTTAGTCAAGTAGCACACCTGATACTATAATACTACCTTTAAAAGCCTTGTAGTACTAATGATAAAAATCAACTGAAACTGACTCCTTGCTAGAGATGCTCATATAACATTCTCACTAGCACCCACACACACTCACACACAAACCTACCTCCCCAGGGCCCATCAATGGATAAATAAACAAAATATGGTGTTGTAACCACTTGTGTGTGTGCCTTTTGTCTATGCAACTTGATTACCTGTGTTGGTAACTGTATACTACCATAGTCAAGGGACAGAATTACTTCACTGCCACAAGAAAATTCCACTTGGCCCTTTTATAATCAACATCCGCTTCATACGCATAGAGACTTAGAGATATTAGAATACTTTATTTCTTCCTCTCGCAGAAAATCAGCTGATTGCATTTTAGAAGCTGTATAAAAGAAAAATCACGAAAACTTTCAAATTTAAAAAACCTGGAAAATCACTCTTTCAGTCTCTCCAATCAGAATTAAGAAAATAAAAGCACTGCACAATGCTAAGTAATTTGATCAATGTCATTCATGAAGTAACTAAATGCAGAAATATTCCTTAAAAATCCAGATTATCAGATCCCAAAACTAGGAACTCATTTGGACTAAGTTTAGAACAAAAATTGCTACTGTTCTGAGTTCTGAGATGGATGGATTTTTGTGAGACATAAAACTAGTCTTGGTTTTTTGGGTTTTGCACTCTTCGGCTTTAAGAGTAGATATAAAAATGGTAGGGGGTAGGAGGAGGAGGGATTCACAGCCTTCAGGAAAATAAAGTAACTTTATAAGGCTGTCTTATTCATAATGTCCAGGACGCCTATAATTACTACCATGTGGCAGGCACTCTTAACATTTTTAAAAGATTACAAAAACATTTTTGAATAATGAGACTTACCATTTAAAATCTAAAATAAACAGGAAAAACATAAGTTTTTTTTAATGATCCCCACAGGCAACACTACTTCTTGCCATTTAAAAGTCTTAGTTCTTTGATCCTCTCTCCAATTACCTTTTTAATGTATCTTCAAAAATTATGGAAGACTAATCAGCAATCCTTAAGGTAGCGATCTATATTAAAACCTGATGATTATATAAAACATCCGTTAAGTGGGCCTTTAAGAAAAGACACAGATCAGGTTCCCCAAAATCCCACTGTACGGGGCTCCAGTTTCAAAGGGGCAGCAAAATAAGAGTGAGCACCAATGGACAAAAATGACTTTCAAAATAAACTTAATGGATGTTTTATTATCATCATAAATGCTCGGAGGTGGAATGCCCCTGGGTTCAATCTCCAGTACCAAAAATAAAAATGCTAGTCTTTAATGATTTGAGGAAACACTGTAAGCACCTGGAAACAAAGCTCCTAACACCTGTAAAAAACTGAAGAAAAAAGAAGACTTAATAGTAAACATCCAGAGACTGGCAGCCTCCAGAAAGAAGTAAATGAGATCCCCAAAACTTAACGCTGATTTGCCGATTCTGCCATTTCAACAAGAACAGCACTCGGTAAATGACTTTTATTTTCTCAGCTAAATAGAGATTTCTTAAAGTCTCTGAACGAGTTAACAGGAACGTGGCATAAAACCTGAAAAAAATGTGACCTCCAGCAAAGGTATTCAAAGGAACCAGGGGGCTGGGGATGTGATATCAGCCTGAACCTTTATTTAACTTCTCTGGGAGTTCCTATTTTCATTATAATGTTAAGGAAGAAGACAAATAAAATGACTTATTCACTGAGTTGTGAGAAGTAAATACATACCAGAAAGCACTTGGCAACAGAACCTAGCACATAGCAAGCAAATTAGCATTATTTAGTGACATTATATCCACAGGCTTCTGAGCAAATAGAAATGAAAGGTTCTATGGATTAGATAGTTCTGTATTATAGAAAAAAATTTAAACAGAGGGTGAGGAAAGCACCACAGCTGGAGAAACCAATCACTCACTCACACTAGGTTTAGGGGCACTGTCACACAGAGTACAGAGCTGTGTGCACTGTAGCAATTAAAATAAATAAAAATAATAAATAAGATAATGAACGGTACATTCATCAATGACACCGAACACCATTGGGCTAGTTTGTAAAAAAAAAAAAAAAAAAAAAAAACCACAGCTCCAGTTTAGGAGATGCTAAAAGTTCGCAAGTGAGTCAGGACCAGCCTCCCGAGCTCCAGCCCTGCACCCCTCTCCCGCCGCCTCCCGGGTCACAGCCCGCAAACCCAGCCCAGCGCTGCAGCGCGCGCTCCCGCCGCCGCCCGCGCCCCCGGCCAGGTGCGCGCTCCCGCCGCCGCCCCGCCCCCGCGGAGCCGGCCGGGATGCTCGCGCAGCTGCGGGACCGCCCGGGTCCCGGGTCCCGGGTCCAGCGGCGCCGCGCCCCAGGGCCCGCCCCCGGCCTCAGCGCCGCTCCCCCGCCGCCCTCGCCCGCTCCCTGCCGTCTCACCGCTGCGCGCCTCCGGCCGCCCCGCGCTCAGTCCCGCCGGAGGCCGCCGGCGCCGCCGCCCGCAGCCCGCGCCTCTGCTCGCGCCCGGGCTCCGCCGCTTCCCCGCACCCCGCCGGCGGCCAGGAGGAAGCCAGCTCGCCTCGGGCCTCCTCCCACGCTTCCCCGCCGCGACCAATGGGCCCCCGCCGCCGGGGAGCCGCGCCCGCCCCCTGGCGGTGGAGGACCGCGCGGGCGCCCCGGCCGGCCCGGAGGATGCGCGCCCTCCCGCCCGCCCGCCGGCTCCCTGGACCTGCCACGTGGGAGCTGCTGCGGCCGCCCGCGGCTGGTGGCATCCCGGGAGCAGCGGAAAGGAGGCACGACCTCCATCCATCCACACGCACAAAAGCCCCCGCGTAGAGCCAGGAATTTAAAATGACCAGCTGCCTCCTAGAGCTCCATCATTGAGGGATGGTCGTAGCAACCACGGTGATAGCAACCTACGACCTTAGGTAATGGTCTTTTGACTTCTTAAAACCTAGGTTGCTGATCACCGTGGGAATCTCGTGTGTGCGAGGCATTATAATGAATTCTGGTTACCTTTAATGCACGTCCCAAGGAGAAAAGTACTGCGGGTGTTTGGCATGCTATTTTTTTTTTTTTGGTTTAAATTATTGGCCACATAACACACGCTTTTATCCTCTGTTAAGGGCATTTTTTTCCAGGATTGCGTTGAAAACTAGGGAATTCATCCAAATCTTTATCATAAAACCCTGAGAACACAAAATTATTTCAGAATGCATCGTGATGTAATTATTTCATAATGCATGATAATTAGTAAGGATTAACTAGTATTAACCAATCCTCGATTATTGGGAGAGACCATGGTGGTAAAAAATAAATAAATAAATAAATAAATGGAATTAAAGAAATTAAAGAGGATGGGTGTGGTGGTGGACACCTGTAATCTCAGTACTTGAGAGAATGAGAAAGGAGGATCATAAATTTGAGGCCAGCCTCAGCAACTTTGTGAGACCTTGGTTCAAAATAAAAATAAAATAGGTCTGGGGTACATGTAGCTCAGAGGTAAAATGCCCCTGGGATGATTCCCAGTATGTGGAAGAAGAAAGAAGGAGGAGGAAGAAGGGGAGGAGGAGAAATAGGGTTTGACCCATAGTATTTATTCTAACAAATTTTAGCTTCCATATAAAAATATGCAAAAATATAAAACATACAACCTAAATAGTAGCTATGAATTCTGGAGTTTGTGTAGGCCTTTATGTATGTGTTTTTTTTTTTTACAACCCAAAGTAGATTTTATTAACAAATCAAAAAAAGGAAATCCAAACTCAATATAAATAAGTTTCTCAAAAATACAAGGTAGCTAATTGTGAGGTTTAGAGTCCATCCTAGTTCCATCTAGCTCCAAACAGACACTTTATTATAGTTCCCCAAACACACAACATTTATTATACACATCTGCTTCTTTAGACACTGTGCCATACTGAAAGAGTTTATGGAACCTCGTGACAATGGAGGCCACGAGGTTCCTCCTCTATTTGTGAAAGAGCTTTTTGCTTTGTAACCCAACTGACTTGTGTAGAAATTACATTTGTCCTATCTTGATAGCCCCACACCTAAGACAATCCCCGTGTCTATCATGTAGTGAGCTTGATCCCTATTCCCCTTGGCCATACATGAAAATTAACAACAGATAGTATCAAACTAACAACAGTGGGTCACAACCAACATTTTGTAGTTTTTGACTCGCTGAATCAAACAAACCAGAGTTCGTAGCACAACTTGAAGCTAAATACCACCCCTGAAACGTGCACAGTATTATGTGTGGGTGAGTACCTCTCTGTCTGTTTGTACGTCCAGGGTTATAATGTAAATGATATTTCTTAATATGTGTTAGAATTTTTTAAAACCTTGACAATCACTTCATTAGAGATCCTGAAATTTAAAAAAATTGTTCCATCTATGAAACAGTAAAGATAATTTTCTACTTTTACTTGAAAGTAGGAATGGGAAAGACAGGGAAATAATCAGAATTGATGAGTAAGTTTATTAAAAATACAGGAAGCCCGGTGTGGTGGCCAGGGAGGATGTAATCTCAGTACTTGGGAGGCTGAGACAGGAGGATAGCAGATTCACTGCCAGCCTCAGCTACTTAGTGAGGTGTTCTGCAACTCAGTGAGACCCTGTTTCAAAATAAAGAATACAAGCCGGGAGTGGTGGTACACACTTGTAATCCCCACGCTTGGGAGGCTGAGACAGGAGGATCCTGCAGGTCCAAAGCCAGCTTCAGCTACTCAGTGAGGCTCTCAGCAGGTTAGCGAGACCCTTTTCCAAGTGAAATATAAAAAAAAAATGGGTCTGAGAGTGTAGCCCAGAGGTAGAAGGCCCCTGGGTTCCATCCCCAGTACCACCAAAAAAAGTTAAAAAAAAAAAAAATACAAAATAGAGCTGGGAGTGTAGCTCAGAGATAGAATGCCCCTGGGTTCAATTCCCAGTACAAATAAATAAATAAATAAATAAATAAATAAATAAATAAATAAATAAATAAATACGAACGCAGGAAACTTTACAGCTTCTAGAGCATCAGAGTATTATATCGCATGAGATTGGTAATGACAATTTATATGTTTTAAACTAATGTTTCTTATGTACTTACTGTGTGTCGGGCACTTTTCTAAAAACTTTACATATATAGTCACTCTTAATCCTCACAATGATCCTATAAGCCCAGAGTAGAAAAACAAGGACTGGAACAGGATGCTGCCCAAGGACCTCCTGCTAGAACCCTCGGAGCCAAGGTCGAAAGGCACACGCCTACCCCCAAATCTATCTCTTTTGCTTGCTTGAAGAAAAGTAATTCTCTCTTCAGTGGATGCAGAGGGTTATATACATCAAATTATAATCAGTACTAATTCCCACATGCAGATTACACAGTATTTTTTTTATTTTATTTTATTGGTGCACTGTATTCATACCTCATAGTGGGATACAAACTTTTGTAGACATACATGCACACATCGCCCAGTCAGCCCCCACCCGATCCCCACCCCATTCTCTCCCCATCCCTCCTTCCCATGCTTGGCTTAGTGGTTGACATCTAGTATTATAGCAATTTATCCAAAATTAAAAATGATAATCTCACATAACAGTTTCATTTGTCTGATACCAAGCGTTTGATGATTTAAAGATAGCATTTCAATATTTCTTTTTGCTTTCTTTCTTACTAGAGCATATTTTTTTTCTGTTTTTTTAGGTGAAACTATCATATATTTATATATTTATTTTTCAGAAAAAAATCTATCCTAATATGGAATATGAATTCTAGATACCCAAAACGATCTTGAAAAAGAACAAAGCTAGCAGATATATATTTTCTGATTTCAAACCATATAAAGCTACAATAATTGAAACAGTGTAGTACTGTTCTAAAGGCAGATATATAGACCATTGGAGTTAAATACAAGCCTAGAGCTAAATTCTTCCCTATATTGTCAAGTTATTTTTGACAAGGTTTCCACGAACATTTGGTGGTAGAAATAATAATCTTTTAACTAAATATTGTTGAAAAATAATACTTACATGGAAAAGAATAAAATTGGACCTTTACCTAATCCCATATACAAGTATTAACTCAAAATAGATAAAAGACCTAAATATAAATCTTAAGACTATAAACTTTTAGGAGAAAATCTGGGTCATAAAACCTCACAACATTGAAATTGGCAGTGATTTCTTGGATATGATTTCAATGGCACAGGCAACAGAAGAATATACAAACTCCCTAAAAAATAAAAGAAAATATTGTATATCCAAAGACAATGTAAACAGAGTTAAAAGTTACTAATAGAATTGGATAAAATATTTCCAAATGCTATATCTGAAGGTATATTAATATTCCAACTAGAAATCCTAAAAATTAACAACAATAAAGGCAAACAATACAACTTAGAGATAGGTAAAAGACTAACATAAATAATGAATCTCCACAGATAACCAATCTTAGTTGTTTGTTGGATGGAAACTCTTGTTTCTCTGGTTCTGGTGAGTGTTACCTATTTCTTCTTTGTAGTTAATCTCTTTGAGTATTTTCTCTAGCGCTGGTTTTGAAGACATAAATTCCTTCAGTTTCTGTTTGTCATGAAAGCTTCTTATTTCTCCATCTAATTTGATAGAAAGTTTTGCTGGATAGGAAATTTTTGGCTGGAAGTTGTTTTCTTTCAGAGTTTGGAATATGTTACTCCAAGCCCTTCTGACTCTCATGACTTGGTTTGGGAAGTCTGGAGTGATTCTAATTGGTTTGCCTCTGAATGTCACTTGGCCCTTTGCTTTTGTTGCCTTTAAGATTCTCTGCTTGGCTTCCACATTGGTCATTTTGACAATTATATGGCGTGGGGATCCTCTTCTCCGATCCTGTCTAAAGGGAGTTCTATAAGTTTCCTGGATCTGTGTATCAACCTCTTGCTCTATATTTGGAAAATTTTCTGCTATTACTTCCTTGAAGAGATTGTTGATCCCTTTGGTATCACTTTCTTTTCCCTCCTCTATTCCATTTATTCTTAGGTTAGCTCTCTTAAGATGGGCCCATATTTGTTCAATGTCAGATTCCTGCTGTTGGATATTTTTTTCTAGATTAGAAACTATGCATTCATTTTTGGATTGCTCATCTTCTAAGAGCGACATTCTGTTCCCCATGTGGTCTAATCGTTTGTTTGTGCTTTGAATTGAGGCCTTTACTTCATTAATTGCATCCTTTATCTCTTTTTGGCTCTCTCTGAGTTCTTTTCGAAGCACCTCTATTATTTCTACAGTTATTTTCCTGATTTGATCTTCTAGAAATCTCTGATTTTCTGTTTTATCAGGTTCTGATGTTGTGGGGTTGTGCACATTCATTACTCCAGTGTTATTCCTCTTTCCCATGATTTCGGAGGTTTGTGCCTTCTCTGGGTTCTTCCCTTGGGTCACTATGGCTTCACTTAAGGTGCTCTGGATCTTGAGTCTGTATTATCTCAGACCCCACTACTCCTTTACTGGGTTGTATCACAGAGTCTCCGACCCAGGGAGTCGATAGAGGCTGCTTTAAACTATGGGGGGTACCAGGTTGCACGTTCTCCTATGGTGTGATATCTCTGCCACCACCACTCCCTCACTGGGTCAAGTCCCAGGAGGCCCAATACTGCGATTTCTCCTCTGTGGCCCGCAATTTGACTCACTGTTCTTGAGTACGCAGATGTAGCTGTACTGGACTCGGTGAATTCACTGCTGCTGCCGCCGCCGGTGGCAATATGGCGCCTCTGCCATGCCCTCGGCCATGAGGCTGGCGTATTTTTTCTTCTCTGGTTTTGATTTCCACTCTGAATCCCTGCAGCGTGTGCTGAGCTCAGCCACTGGGAGCTTTAAATGCTGTCTGCGCCGAAAGATCCCGCCTGGCTGTTCCGCAGCGGCTCACCTGGCTTGCTGTAGCCGTCCGTTGAGTTCGCCGGTGCTGCCGGCAGTATGGCGCTGCTGCCGCGTCCTCGGGCGCGTGTGTCTCCTCTGTGGCCCTGAGCTCTGTTCTCAGTCCGCTTTCTCTCTGGAGCCTGGTGGTTTTTTTTGTTTTTCTGGTGATGGTGCTTTCTGGCTATTTAAGGCGCTCTTTTTGTGGTAATGGAGATTGGTTGTTAGCGGGACTCTTAAGCCCCGCTTTTCTCGGTCACCATCTTCCCGGAAGTCAGATTACACAGTATTATTAAATATGTATAAAAAACTCAGAATGTAATTGGTCCCACTATCAAGCAGAATAGTCCATTTGGCATCATTTTTCTCTATGTATTTTTATAATAGAATGTATGAAAATATGACCATCATATTTCTGTAGTAAATTGTATGCAAATATGGCCTCCAAGGATTCCACCGTTTCTGTAAGTTTATGCCACTATTTTGTGTGTATGTGGTTCTGGAGATTGATCCCAGGGGATTTTTTTTGTTGTTGTTCTTTTTTCAGAACAGGGTTGCACTAAGTTGGAGAGGGCCTCACTAGGTAGCCAAGGCTGGTGGCGAACCCAGATCCTCCTGTCTCAGCCTTTCAAGTACTGGGATTACAAGTGTGCGCCACCACACCTGCCTAGTCTATGTCATTTTTACCATCAAGCGGTAAATAAATTTATATACCCTCCTAGTGAACCTACCCTGGCCCTGGGAATGGATTTGAACAACAGGATGCTGGTAGCTTCCATCTTTACTGTCTTGGGATCTAGTCACCATGTAAAGTAACAGGCCAGGTTACTGAATGATGAGAACCTACATGCAGAAAGAGGGAGATCTTGCTATCCTCAAATCATTTTAAACACCCTGGCGGAGTCACCAGAGGTGAGTTAGGCATCTTGCACATTCCAGTGTGCTGTGGTGTGACTGTGTCCCCCAGAGGCCCATGTGTTAAAGTCTCTGGTGCTAGCCTCTGGCACCATTGAGAGGTGTGGAGCCTTTAAGAGGTGGGGCCTAGTGGGTGGAAGTTAGGTCACTAGAGGCATGCCCTGGAAAAGCATATTGAGGCCTTGGCTTCATCTTTTCTCACTTCTGCTTCCAACCCACCATGACATGACAAGCGACCCCCTCTATGACTCCTACCATGATGTGTCACCTCACCACAGCCCCCAAGCCACAGGCCAATGGGCCATGCTCTGAAGCCTCTGAAATGGGGAGATAAAATAAGGTTTTCCTCCTTACGTGTTGATTATCTCAGGCATTTTATTACAGCAATGGAAAACTGACTGACACTGCCAAGCTAAGCTCCCAAACTGAATGCATCAGAGAAGTTACTCTGAAAAGGAGGAGAGATATGAGTGGAGTAGGAGGGGACTGGGTAGGACAGGATGAGGGAAAGGGCAGGTTTGGGGAGGGAAACAGACCAAATGGTGTTAAATGCACATATGGTGTTAAATCCATTAGTGGGTATCTCGTAATCATGTACTGGAAGGAGGGATCAAGGCAGGGAGGAGATGTGAGGAGGGAAACAAACCGAGTGATGTGTGTATGTATGAACGAATCCCTATGACTCTCACTGCAATGTATAATCATAAGGCACCAATAAAAATTATTTCCAGCCGGGCATGGTGGCGCACACTTGTAATCCCCGCACTGGGAAGGCTGAGACAGGAGGATCGCGCAGGTTCGAAGCCAACCTCAGCTGGCTTAAGAGACCCTGTTTCCAAATAAAATATAAAAAATAGGTCTGGGAGTATAACCCAGAGGTAGAAGGCCCCTGGGTTCCATTCCCAGTACAAAAAAAAAATTATTTCCAAAAATTTTATTTAAAAAAAAAAAGACTCTGGACAATACTAACAGAACTGCCCAGCTGAGACCAGACACTCCACAGAATTTTGAGAAATAATATACATTTTTCATGTTTATGTTGTGAAATGTTGGGGGTAGTTTAGTGTACAGGAATAAGTAACTAAATCATGAAGGAACAGATATGTGGGTGGAGTAAAGCTGGCCAGTAAAGCTGGAAGTAGAATTGCTTTAAAATATTTAAACATGTTTATATTGGATTATAAGCTCAAACCTATGGAGAGATGGCCAGAAACTTACTTCACTTTTAAAGAATAACGGGTGGGGAGGCAGAATAAAAAATACAAGAGTAAAAGTGACAAATTTTATATCCATATTGGTAAAATACAAAACTCAGATGTGGTTCAGAATTTTCATGAAAATATATATTCAATATTCTCAATTTCATCCTCTCCTGTAAGGGCAAAATAATAGAAAAAAGCTGGAGTGTTCACAGATTTCATGGCATTTGATATATTAGCAATACAGTTTATAAAGTAAGCGGTTTGGTTTACTATTAGGCATATGTAATATACAATGCAATTATAACAAATATAACTGCATAAAAACACGCTAATTTTTCATAAATTATCACTTTTCTGATAACATGCAAGAAAAATTTAGATGCCATAAAAATCTACATTTTAAATAATACTGTTTTGATCCTGCTTCTAGGGGATTCTTGTTTAGAGCTTTCTTTCTTTCTTTCTCTCTTTCTTTCTTTATTTCTTTATATATCTTATGGTACTGGGAATTGAACCCAGAGGGATTCTACTTCTGAGCTACATTCTAGCCCTTTCTGTTATTATTTTGAGATGGTCTCACTATATTACCACAAACCAGTCCTAACCTATGATCTTCCCATCTCAGTCTCTCAAGTATTGGAATTATAAGAACATAACACCTGTGACTGGATTAGATCTTTCTAATGGTCTTTCTTCTTGTGTTTATTTTTTATTTGTTTGCTTGAGTATTAGGAACAGAGCCCAGGCCTTCTCTAGATATTTCAATGTGAGAAATAATTAGCATTTTCGTTTCAGTTATAAACCAAATTAGATGGCCAGGTGTGGTGGCGCACGCTTCTAATCCCAGCATTTGGGAGGTCGAGACTGGAGGATCGCGGTTCATGGACAGCCTCAGCTACTTAGTGAGGCCCTCCGCAACTCAGTGAGACCCTGTTTCAAAATAGAGACTAAAAATTGGGCAGGGGCTGTAGCTCAGAGGCCAAATGCCCCTGGGTTCCATTCCCAGACCCACAAAATAAATAAATAAATAAATAAATAAATAAATAAATAAGCCAAATTAGATAATATATTACGTATAGTGACCCAAATCTCAAAAGTGTTTTGGAATAATGGTACAAAGTAACTTCTCAATTCTTTTATTTATTTATTTATATATTTTTTTGTTGGTACTGGGGTTGAACCCAGGGTCTTTTTTCTACCTCTGGGCTATACTCCCAGACCTATTTTATATTTTATTTGGAAACAGGGTCTCACTAAGTTGCTGAACGCCTCACTAAGTAGCTGAGGCTGGCTCCGAACCTGTGTGATCCTGCTGTCTCAGCCTCTCAAGCACAGGGATTACAAGCGTGCGCCACCACGCCCGGCTCAAAGTAATTACTCAATTCTCAAAATTATGTACCAAAACAGTTACTAAGATCAGTAGTGGGTTTTTTTTTTCAGAAAAATAATTTATAATTCTGTCTTATTAAATATTTTCTTCTGAAAAATTTCTAACTGAATTATAATCTTAAAATGCTTTATAGAAAGGTTTTGTATGGCAATGTTAACTATTTGTAATGTTGAACAAAGTCAACACACACACTCCTTGCATAGACATAAAATACAGTCTGTAAGGTGTTTTAAAATTTATATTTTTCAGACCTTGGGAGGAAATGTTTTAAGTTTTTCATTGCACAGAACAAATTGGAAAGTGTGATTACAATCCTGATTCTCATATAATTCTAAGTACAATAAATAAGCCTCAAGTTATCTAAGAAACACTTCTGTTTACACTCCATTAAGATAAAAGAGGGGACAGGGAGCTGGAGGAAAGCCCACCAAGTGTTGTGTGCATGTATGTTGCTATTACTAGTGAGGAGATAGAAAAGAAATAGGCAGATAGGGAAAAGGCCTTGGTAGAAAAAAGTTAATTTCCTGAGTTTCCTGAGGGGCGACAAATGCCTGAAATTCCAAAGGCTCAGGAGATAAGAAGGCCAGAGCTTCACAAAGCCATCCTGAGTTTCCTAATCAACAAACCCACCGAGCAAGCCTGGCATTCCTGAAAGGAGACTCTTCAAAGGACTTGCAAATGCCCTATGCAAATTCTCCTTGGAATTCCAGAAGTCACCCTCACCAAAAACGGACTTGCAAGCGGTCAGGCATTGGCCAGTTGGATGGCAAACGGGGGCACTTTCCCGCTCAGGACCCCCTCCCCTTTTGGGGAGCTGTTCTCTCTCTTGCAGGTTGTGTTGGCCCTGCAAGAAGGCAGAATGCATCTGAGGGCACGTGGCTCGGGCGACTCTCGAGTAGTGACCTGAAGGCCTCTGCTGGACATCATGGCTGACCAGGCCCCTAGGGGTGACCTGTACCTCTTTTCTGGCAGATCGCGTGGACTCTGGGAGAAAGTAGTTTGCAACTGATGGGCAGTTGGGCTCGGGCGACACTCGGGTAGTGACCCTGAAGGCAGCTACTGGACCCCGGAGTTCCGACCGCCCCTATGGGGTGTTCGGCCACTTTTCTCTATTCCCTTCTGGCAGATCGCGTGGACTCCGGAAGAAAGCAGCCTGCACCTGAAGGCAATTCGGCTTGGGCTACTCTCAAGTATTGTCCTGAAGGCAGCTGCTGGACCCAGAGTTCCAGCCCCTTTGGGGGTGTTCAGCCACCCTTGCCCCATTCCCTGCTGCTTCCAATAAACCTTTTACTCCCCTTCCTGAGGTCTGCAAGTGTCATTCTTCGCTCTCCGTAGACAAGAACTCGCCAGGGTTTTCTCTCAAGAAACCCCCGTTTCACTAGTAACCATATTATGATGTGAGACTAGGATACACTGCTAAAAGCATTTTAAAAAATAAGGCTGGAGGTGTAGCTTTGAGGTAGAATGTCTGGGGGTACCACCTTTAATACAAAAGAAAGAAAGAAAGAAAGAAAGAAAGAAAGAAAGAAAGAAAGAAAGAAAGAAAGTAAGTCAGAAAACTCTCATAGAAGAGTTACTGACCAATTTTTTTCCCCCTGAAGAATAATTGGTTAGGTCTGTAACTGCAGTTCAGTTTTTATTTTTATTTTTCCTAAAGAATAATTGCTTAGGTCTGTAACTGCAGTTGATGATTAAGAACTGATTGTGAGAACCCTTTAGTCTAAAACAAAAGGACTCACTGTGACTGTGTATTGTTGTTAAACATTGTCATCTCTAGTTACATTAAGTTGAAATGTATTGTTTGCTTTGAAAAACAAAACAGTAGAAATAAGGGTAACATAAAATCTTTGGATTGTTAGTATCTTAGTAAGATTTATTCGTTAGTGAATTTCAGGGTCATGACAGACAGTTCAGCAGCATTCCAGAGGCTAAAATCTCTTGTGGTCACAACAGGTCTTAAAAAGTATACAAGTAGAAAAACAGCTAAAATAAAATAGAAGCTACAGGTGTGTTGTAATCTTTATGCATTTTTTCTATGTGGTATTATTCACTCTAATAAATTCGTCGGACCTTTCCCCTCATATTGCTAATTTAAATATCACATGTCCCTAGTTATTAGTTGGAAACATTGAAACCTCAAACAATTCCATTGACCTTCACTTGGTACAAGCTGGCAGTATTTCCAGTTTAAACAAGCCTTTCCTTGATATATCTGTGGCCAAAATAGAGAGCTGAAACCAACCAACGCATCCAAATTTGTTTAGTTAACTGCATTTCCAGTCTTAGGACAATTTTTTTGGAGTTTCTTCTCTCTCCACCCCTATCACCAAAAGCACCACATCTGATCTCGTTGGAACTTGTGTTTTCATTAAATATGAAAGGTTAGTTATGAACCTTTTGCTGTTCATTTCTTATAGTTTTATTTTGAAATATTTTCTGTAGAACTACTGAGGCGTCAGTGAGGCTTGGTTCATATTTTAAAGTGTAATTTATTTAGCCAGAGAAGGTCTGCTGAAATACAACATCTGGTGTTTTGTAGAGTTCTATTCAATAGTCAAATTTTCCATCTCTATTCTTGAAGCCAAAGCCAAGGACAGACATTGCTCACTTGGCTGAAATATCAGGAGTGGGAAGTTTCACCTTCAGATTTTGTAAGATTCCAAGATAATCTCACTGTTCCCAATCTCCCTTCTCTTAGGTACCTCCAGGCCACCACCACCCCACCCCTCACCGCCCAAGTGAGAGGAGAAGATTTGGAGTCCAAGGAGGAATTTGGATCCTTGCTAAACCTATTACTAGCTACTAAGTGACCTCAGGCCAGTACCTTAGTCTGTCCAAACCATTTTATTTCCTGTCAATTGGAAGGATGACACTTTCCACACAGTTTTTGTTTAGTTTAGATTAGTTTGTTCTAGCATTGGAGAACTTTTTACTAATTTTAGTGGAGGAGATAAGACCACTTGTCCTATCAGCCTGCAGGCTCAGAGGATTCTTAAATGTCCTCACCTCCTTTCCCCTGACTTGAATGCAGATGTTGAGATACCTGCTTATCATGTCAGGATGGAACTCATTTGCATGGTCCTATGTTAGCACTCTTTAAGACTCTCAGGACTCATGTGCAGGGTGTGTGTGTGTGTGTGTGTGTGTGTGTGTGTGCTCGCGCGCGCAGGGATTTTTGCTTGCTCAGTTCTTTTCTTCCCTACTCTTCACAACCCTGGGCCAATTGTTAGGAGATGGCATCTCAGGTTTTCTCACCCCGTTCCCCTTCCCTGTAGCCCAGCAGAAGTGCCACCTTAGTATCACCTGTGGTGCATCTGTGGTGTTCATGATCATTACTGGCCTATTTGCCTCCTGCCAGGAAGCTGCTTACTCTCCCAAATCTTGACCTCATATGCCAAATGCTCTCTCTGTTTCTCCCAATCCTTTGAGGGACACAGAACTTTAGCTGGAGCCTCTTGTGTGTGTAGGTCATTTACCCACCAAGCTGTTAATATACAATTACATTTTAGGATTTCTTACTTGGTATCTTGGAGCGTTTTCTGAAGCAGCAATTGAATATGTATAGCATCAAAATAGTGTGAGGCACACAACATATTCCTTCAAATGTTTATAGAATTAATCTGATGAACATGACAATTTTGTGTCATGCATGATCCTGAAATTTTTCAGTGTGTCTCATTCTCAAAAGAATACACAAGCCCTTCCAATCAGAAGCCTAGTATTCATCTGTGAAAGTTTTGTCTTTTCAATAATGTTAAATAAATTGAATCATATAGTAACGTAAGCCTTTTGGATGGGTTTTTATTCACTGAGCATAATTCCCTTAAGAATTACCAATTTATTATCCTTAAGAATGAGAGGAGGGAAGGAGGTGGATGTGGTTATGAAAGGATAACAATATAATGTTTCTTTGTGGCAATAAAATAATTCTGCAGCCAGGCGTGGTGGCGCAGGCTTGTAATCCCAGCATTTGACAGGAGGATTGCGGTTCTCGGACAGCCTCAGCTACTTAGTGAGGTCCCTTGCAACTCAGTGAGATACTATTTCAAAATAAAGAATACAAAATAGGGCTAGGGGTATAGCTCAGATGTAGAATGCTCTGGGTTCCATTCCCAGCACCAGAAAAAAAAAAAAAAATCTGCATCTTTACTGAGGCAGTAGAAAAAAAAAACAAACACAAGTGATCAAATTACATAGACCAAAATCACACAAATGAATGGTTTCAATGAAAATTGTGGAAATCTGATGTCATCTATGTTAGTATTCTTGTGACATTTGCAAGATGTTACCATTTGAGGAAACTCTGGGTAAAGGGTTCATGGAAATTCCTCTAGTTCATTCTAAGAACTGCATTTGAATCTACAGGGATCACAAAATGAAAGGCTTAATTAAGAACCCACTAGAGGATTTATAACTATTAGAGTAATACAATATTTTTGAAAAGTCATATAATTTGGTGTCCACTTTTTGTCAGAGCTTGAGGAATCTGGTCTTACCATTTGTACCTGCCAATTAGTACAAATTATGCAGGAAGCCTGGAGCAATCACCCTCTTAGCCTCTAAGATAAAAACTGTTCTACTATTATACAGAGAAGTATAATGGAGACTAATTTCTACAAACAAGCCAAGAGAATGCCAGATGTATTTTTTACCGAGGGCTACCATAACAAATCTCTACAAGTTATGCAGCATAAACAACAGAAAAAATTATTCTCTCACAACCCTAGATGAAAATCTGAAATCAAAGTGTGGGCTGGGCTGCGTTCCTCTTGGACACTCTAGGGGAGAATTCTTCCTTGCTCTCCCAGCTTCAGATGGCTCCAGGTGTCCCTTGGCTTATAGATACATCATTCCAATCTGTGCCCACTTTTATATGCCCTTCTTCTCTTAGCATCTTCTCTTCTGGTCTTATAAGGAAACTTGTCATTGGATTTAAGGTTCACTCAGATAATGCAAGATAATCTCAAGACCTATAATTGAATTAAACCTTCAAAGAAAGTGCTTGTTATGGTTTGGATTTAAAATGTTTCTCAAAGCTAGTTTAGGAGGCGGGACATGACATGACAATGGGGCCTTGAGGAATGTAACTGTTCTTGGCTATAGCTTATCATGTTCTAGCTACCTAGGCTGAAGGCTTCTTTCATGTGGTTTTTTTTGCCTTAGAGATAGCTGATCATGGGCTGAGCCTCTAAAACTGTGAGCCAAATAAACCTTCCCTCCTCTAAGTTGCACCTACCAGGTATTTTGACATTTGTCATGGTCATGGTCCATTTGGCTTACCGTTTCAGGGGCTCAGTCAACAGTTGGCTAGCCTCAAAGACATCATGGCAGAGAAAAACTACGTAGATTGTGGCAGCTAAAAAGCAGAGAGAGAGAGTCAGGGAGTGATGGGGGAAAATATTGTTACAGGGCTATGTTCCCAGTGATCTCTCCCAACCATGCCCACCTACCTACAGTTATTGCCCAATAAATCCATTCAAATTAATCCATCAAGAGCTGGGCATGGTGGTACACACTTGCATTCCTAGAATTTGGGAGGCTGAGACAGGAGAATCGCAGTTCACAGACAGCCTCAGCTACTACTTAGTGAGGCCCTTTGCAACTCAGTGAGACCCGGTTTCAAAATAAAGAATAAAAAGTAGGGCTGGGAGTGTAGCTCGGAGGTAGAACGCCCCTGGGTTCCATCCCCAGTACCGCCAAAAAAAAAAAAAAAAAAAAAAAAAATTAATCCATTAAAATTTTTTTAGTTTCAAATTCTGCTTCATTTGTGGCATACAAGATAAAAATTAACTTTTTAATATTAACCTTGGATCCTAAAATTTGCTATCAACATTTCTTAGTTTCAGGAGGTTTTTTTTTTCCTGTCAATTCTTTCAGATTTTCTACTGATGATTATGTCATCAGAAAAGATAAATTTATTTCCCTTTTTCAATTTGTATACTTTTTATTTTATTTTCTTGTCTTACTGTATTAGCTAGGACTTCCTGTATGATCTTGGAAGAGTGTTGAAAGGAGCCTTTGCCTTGTCCCTGATCTTACAGGAAAGTTTTGAATTACCAGCATTTAATGTGATTCAGTATGATGTGAGTGTTAGTATTTTTGTAGTTGTTATCAAGTTAAGGAATTTCCCTTGTATTGCTAATTTGCTGAGAACGTTTATCATGAATGGGTTGTGAGCTTTGTCAATTGCGTTTTTTTCATTTGATATTATCATGTGCTATTTCTTCTTTGACCTGTGGATGTGATGGGTTACATTATTTGATTTTCAAATATCAAACCAGCCTTAGACATCTGGAAAATAGACTACTTAGCTCTGGTGTATAATTCTTTATATACATTGTTGGGTTCAATTTGCTAAAGAGATTTTCACATCTATGTTCATGAGAGTTATTGTTGTGTAGTTCTCTTGCGATGCCTTTGTCAGGTTTGAGGGTCAGCATAATGATGATCTCATAGAATGAGATAAGCATTCTCTCTGTTTCTATTTTCCAAAAAAAGATTTTAGAGAATTGTTTTTTTTTTTTTTTTTTTTTTTGGTGGTACTGGGGTTCCTGGAAGCCCTTCTACCTCTGGGCTACACTCCCAGACCTATTTTTTATATTTTTATTTGGAAACAGGGTCTCTTAAGCCAGCGCGGCTGACTTCGAACCTGCGCGATCCTCCTGTCTCCGCCTCCCAAGCGCGGGGATTACAGGCGTGCGCCACCACGCCCGGCGTTAGAGAATTGTTTTAATTTCTTCCTTAAATGTTTGGTAGAATTCACCAGAGAATCCAACTGGGCCTGACGCTTTCCGTTTTGAAATGTCATCAATTATCAGTTCAACTTCTTTAATAGATATAGGCCTATTTCTATTGCCAATTTCTCCTTGGAGGGGTTTTAAAAGATTAGATCTTTCAAGAAGTTGATCCATTTCATCTCAATTATCAAATTTGTAGTCACAGAGTTCTTCATAATTTTTCTTTATTATCACTTTAATGCCCATGAGTTGTGTAGTATAGCCCCTTTCTCATTTCTGATAGTAGTAATATTTGTTTTCTCTCTCATTTTCTGAATTTGCAGGCTGGAGATATACTGATTATATTGGTCTTTTCAAAGAACCAACTTTCAGGTTTCTTTACCCATTTGTTTTTTCCTGGAGTCTCCATTTGTCCAGCTCCTCTTTTTATCTGAGTCTACTTTAGTTTTGCATAGCATTTCCCCTACTATTGCACTGTCTCTTTCCTGTTAATATTTGCTTTGGTCTCTGATGTTCTACCAGGGGGCTTTCCTCTGGTGCCAGGTGACCCTTGGTTTCGGTTTGGTTGAAGAGTGAGTCACTAGAGCTTTATGTACACTTGCTGTCATAGTATAAGCATCTCTGTTCTAGGTTGGCTTGCAGACTGTTATCAACCATGGGGATATTTATTTTCTATAATATACATGTAATTTATTTTTCTCCTGTCAAAACTTCTGAGATTTATATAACCTAACTTAATCAGGTACTTTCCTATCTCCCTGACCTCATTCCTCCTCTCTACTCCTAACTCTGCCCCAGTTACATTGGCCTCTTGCAAGTATAGAGCCCCATGGACTCTATACTTGCTGCAGCACACAGTATGGATCTGCTCAAAGAATAAATAAAGGGAAGCCTACAGTGATTCATATAACAACTTCCCTAAAATGTAAACATGGAGGCAAAGAAAGTACAATTGGAGATGACAACACAATTGCTTCTCAAAGGCTTTAATATAAATTACCAAATAACTCTATAAAGCACTGTTTTCTCACCAGAGGCTACCTACATCACTTTGCAAAATGAAGATCTTACACTAGAAATACTATAACAGTGTCTGATTCCAGAGACTGCTTCAAAATCAAATAGGGCTGGGGGTGTAGCTCAGAGGTAGAATTGCCCCTGGGTTCAATCCCCAGCACACACACACACACACACACACACACACACACACAACAATAAACAAAATAACAAAAAAAAAAAAAAAAAAAAAACCCCAGTCCCATTCATTCCAGGCAGTACTGCTGGTCTCTGGAGAAGACACAGGAAGTCTTAAGTGGTAGGTTTCCCGAGGCAGAAGGGGTGGATAGTGAGGTTCTGCGTGGAGCTCCAGCACATGAAACTGCACCCCCGTCCTCAAGCTAATGCCAGGGATCACGACAAAGCAGAGGACAGGGCCACCTGGACAGGTGCAGCCAAAGAATACCCGGCTTGGTGGCAGACATTGCTTCAAAACCCAGGACCTGGGTGAAGGAGGGGAGGAGGGGATTGAGAAGCGAGGGTGGCTTGAAGGCTGCTTCGATATCCACAGCCTGAAGATGTCTCTTTTAGAGCTCAGTGGGGCCTTCCAGCTGGTGGGAGAGCCAGGGGCTGGGCTGGGAGGGTGTTTGTAGCCTAGCAAGCTCTCTACACCTCTCTGAGCCACTGGAGTCAGCCTGAGTCTGGTGCTCAGCATGCCACACCAGCGTGCTGTGCAAGCCAGCCTCCTCTCCAGATGCAGAGCTCACAGACAGAAGGCTCTGCTGGTAGACTGGCCCCAGAAGCACCTGGGAGAAAGGGATGGAGCGTTGCTTACGGAGGAAATTTCCCTACCACACGTGGGAAGTAACAAAAAGCGGAATGGACATTCCTGGCTGGGTGTGAAATTCTGTCAGCTCCCACAGATAGAAAGTGGAAGGTTTAGAATAAAACACGGTTCTGTCTATTCCACAGACCACTCCTGCCTCTCCAGAAGGAGCCAGAAGGCTGGGCGGGGCTGGGCAGGCAGAGCAAGCAGTTGGATGGAGGCAAAGGAGGTTTCATGTTATTCGCCAGGTTACTGGAGGCAAAGTAATCTTCCATCCATCCATCCATCCATCCATCCATTCATCCATCCATCCATCCTCTCTCTATTGGTGGGCAGTGCTTTCTAGCCCATCCTTAAAAGGCCTCAAAGTCCTGAGTTTAATTAGATCAACCTTAGTGGGTGTGGTGGCCCATGCTTGTAATCCCAGTACTTGGGAGGCTGAGACAAGAGGACCACAGGTTTTCTGCCAGCATCAGCTACTTGGTGAGGCCCGCCACAACTTAGCGAGATCTTGTTTCAAAATAAAGAATACAAAAAATAGTGCTGGGGGTGTAGCTTAGAGGTAGAATTCCTCTGGGTTCCACCCCGGTACCACAAAATGAATGAATGAATGAATGAATGAATGAATATTGTATTGGTTCAAGACCACATTTTGTTCCATATAAACATGAAAATTCATAATTCACCTCACCTGGTGGGGAAGCCAAAACGATGTTAAAACACACACACACACACACACACACACACACACACACACACATGCTCATGAGCTTCCATGTTTGACTTTCAGCTCTCTTTTTATTTTAGGTATTTCTCTTTTCTGTGAGCAAAACTGTAAATGTTAAGTGCAGTTTGATTTTATTTATTTATTTTTATTTTTTGGTACTGGGGATTGAACCAAGGAGTGTTCTAACTTGGAGCTACGCCTTCAGCCCTATTTTATTTTTTTTATTTTGAACAATGTCTCACTAAGTTGAGAAGGACCTTGCTAAGTTTCTGAGGCTGACCACAAACCTGTTATCCTCCTGTCTTGGTTTCCCAAATACTAGAATTACACCACACTTGGTTTAAGAGCAGGGATTTTGTTGTTGTTGTTTGTTTGTTTGTTTGTTTTGCAGTACTAGGGGTTGAACCCAGAGGCATTCTACTGCCAAGCTACAGTCCCAGCCCAATTTTTCATTCTTTATTTTGAAACAGGGTCTCACTAAGTTGCAGAGGGCCTCACTAAGTAGCTGCTGTCCCCGAACCATGGTCCTCCTGTCTCAGCCTCCCATGTACTGGGATTACAAACGTATGCTACCACGCCCAGCTCGATTTTATATTTTGAAACAGGTCTCACTAAATCGAGGAGGGCTTAAGTAGCTGAGGTGGGGTAAACCTGAGATTCTCTTGTCTCAGCTTCCCAAATACTGGGATTACAATCATGTGCCACCACGCCCAATTTAAGAGCAGTTTAATCAGATGCTTTTTAGCTTCTCTGAAAATCACTTAATTTTTCTTTTTAAAAAGAATTTTTAATACAATGAATTATAGTAAAAGCTTCCCTAAAAGTAAGTCACCCTTGTATTTGTGGAATAAAAAATCTCCCTTAATTTTTTTTTTTTTTTGTGTGTGTACTGGAAATTTATTTAATTTGTTTATTTATTTATTTTGGTGGTACTGAGGGTGGAATGCAGGGGTGGTTTCTACCTCTGGGCTATACTTCCAGACCTATTTTTTAATATTTTATTTGGAAACGTTCTCACTAAGTTGCTGAGAGCCTCTCTGAGTAGCCGAGGCTGGCTTTGAACCTTGTGATCCTTCTGTCTCAGCCTCCCAAGCCCGGGGATTACAAGCATGCGCCACCACGCCCAGCTGTACTGAGAATGTAAACCAGGGGCATTCTACATTTGAGCTATGCCCCCAGCCCTATTTTTATTTTAACCTTGAAGCAGGGTCTCAATAGGTTTGTGAGAGTCTCACTACTTGATTTGGTTGTCCTCTAACCTGTGATTCTCCTCTCTCAGCTTCTTAAGTATCGGAATTGCAGGTGTGTAATTCCACCTCGATGCCTGGTGTAACCTCCCTTAGTTTTTAGTTTTCCCTTAATTCTCCAGGTATGTTGCTGGAATCTGTCTGCCAAATTTTCATATTAAAGCTTTACAGAAATATTAAAAATGTATTTTGACCTGAAGTTTTCTCTTTGCAATGCTATTTTTTGAGGGTTTAATATTAATGTCATGCCAATGTCATCAGTAGAATTGAGGACATTTTTCTTCTAAGCTCTGGGGGAGTATAAATGCCCTGGGCATGTTTGGCAGAAAAGACAGAGAAGGGAGCAAAATGTACCCAAGTCATTTTAAAGAACCGAGGATCAACCCAAGAGGACTATGCTAACTGAAAACTTTTCAAATTAATTCTTGCTTTAAAAAATCTTTTTCAAGCCAGGGGGTGGGCAGGGATGGTGCATGCCTGAAATCTTAGTACCTGGGCAGCTGAGACAGGATGATCACAGTTATGGGGAGAGCTTCAGCAATTAGTGAGACCCTGTTGAAAAACAAAAATAAAAATAGGGCTGGGGATGTATCTCAGAGGTAGAATGCCTCTGGGATTAATCCGCAGTACCACAAAAAATAAAAAATAAAACTAAATAAAATAAAAACTAAATAAAATAAAATAAAATAAAAACTAAAAATAAATAAGTGGGATCACATGTCTGTGATCCCACTTCTTGGAAGGCTGAGACAGAAGGATTTCGGGTTCAAGGTCAGACTCAGCCACTGTAGTGGGACTCTGTTTCAAAATAAAAAAAAATAAGCCGGGCGTGGTGGCGCACGCTTGTAATCCCCGCGCTTGGGAGGCAGAAACAGGAGGATCACGCAGATTCGAAGCCAGCCGCGCGCGCTGGTTTAGAAGACCCTGTTTCCAAAATGAAAATGTAAAAAATAGGTCTGGGAGTGTAGCCCGGAGGTAGAAGGGCTTCCAGGAACCCCAGTACCACCAAAAAAAAAAAAAAATAATAAATAAATAAATAAAATAAATAAATAAATAAAAAGGGTCTGGAGTTATAGTTCAGAGGTAGTGAGGAGATAGAAAGGAAATAGGCAGATAGGGAAAAGGCCTTGGTAGAAAAAAGTTAATTTCCTGAGTTTCCTGAGACAAGTGCCTGAAACTCCAAAGGCTCAGAGATAAGAAGGCCAGAGCTTCACAAAGCCATCCTGAGTTTCCTAATCAACAAACCCACGGAGCAAGTCTGGCATTCCTGAAAGGAGACCCTTCAAAGGATTTGCAAATGCCCTATGCAAATTCTCCTTGGAATTCCAAAAGTCACCCTAACCACAAATGGACTTGCAAGCGGTCAGGCATTGGCCAGTTGGATGGCAAACGGGGGCACTTTCCCTCTCAGGACCCCCTCCCCTTTTGGGGAGCTGTTCTCTCTCTCGCAGGTCGTGTTGGCCCTGAGAGAAGGCAGAGTGCATCTGAGGGCACGTGGCTCGGGCGACTCTCGAGTAGTGACCTGAAGGCCTCTGTTGGACATCATGACTGACCAGGCCCCTAGGGGTGACCTGTACCTCTTTTCTGGCAGATCACGTGGACTCTGGGAGAAAGTAGTTTGCAATTGATGGGCACTTGGCTCGGGTGACACTCGGGTAGTGACCCTGAAGGCAGCTACTGGACCCCGGAGTGGGGGTGTTCTCACCGTAGACAAGAACTCGCTGGGTTTTCTCTCAAAAAAACCCCGTTTCAGTAGGATGCCTCTGGTCTCAATCCCCATATCATAAGAAAGGGAGGGAAGAAGGACAGGAGGGAAGAAAGAGTTGTTGGGAGTATAGCTTGGAGGTAGAATGCCCCTGGGTTCAATCCCAAGTGCCCCCCCCCCCTCAATATTCTTTTCTCTTTTCCAGTGACTGTTACAATTAGGTTAAGGATCTTTAGGAGGGACTATGAGCCTGGATCCTCCAGGAGGGCCCAGCATAATCACAGTAGTCTTTATAAGCCAGCATAGTGACACACAACTCTAATCCTACCACTTGGAAGCCTGAAATAGGAGGGTCACAAGTTCAAGGACAACCTCAGCAATTTGGCAAAACTTTTGGCAACCTAGTGAGACCCTGTTTTAAAACAAAAAATCAAAAGGGCTGGTGGTGTAGTTCAGAGATACAATAGAATGTCCCTGGGTTCAATCCCTAGTAACAACAACAAAGAGAGAGAGAGAGAGAGAGAGAGAGAGAGAGAGAGAGAGAGAAGAAGAAGAAGAAGGAGGAGGAGGAGGAGGAGGAGGAGGAGGAGGAGGAGGAGGAGGAGGAGGAGGGGAAAATATGACTGGTGTCCTTATAAAAATATTTGGACTAAGCGGGGCATGGTGGCGCACACTTGTAATCCCAGCATTTGGGAGGCTGAGACCCAGAGGATCGCGGTTCGCAGACAGCCTCAGCTACTTAATGAGGCTCTGTGCAACTCCGTGAGATCTGGTCTCAAAAAAAAAAAAAAAAAAAAAAAGGATAAAAACAAGGGCAGGGGTGTAGCACAGAGGTCAAATGCCCCTGCCTGGGTTCCATCCCCAGACCCCCCCCCCAAAAATTTTGGACTATCTATAGCAGACTCAAGGATGGGTGGGTGCACAAATGTCATTCCTTACCTTGCAGGGTCTTAAAAGTCAAGTAAAGCTCTGATTAGCAGTGGGCAAATTCTGCTACAGAGCAAGGCTGACCCTGAGCCCCTAAGGCGTGTCTCCCTTTGGTGTAGATGTGGTATGGGCCAAGTTGTGTGTGTGTAATCAGCTGAGGGCACCCAGAGTGGACAGAGCAGCACACCAGGCAGTGCTGGCTGGGAGGCACCTCCAGCTACAACTGCAGGTGACTCCTCTGTGCTTCACATAATGTGCTTAAGCAATTCGTATAGAGTAGCGCATTTAATCCCCATGGTGATCTAATAAACTAGTGGTTAGTGTGGACTCTTTGGTTATAGGTAACAAACCCTCAAATCTCAGAGGCCTAAGCATACTGGCAATAATTGGAGTGCCCTGACTTTTCTTCATGAATGTATCTCTCATTGTCCTTGGCACCAGTGGCCTACATTATTGGCCCCTCCATCGTGTGGTGACACTTGACTGCCAAGAGCTCTTGATTTACATGTCTGCAACTCAAGAGCCAATCTCAGCCAGAAGCCTAGTCACAGGAGCAACTCTGTTGGTCTCCAGTAGGCTCGTGTGCCACCTCTGGAGCACTCAACTCTGGCCAGGAGTGAGGTTACAGTTATTCAAAGAGAAACTTGTGGCCAGTAGTAAGGTCACAGTTATTAAAAGGGAAAAATGCACATTGCACTAAACATCACTGGAGGGAGAAGGGAGATGTTGGCCACGCACTGGGCTTCTTCCGTGCTTGTATTCCTATCTCCATTCTGTAAATAAGATTCAAAGAAGATAATTTTCAAGGTTTGTGGGAGGGACAGGGAGGATCAGGTCAAGAGGGCAGAGTTCAGCAGGAAATAAGCAGAGTTTCACAGAAGGAGTCCCTGTGACAGGTGCCAATAACTATGTTATGGTTGATAATGTCCCTCGAAGAGCCTGCGTATTAATGTTCAGAGTTGATGCACTTAGTCCTGAGGGTTGTAGCATCCATTGTGATGGGCTCACTGGGGAGTGAGCTAGCAGGTGGGCGTGTCTGGAGGTGACCCCGGATGTTGTGGCCTCAGGGATTGTGCTTTTGTCTTTCTACCGCACCCTTTACTTGCTTGCTTCTTGCTCTGGCTTCCATGATTCGAGCAGTCCCTTGCTTGCTCTCTCCCCTAAGCTCCACAGATAGAATCCAGTCTGACATAGACCCAAACTTTGATATCCCCCAAACTAAGCAAATCTATCTTCCTCTAAGCTGCGTGGTCGGTCATCTTGGATTATAGCAGTGAGAATATTGGTTGAGTCAAACTACAACTGGGTTGCAGAGAACAAGGACCCAGCTGTTGGATTTGTCAAAAGAGGAATGAATCAGTGACCCCTCGAGAAAGAAGTGCAAATTTGACCAATTTAAAAGGCATAGATAAGCCTGTGTCTAGGAGTGTGAAGTACACATTTCCATCCCCTTCTGTGTTTCCTCAGTGGATATTGATGCTGGACAGCTAGAGTTGCATTTCACAGACTCCTATGTGGCTGCACTCCAGGGACAGTTTGGGTTTTGAAGAGATGAGACTGAATGGGATCTAGAAGGTTCTGGGAGGTGATAACTTTCCTCTTGTGCAATTATAGGTGCACAGCATGCACCTCGGCATGCACAGATGCACCAGGCATCCAGTATGGATGCCAGTAGCCTTTTATTCGTCCAGAGAGCCCTGGCACATTTCCCGAGAGGTTCCTCGCACCCCTGAGGGAGCGGGAGTGGGGGAGAGCTCCCCCGGGAGTGGGAGAGAGAGTGTGAGTCCCAGAAAAAGGCGGGAATCCTTCTTTTAAGGAGGGGAGTCATCCCCCGCCCTGTGGGAAACAGGACTCTCACGCGGGGGTACTCTTAGAGAGGGTCCTTCCTGCCTCCAGACTTCAGGCCCCTCCCCCTGCACTCATGGGGACTCAGATCTATCAGCAATGTCAGTAGTAATGTCCTGACCTCTGGTGCACATGACATTTCCTAGCTTTCTGGACCACAGGTGTCATAAACCTGGGTGACAGTGGCTCATGCTGTGCTCTGTGCAGCTCCAGCCCAGAGTGATGTCTGTACCCAATCCCCCAGCCACATTTCCTTCTGCTTGAAACACTAGAGTTGTATCTACATCCCTGACCAACACCCTGTGATGGAGAATAGTGGGGACAGAGGCCAGGCAGTGAACTGGAGGGAAGAAAAGGGCCATGGTGTTGGGAGGACCCTAGCTATCCAGGACAGTCAAGACTGATGCATGTGTTCAGGTGCTGGGGGGCAACTAAGGATGCAGAAGGGGTTGGAGGTGAAGTATGGGAACTACCAGTGCTGGGGACCAGCTAGTTATAGAATGCTATGGAACTAACTGCAGACTCATATCCCCCAGAAAGAAATAAAAGGCTTAATTATCTTCTGTTATAAAAACATATGCACATTAAGGGGTTAAGCAGGAAAAGTTCTTTCTGCTTGACTTGGTTTGTGCGCAGGCACGCGCACACTCGTGCGTGTGTGTGTGTGTGTGTGTGTGCGCGTGCTACTTGGGGTGGTACCAGGGTCATTTATCTCTGAATTACACCCCCAACCCTATTTTATTTTTTATTTTGAAACAGGGTCTCACTAAGTTGTGGAGGGCCAAAGCAGCTGAGGCTGGCTGTGAACTGTGATCCTCCTGTCTCAGTCTCTCAAGTATTGGGATTACAAGCTTGTATCACTATGCCCAGCTTGGTTTGTATTTAAGCAGAAAGAAATTATAAAATATCTCACCCAAAGCATCTGCTGCTGAGTGTGGTGGTGCATGCCTGCTATCTAGTGACTTGGGAGGGTGAGGCAGAAAGGATGAGCATTAATGTGAGGCCATCCTGGTCAACTTAGCCAGATCCTGTTTCAAAATAAAAAATAAAAAAAGGGCTGGAGTATAGCTCAGTGGTAGAGTGCAACTAGGTTCAATCCCCAGTTATACACACTGACTGCACACACAATGTTTAAAAATCTGTTTAAGCTGCTGCCTCTGAGAAACAAAAATGAAGATATAGATACAGATTTTTTTCTTACATTCATTAGTATTACATACTTAGAGCCATATTTACAGCCAGGCTTGGCAGTGCATGCCTATAATCCCAGTACTTGGGAGGCTGAGACAGGAGGATCACAGGTTGAAGATCAAGCTAGACAATTTATGAAGAACCTGTTTCAAAATAAAAAGGGAGCATCCAGGTGTGGTGGTGCGGGCTTGTATTCCTAGTACTTGGGAGGCTGAGACAGAAGGGTTGCATGTTCACAGCCAGCCTCAGCTACTTAGTGAGACCTGTTTTGAAATAAAGAACAAAAATAGGGCTGGGGTGTAGCTCAATGGTACAACCCCCCTGGGTTCAACCCCCAGTATGGCAGAAGAAAAAAGAAAAAAAAGGAGCTGGATATGGTGGCACAGGCTTGTAATCCCAGTACATGGGAGGCTGAGATAAGAGAAACCCATATTTGTGGTCAGCCTCAGCAATTTAGCAAGAAGGCCTTCTATAACTTACTGAGATTCTATCACAATTTTTTTTTTTTTGGTGGTACTGGGATTCCTGGAAACCCTTTTATCTCTGGGCTACACTCCCAGACCCACTTTTATATTTTTATTTGGAAACAGGGTCTCTTAAGCCAGCGAGCTGGCTTCAAACCTGCGCGATCCTCCTGTCTCTGCCTCCCAAGCACGGGGATTGCAAGCGTGTGCCACCACGCCCAGCCTATTACAAGTTTTTCAAAATAAAAAATAAATTAGGGCTGGGAGTATCAATTACACTAATTTCACTGTGTTGGTATTTTTCCCCAATAACAAATACCTGAAAATACTGAGATAATGAACTTGTAGGGGAGGACGGTTTGTTTAGGCTCCCAAGTTTGAAAGTTCTAGTCCATCTTCCATTTGCCCTGTTACTTGGGGGCCTGTTGTGAGGTGGTGCATGATGGTAGGAATGTGTGGCAGAGCAAAGGGAGGGAGGAAAGGAGGGAGACAGATAGACAGAATGAGAGGCAGAAACAGAGAGAGAGAGAGAGAGAGAGAGAGAGAGAGAGAGAGAGAGAGAGAGAGGCAGACAGAGACAGAGACAGGCAGAAAGACCATGATCTGTTTTGAAGGCATGTGCTCAATAACCTAAATAGTTCACCATCTTCCAATGGTGTCAGCCTGGGGCACCTCCCTGGCTTTTAGGAGACACTCGAGATCCAAACTGGAGCACTCACTATAAATCAATCAAGATTAAGATTTTTTTAAAATTTGTTTTGTTTTGGGTACTGGGGGTTGAACCAGGAGCATTCTACCTCTGAGTAGAATTTATTTAGCTTTATTTATTTGTTTACTTATTTGTTTATTTGTTTATTTATTTAAAAAACAGCATCTCAGCCAGGTATGGTGGTACATGCTTGTAATCCCAGTATTTGGGAGGCTGAGAATCGGGGTTTGCCTTCACAACTTAGTGAGATCTTGTTTCAAAATAAAGAATTAAAAAAATAAATTGAGGTGGGGGTGTAGTTTGGAGGTAGAATGCCCCTGGGTTCAATCCCCAGTACTTCAAAACAACAAAAAATCCAGCAACAACAACAAAAATTCCAGGATATCACTGGGTTGAACAAGGTCTCACTAAGTTGCAGAGGCTGGTCTGAAAACTGTGATCCTCCAGTGTCAGCCTCCTAAGTACTGGGATTACAGGTGTGCATCACCACACCTGGATGGATTAAGTCATAGTGATGGCAGATAGTCTGTTGCTCTGTTTTCAAGGGAGCTTTATGTAAACTTTGATTTGTGTCTAGATTTATACGTTTACATTTCTATATTCTGTGGGTGGGTATGTCTTGTTTTCTGTCCTGTCTCTCCCCATTTCCCTTTGTGATACTTTCTTCAGCTCACTTCAGGGTTCAAGCCATTGCCTAGTGGTCATGATCCTTGTTTCCAGTCTCTTCCATGCCAATCTCTTTTTCTTACCTTGTATTATGTCATATTGCTGATTTAAAAAAAACAGGCTAAATTTCTGCCCAGTCTCCCCTACCATCCTCACTCACCCTCTTCCTCTCTTGAACTTGACCTGCCAGTCAGTTCAGTTCCACTGTTTTCTTCTCAGGATACTCTCCATTCTGTCTTGATGTACTTATTCATACAAACTATGAATTTGGAATGGCTCTGACTCCTTTTCTTCTAGCTTTTTATCCACAGCACAAGGCTTTTCTCCCAGCTTCAGAGACTGCTTTAATAATTGAGTTCTTTTTCTGAGAATAATAATGTTTTATACTAATTAAAGCATTTAATTGCTCAAATTGTCTCTTAGTTTTTTTCCCCTGACTATATTGTATTCTCAGTAAGAGAAGAATAATATCATATATTCCTACATTTCTTAAGAAAATTAGAGACATCCATTAAATAGAGTACATATTTTTCAGTAACATCTGTACAGGTTAAAGGAAGGTGGTGGCTTAGAGAGGGGAGCAGCTGTGTTCCCTGAAATCCATCACTCAGGGAGCAGCTGTGCTCCCTGAAATCCATCACTCAGGGACTAGCTTTCCCTTAGGAAAGTCGTTCCGCTGTCCTCTAGGCTTCCGCTGGTTTGCACCATTCTGATGACAGGCTACGGAGACAAGAGAAATGAGATAAAAGGACTTTAAATGAGTAGAACACAGCCATTGCTTCTATTCACATTCCCTTAAGGACACTGTCACTTGATCATGACCAGCTGCAGGGGAGTCTGGTCATATCTAGCTGGGTGGAGATGTGCCAGACAAAACTCTACTGTCATCACATAGGGAGAACAGATGTTGGTGGACCGTTAATAGTCAACTCCAGTCTCTCAAAATCAATACATTCTGTACAAAGAAACTTAGCTTAATTTTCAGTGGGGCTTTATATCTCAGAAAAGACCTGGCAGCTTTTGCTCAGAGGTTGTTTTTAATGTAGAAGTCAGGTCAAAAGGAGAAAAGTGAAAACAATTCATCGATCAAAACATGGAACTATATCAAAATCATCAGTACTGTACTTAAATTATAAAATAAAAACCAGAAAATTGGAGAAAAAGTATTGTTCCTTACTAATTATTCATGTTTTTAATGAGAAACATTAGTAGCTTGCTAAGATTTATAAAGTAATATAGAGAAATTGTTCCTATTAATTAGACCAACTAATTAGAGGCTTAAAAAAACAGCATACATTTTAAGGCTCTTGACTAACACTTTAGGTTTTTTTTTATAAAATACAAAGTAAACAAAAGATTATGCCACTAAAGTATAAAGCAGGACATTTCAATAGGAAAGGATTATTTTGATAGACAATATTCTTTTCTCTATTAAATTCAATTAATTCTAAACTGTTATTATCACCACTTGGGAAGAAGCAGCAAGCAAAATGCTTGCCAAAGTGTGGGTAGACCTATATTTTTCCCAACCTACACTTTTTTATTTTTGTCCCTTAAAAATGGTTAACAGTTACTCCACATACATAAAACTGCAGCATTTTATCTCTATCAAATTTTATCATCTTCTACTGACATGGTAGGTAATGTTATAGACTATTTCTGTGCCCTCCATCATTCATATGTTGAAGCCCTGAACTCCAATGTGGGTGATAGTGTTTGAGGTGGGGCATTTGGAAGGTTATTAGGTTTAGATGAGATCATGATGGTAGAGACTTCTATGATGGGATTAGTGCCCTAATAATAATAATAAAAAGAGAGACCAGTACTCTCTTTCTTGGCCATTTGAGTACCCAGAGAGAAGATGGCCATCTGTAGTAAGCCAGGAAGGGGACCCTCACCAGGGAGCCAAATTCTCTGGTAATTTGACCTTGCACTTCTCAGCCAAAGAAAAATAAATTCCTGTAATTTAAGCCATCTGGTCTATGGTGTTTTGTAATGGCCATACTATGGGTTGGATCTTGAGTATCCCCCAAAGTCCCAAGTGTTAAGAGACTTGGAATATGGTCATGATTACATGTGGAATGAATGGACTAGAGATGCTAGCTCGTGAGTTTGCTAAACAGAAGTATTCCTTGAGCCTGAAACTTCAAGAACTCACAGAAAAATGAAAGATATGTCTTTTATGATAGGACTTGGAAAAATCTGAACTCAAGCATTATGAGGAAAAAGAAAAGGCCAGCTATAATGCAACAGGTGGGAGGCAGGAAGTCTGAGCTTAACATTTCAGATTGCTAAAATTATCTAGTGGCCTTATTCAAATCTGTGAGTTTCAGATTCTTCACCTGCACAGTGAAGGAACTAGACGTACTTTTCAAATTCCCTAACATTCTGTGCTTGATTCTGAAGCTGATTATCAGAATATCCTCTGTAAGGGGAGGGTTCACTGAGGCAATAAGAAAAAATGAAAGGGCCAAAGGACAGCAGGAAGGTCCAAAAGGAACCGACAAATACTGCCAGGTGTGATGGCACACGCCTACGATCCCAGCACCTTGTGAGTCTAAGGCAGGAAGATCACAAATTCAAAGCCATTCTAGGCAACTTAGCTTGTCTTGAAAAAAATAAATAAAAAGGGCTAGGATATAGCCGTTGGTTCAGCTTCAGTACTAAAATAACAATTATACAAAATAACTTCTATAGGATATGTACACAATGGAATTTTACTCAGCCATAAAGAAGAACAAAATTATGTCATCTGCAGAGAAATAGATAGAGCTGAAGAGCATTATGCTAAGTGAGATTAACCAGCCACAAAAAGTGAAAAGTCAGATGTTCTCCCTAATAAGTGGAAGCTAGAGAGAAAATGGGTCATAGGTGGGACTCCAGACAAAGAGAAACCTTAGATGAGTAAAGAAGGAGACCTAACATAAGGAAATGGGAGGAGAGAAGAGAGAAATTTCCTAATGCACAGAATGTATATTCACAAACATAGCAATGCACATGATGGATTCATCAAACATGAGAAGGAGTAAGAAGGGTGAGAATGGGGTTGGAAGTGGGGAAGGGCTAAATGAGTGATGTGTGCATGTATGCCTCTACCATCTTGTACCTCATTAAGATGTATGATTACAATGCACCAATAAAAAAAGACAAAATAAACCCCCCCAAACTTCTAAACGCTAAATGCTGGATAGGTCTAAACTACTCTCCACCTTTTTAAGAATCCTCAGAGCCCAGGAAGCAAAATAGAAAGCAAGCCATGGTAGAGGCCTCTTATAGAAGCCAGTGATGTCCAGTTCTGCAGAATGTGGAGATCAATGGCTTCTAACCTAGGGGAGAGGTGTGTTGCAGGGAATGCAGCATGGTCTGAGGAGAAAATTGAGCTTCATAAAAAGGACCCTAATGTGATAGAGTGCTCTTGGGAACACTGAAGGCTGGAGGATGTTTTGAAGATAGAATTCTTACTATATTAGATGACAAAGGGATCAGCAGAAGCACAGAGGAATTAGATATAGCACAGGTAAGGGGGCCATGATGGTTGGATTTCAGAGGTATAGCAATGCTGACTGGAGACAAGATCTGCATGTCACTCTAATGTAGATGATGTCGAATGCAGAGTTCAGAATGCAAACTCAGGAATGTGGCATCAAGGCAGTGCAGTGAAAAAGACATGAGATAAATGTGGAAACAGGACCTGGAGAATTATGTATCTGAAGATGTGCAAAAGGGTGGAGACGGATTGCAGTGTTCTCAAAACAGTGTGTGTGTGTGTGTGTGTGTGTGTGTGTGTGTGTGTGTGTGTGAAAGTGAGTGGGAAAATGTACAAAGAAAAAAAGGAGCCAACAGAGACTGCATTATGAGAGACAAAAGAGTTAACATGCAATCACAATAAAACAAAAAGAATCAAGGAAGAAAATTATTACACATCTCTCTTTAAATCAAGAAAAATGGGGGAAGGTAAGGCCACCATAGTAGTCTAACAGGTTACTGACAAACAGAAAGAAACAAAACAGTTTTCATCAAGGTGAGGTAGAAGACACTGGGCATGTTGGAATATACAGGTGGCACTTATCTGTAATCCCAGTACTTGGGAGGCTGAGATAAGAGGATTGCATGTTTCAGGACAGTTTAAGCAATGTAGTGAGACTTTCAGCGATTTAGTGAGGAGATCATGTTTTAAAAAATTAATTAATTAATCAATTAAAAAGGGCTAGGGTATAGCTCCAGGTAGAGTGTCTCTGGGTTTGATACCCAATGCCACAAAACAACAATAACAACAACAATGAAAAGATTAGTTGGACCCGGGCATAGCGACGCACGCTTGTGATCCCAGCATTCGGGAGGCTGAGACTGGAGAATCATGGTTCATGGCCAGCCTCAGCTACTTAGTGAGACTCCTTGCCTCACTAAGGCAACTCAGTGAAACCTTGTTTCAAAATAAAGAATAAAAAAATAGGGCTGGGGGTGTAGCTCAGAGGTAGAATGCCCCTGGGTTCCATCCTCAGTACTGCAAAAAAAAAAAAAAAGATTAATTGGAAGAGACACTCAGGAAGATAATGCTTCATACACAACTTAATGCATTCACTTTAATACTAATCCACACACTTGTTTAGTGTTTATCTGTATTTTATTTAATCTTTTGAGATTTTGTTTTGTTTCAATGTTGTCCCCAACTCATACCGTATAGAGAAGTTAAGGTCAATCTGTCTGGCTGAAGATCACTGGTGTGGAGATCACAAGAATTTGCTATTTAGACAGAGTTTCCCACCTAAAGTCAGGTAGTGAGCAGAGTACAGATCTTTGAGAAGAGCTACGATTCAAAAGCCTGGGAAGACCAAGACCTAAAATTTGAATCCCAAAGCCTCCAAACAGGCTTAAGTTAGCACTGCTGGGCCAAGAGTTGGACAGATTCTGGACCAGCAGATTGTAATAAAAAAAAAAAAAAGTAATGATCGCTTTAGTCATTTCCCAAGGTAGATATAATGTTATAGAGTGACCACCAGAGAAGACCACTCAGACTTAGTTTAAGCTGAATAGAAAGTCTTTATTAGCTGGCCAGCAGCTCTACTGCAGGGTGTTTAGTCCTGAGTGCAGCCCCAAGCTGTTTCTTAGGGCTCCTTTAATACATCAAAACCACAAGCTCAGGAGTAAACAATTCCCAACATTTCCCTCAGTGGGTGTGCAAGTCAAGTGGAAAGTACAGAAACCAGGAACAACATTGTACAGGAGCTCAACAACCCATTTCAGTCCCTTCTATTGTCTACCTTTTTATTGGTTTAAGGATAGAAAGCTCCTTTGTTTCTCTGCAGGAGCAAGGTAAGCAGGAGTTACAGAAGCCAAACAGGCAGTTATGCATGACTAGCAAGGTATCTAGTGACAAACATTAGTTCTCAGGTGACAAACATTTTTGCCTGGGTCACCTAGGGTAACATCATGGCATCACTGAAGCTAAGCCTAGGCTCACCTTATCACAAGGTATATCAAAATATCACATGGTACCCCATAAATAATATAGTATATACAAGTATTACTTATTAACTAAAAATAAAATCACAAAAGAAAAGAAAGAAGAGTGAGGAGGGCTCTCAGAATAAGTCCTGGTAAAACATTAGTTCATGTTGTGTGGGTGTGTTGGTTCAGTTTTAAGAACTAACAATGAGATGGGGGACATTTGTTCTTAGGCCTTCAGCTGATAAGTGGTGTTTGATGTACAGGTCTCTTGGACTAAATCTCAGGTGGAGAAAAAGGTCTCGACTGAAAGGGAGTTTGTCTACAATAAAAATGTTTTTCACAATTTATTCATCCAACTGGTCTTAAATTCTCCTATTTTCTGTCAACTTTCCTTTAATTCATGCCATTGGCTGGGGCCACCAGCTTATGTGCTGTTGAGAGGAGAGTATGCCCTCCCCCCAGCCATATTCTGCTGTCTTCCTGGTCTCATACTACTCATAATTCCTGCTTCCTTCTCGTCCTGACTTCCAAAGTATGCTCTTGAATCCCTGCAGTGCCCCATTTGCCCTATATTAGGTGGCATGTAGCCCTTGCTTTTGCTCCTGCATTTAAAAGCACCTGGAAAACAGGTCTTATGTAATAGATGGCTGCAGAGGTTTTGAGAATAGGGTCATGTGGTCATTTATTCATCCCACTTAACATAGGTTTTAGCCCCTATCATCTAGACATTTTTTGGGGTGCTAGGTATAACCCACATACCAGGCTAAAAATCTTGTCTTCATGTTGCTTATATTCTTTTGGGGGCACCAAAATAAGCAACTTTAATAGCTATGTCATGTTATTTTATGTTATTTTTGTTTTGTTATAGTGGCAGTTCACTTCTTTGTTAGACAAATAGAGTCAATTTAATAGTTAAGTATTATGAAAAAAAGATTAGAGCTTGGCTTCTTTAAAGGATTCTTATTTTTCCCTGTAGTTCTGTGTTTCTCTGAAGGAAGGTCTTCTGGTGAAGATTCTTGTAGATACAGGAGAACTCCTAGCAGCTCTCTTGTGCTCTGGCATTCCCGAGTGAGCAAGAAACGCGCCCCATGGAATTCTGAGAAGGAAGGAAGCTGCCTGTGGTGTTCTGTCTTGTGACAGTGTGTTACTGGTGTCTATCTCCTCAAGTGGGTGTGGTCTGACGTGAAGTCACCTCCTTATCAGGACACCTGGAATCTTCCTATGGGGTGGGGAGCCTTTCCTCCTTATCAAGGTGCTGAAGGTCCCCTGTGTGTTTTTGCACTTCAGCCCTTATATCGATATATGGTTTCTACTAGATAACTAGGATTGCACTTTTCTTTGAACCGCTCAGTTCTCAACTCATGATTAATACTTTCAGTTATTGCCCTTCCTTTTAATGATCTTAATAATTTACAGAGGTGAACTTTCTGTTGTCCTGAGTATAGATAACTTTGCATTTTAGAAATTACATTAGAAAATGTTTCAGAAAAGGGTGGTCTCTTGTCAGAAAAGGGAGGGTCTCTGATATCTGAACCATATTAGGATAATATTCGAACTTCTTCTGAACCACAGATAATAGTTTTTCTTAAAAATTCATAGATATTCTTATCAGGGAGGATGGTCTTATTTTCTCCTAAGACTTTTATTTTATTTTATTTTATTGGTGGTGCTGGGTTCCTGGAAACCCTTCTACTTCCGGGATACACTCCCAGACCTATTTTTATACTTTTTTATTTGGAAACAGGGTCTCTTGCTGGCTTCGAACCTGGGCGATCCTCCTGTCTCCGCCGCCCAAGCTCAGGGATTACAAGTGTGAGCCACAACGCCCAGCCCCCTAAGACTTTTTTTTAACCCTCTATTTAAATCCTTCCTCCAGAAACTTCTATATCCATTCCAGGATTTCCAATTCTTTGTTTCCCAGGGAAAAAATTAAAAACACACATTAATTATGCAAATAATTTTATTTTTTTTTCATTGTCTTAAACATTCCAACTCCATCTGAGCTCTAGAGTTTACCTTCATATAATTAAATGAGCCTGAACAAAAGAATCAACCATGTAGATATCGCATATGCCTGTAAGCCCAGACATTCCAGAGGCTGAGGCAGAAGGATGACAAGTTTGAGGATGACCTGGGCAACTAAGTGAGGACCTGTCCTAGGTAGAGTAGTAAAGCACTTGCCTGGCTATGTCCAAAAAAAGGGCACCATTTATGTAGTTCCTCTATATAATAGATGAAATCTTGAGTCATCTTTTTAATATAAATTTATCCTTCCTGCTACAAATTGGAGTAAAAGGGGATATAGTAGGAAGGTTTTTGGCACCAGAAGAAGTGGGTTTGAGATGAATGGAAACAGAATTTCAGAAGATTTTAGAAATGATGAACTTTTGTCTAAAACAGTGAAATATAGAATAAAATATGTAAAGAACTTGTAAACCAGAGGTAGGTGAGATTTCTGTTAGTGCTTCAGGGGAAGGGGCAGTGGGAATTTAAAGCAGAGGACAGTTTATAAATCGATTTAAAAATACTAAATACAGATGTACAACCTATACATGTTTATTTACAGCATCCTAAGTAGCACATTTGTGTGGAGCCAAAACAAATCTCCTGGAAAACATTGGAAGAGCCTTATGATTGATTACCTGTGGGGGAAAAAGCCAGAAGTTTTGGTCACAGTGAGTTCAATATAACAAATTGTGTGATTTTTCTTCCAAAGGTGCAGGGTAGTATCTTAGTCTGCATTAATACAATTATGGTCTCTTTAATATTATAAGGGGTCATATATTACAATATATACCATGGGCAGTAAATGAATCATTTCTACCATAGCAACAGAAATAAATCTATTACCCACATACTCATTAATAAATTATATAATTAGATCAATTTTTATCAGGTAATTTTGAGACATGGTAAGGTTTTATGTCTATAAAGTGAATAATCTTTATATATTTTCTGGTAATTCAAACTGAAATCTTAAATTTTGTTGGCTGATATTCCTCTTTCTCCTTCTATATAGATGATTTTAGAGAGAAAATGCAATTAAAAATACATTATTAGTTTTTTTTTTCTTCAAAATGGCGACCGAGGGACACAGCACTTCTCAGTAGCTGAAGCAAACAAAGTTTAAATACTTAGAAAGCAGTGTCTAAATCAACAAAATAAATACATACCAGGAACCAAAACACATCCAGGTACCTCGGCGGACCCTGAACTTGAAGAAGAAGAACAAAGATCGGACACGGGACCTGCTGCAAATACAATCGGAACACTGATCGAAACGCTGATCGGCGGGCTGTTTTTGCAGCTGCCCAAGGATCTGCCTGCCCGATATTACCACAGAAAGATAATTCGGGACTAAAAACGGACTTAGGACTGCATCTTAAGCAGTGAGCAGCAGCCTCCAGAATTCTGTGTGCCCACCAGCGACCAGATCACAACTGCAGAGAGACTCCCACGGATTCCTGCACCAATTCAGGTACCTGAGGGCGCCCTGGTAAGTTGGGGTCCTAGCGTGCGCGCAGCCCCAACTCCCCAGCACGGGCTCAAGCCTCAGACCCCAGCACTCTCCTCACGCAACTTCCCTGCGCCACGGTCCCCTGCTGGTAGTCAGTACCTGTACACTGCTACCTCTAAATTGAAGTCTGCTTGTGTGTCTAGCCCCTGCCACCTTGCCAGAGTCGGCCTTCCAGGCTGCAAAAGCCCTGGGTGACCCAGAAATCCCCGTGGGGCACCCCCAGCTTCTACGTCCCACGGGAGGCAGAGACCATTGCTGGACAACACGCACTGGACCCTTGAGCACCTACCCTGCACCCCTGGCCCACCGCTGGGTGTTCCCACCCTCCTGGTAACCAGAGGCTTAGTGCCAAGCAAAGAACACAGCTCAATACACCTTGGAAGAGCATACCAGCAGCAATAGACAGCTGCATCCGCTCTCACTTGGGTCCAGTACTAGCAGCGCATCCAGCCTGCACTCTTGGAATAGGCAGAGCTCTGGCAGTAAGTGTGGGCATCCAGGAATCAGCACCCATTTGCCCAGGGTACATCTTGGGACCACACCGGCTAGCCCAGCTGGAATTTCTAGAGACACAAGAAAATCCATCGGGCCACAAAATCTGCTCAGGACCTCAGGGGGAGGTTTCAACTATACTTTGGTCATTCTCCACCCCTGCTGTAGGGACGCTCAGGCTGGAGGCTAGGGTGGTGAGTGCAGAGGTGCTGACCACAGGTTAGAATTTCGCAGAACCTGTGAATTGTACAGAATCAAATAACAGTGAAATTAGACATCCGGACACATGAACCTAAAGCAGCTAAAGGAGAGAAAGGTGTCCAAACACCCAGAGTGACTTAAGAAGATAAAAATAGAGTACAAAGAAAACTAAGAGACATTGGATGGTATTCTGAAAGCTACCAAAGCAATCAGATACACACATATTATTTGGACCTGACCCCATATGCGTAAATAAGGAGGACTGTTTGTTTTACTTTTAATGTGGATGTTTTGTTGTATTTTGCTTTTACAGTGCTTTTGTTTTGGTAGGGTTATTGCTGTTTTATTTTTTTTTCTTTTAACCCACACTTCTTTTACTTTAACTTGTTCATATATATATATACATTGGATAGTTTGCCTTATTTTTTTAATTTCACACAGCTGCTAGTTCCTTTTACTTTTTTCTTGTTCTTTTTTCCTCTTTCTTCCTCTTCCCTTCCTTTTTTTTTCACTCTCCTCCTTTTATTGGTTTTCCTTCATTTTTCTTGGATTACATAAAAGTCTTGGTATCTTGGGTGGATTCTTTTTTTTTTTTTTTATGTCTGTCTGCTCCTTCCATCATCCCTATTTACAAACCTACCCACACTAACCTACATACTTTTCTCCCCCAAAACTTTTCCCCATAATATACCTCCTGGTTTAATACTCAAAGTATCTCTTATATCCATAATTTTTCTACCAACGACAAGAGTCCTAGTAGTTAACTCTCTCTCATTCCTAACAAGTTATTACCTTATCATACTTAAAGTCTTTCTCAACCTAACATATCCTCTACCTAATCCGACTCCTTTACCAATCACCCCAGCTCCTTGCACATCACCCACCCTCAACACTGGAAAGGCTCTGCTGACTAACCAATACCCCCAAACTCCTAATATTAAGATTTGACTAAGCACAGTACTCACGAACGATGGGTAGAAATCAGAAAAACAAGACAGAGAACGCTATAAATATGAGAACCAGGAATTATGAAGAGACAGCAGAAATCACGAATACTGACCTACTAGAAATGCAAGAAGGGGAGTTCAGAATCTTGATGTTCAATATGATGAAAGGATTTAAAACGAGTATAGAGGAGGTTAAAGGTGAATTAGAAACACTAAAAAAGAATCAGAAAGAGGTCTGGAATGAAATGAAAGAGGCAATAAGTGAAATGAAGACAGCAATAGAAAGAAATTCTGGAAGATTAGATGAAATGGAAAACAGAATATCAACATTAGAAGACAGTACATCCCAAACCGAAAACACAGTCAGCGATATACAGAAATCTTTACAGCAACAAAACCTAAACATCCAGCAATTATGGGATAATATGAAGCGCCCTAATTTACGGATAATAGGCATTGAGGAAGGGATAGAGGTACAGACCAAGGGCATTTGTAATATCTTCAAGGAAATAATCTCAGAGAATTTTCCAAATATGAAAAGAGACTTGAATCTTCAAGTCCAGGAGGCATACAGAACTCCACTGAGACAGGACCAAAGAAAAACCACTCCACGCCACATAATAACCAAATTGACCAGAATAGAGGCCAAGGAAGGAATCTTAAAAGCAGTGAGAAAAAAAGGACTGGTGACATATAGAGGCAAAACAATAAGAATCACCCCAGACTATACAACCCAGGTTAGGAATGCTAGGAGAGACTGGTACGACGTGATTCAGACCCTGGAAGAAAATAACTTCCAGCCAAGACTCATCTATCCAGCAAAACTACTATTCAAGATCAATGGGGAAGTCAAAGTCTTCCAGGATAAACAGAATCTCAAAAAATTCATGAATTCAAAGCCAACACTAGAGAAAATTCTTAAAGAAATAAATCACAAGGAAGAAAAAAGAAGCAGACTTCAGAATCAGAGAAGAGAGGAAGTTAATAAGTGGGCCATTTAAGTAAAGAAGAAAGATCACACCACCCAAGAGTAGACAGAACACAAAATGACAGAAAACAAAAATCATATTTCAATAATATCTCTTAATGTCAAAGGACTTAACTCACCAATCAAAAGACATAGACTGGCAATGTGGATTAGGAAACATAATCCAAATATATGCTGTCTGCAAGAAACTCACCTCACAGCCAAAGACATTCACAAGATAAAGGTAAAAGGATGGAAAAAGATATACCATGCCACCAGTGACCAAAAAAGAGCAGGGGTAGCAACCCTGATATCCAACAAAACAGACTTCAAATTAAAACACATCAAAAGAGACAAATCAGGGCACTTCCTTTTATTAAAAGGAACAATACACCAAGAAGATATAATGATAGTAAATATTTATGCCCCAAATGTGGGTGCAACCACATTTGTAAAACAAACCCTTCTGGACATAAGATCCCAAGTAGACCCAAATACAATAATTCTGGGAGATTTTAATACGCCTCTCACACCACTGGATCGATCTTCAAGGCAAAAGATGAGGAAAGATGCTTTAGAACTAAAGGAAACCATAAACCAAATGGACCTAATAGACGTTTTCAGAGTATTTCAACCAGGAACTACAGAATACACTTTCTTCTCAGCAGCCCATGGAACCTTCTCCAAAATAGATCACATCCTGGGACACAAAGAAAATACCAGCAAATTCAAAAAATGTAATATAATTCCATGCATCTTTTCAGACCACAATGGAATAAAAGTAGAAATCAACAACAGGAAACTCAAAAGAAAGTACTCAAATTCATGGAGAATGAATGATACACTATTGAATGACGAATGGGTAAGGGCAGAAATTAGGGAAGAAATAAAGAAATTTATGGAAACAAACGAAAACAGAGACACAACCTACCAAAACCTATGGGACACCATGAAGGCAGTTGTAAGAGGAAAGTTTATTGCATTGAGTGCCCACATAAGATGAACAGAGAACCTCCAAGTAAAGAACCTAATGACACAACTAAAGGACCTAGAAAGACTGCAACAGTCTATTCCCAAAGCCAGCAGAAGGCAAGAAATCATCAAAATTAGGGCAGAAATAAATGAAATAGAGAACAAAAAAACAATTCAAAGAATCAATAAAACAAAAAGTTGGTTCTTTGAAAAGATTAATAGAATTGATAAACCCCTGGCCAACCTAACCAAAAGAAAAAGAGAGTCAACTCAAATTATCAAAATTAGAAATGAAAAAGGAGATATCACCACTGATAGTGAAGAAATTCAAAATATTATCAAAAACTACTTTAAAAATTTATACTCCAATAGATCTGAAAACCTGGATGAAATTGACAGATTTCTAAGCACAGTTAACCTTCCTACACTCAACCAAGAGGACATAGCAAGCCTAAACCAACCAATAACAACCAAAGAAATAGAAATGGCAATAAAAATTCTTCCACCAAAGAAAAGCCCAGGCCCAGATGGGTTCCCAGCTGAATTCTACAAAACCTTCAGTGAACAACTAATACCAATACTTCATAACATGTTCCAGGAAATTGAAAGAGAAGGAACTCTTCCAAATTCCTTCTATGAGTCCAGTATCACATTAATCCCCAAACCAAATAAAGATACCTCAAGAAAGGAAAACTACAGACCAATATCCTTAATGAACATAGATGCAAAAATTCTAAACAAAATACTAGCTATACGCATTCAAAACTATATCAAGAGAATAATACATCATGACCAAGTCGGTTTCATCCCAGAAAAACAAGGCTGGTTCAACATACGCAAATCAATACATGTTATTCACCACATAAATAGAACCAAGAACAAAAACCACATCATCATAGCAATAGATGCTGAAAAAGCATTCGACAAAATCCAACACCCATTTATGTTAAAAACACTGCAAAAAATTGGGATAGAAGGAAAGTACTTCAACATCATTAAGGCAATATACTGCAAACCCAAAGCCAACATTATATTGAATGGGGAAAAACTGCAAGAATTTCCGCTACAGTCAGGAACAAGACAAGGATGCCCACTATCACCACTCCTTTTCAATATAGTCCTTGAGACTCTTGCTGCAGCAATCAGACAAGAGAAGGAAATCAAAGGAATCCACATAGGAAGAGAGGAAGTAAAACTATCCTTATTTGCAGATGATATGATCCTTTATCTGGAAGACCCAAAGAACTCAACCAAAAGACTTCTGGAGCTGATCGACAAATTCAGCAAAGTCGCAGGTTACAAAATCAACCTAAAGAAATCAGTGGCCTTTCTTTACGCCAACAACGAATCCACAATGAAAGTAACAAAAACAACAATTCCATTCACTATAACCTCAAAACCTATAAAATACCTAGGAATAAACCTAACCCAAGATGTAAAAGACCTCTACAACAAAAACTATAAAACATTAAAGAAAGAAATAGAAGAAGATCTTGGAAGATGGAAAGATCTCCCGTGCTCATGGATAGGCAGAATAAATATCATCAAAATGGCCATTCTGCCAAAACTGATCTATGGGTTCAATGCAATTCCCATTAAAATACCAGTGACATTCTTCAGAGACCTAGAAAAATCAATCATGAACTTCATATGGAGAAGGAAAAGACCTAGAATAGCCAAAGCAATTCTCAATAACAAGAAACACGCAGGAGGCATTACAATCCCAGACTTCAAACTATACTATAGAGCAATAGTAGTAAAAACAGCATGGTACTGGCACAAAAACAGATATACTGACCAGTGGATTAGAATAGAAGATACAGAAACAAACCCACACATCTTTAGTCAATTAATCTTTGACAAAGGGGCCAAACACATACGCTGGAGAAAAGACAGCCTTTTCAACAAGTGGTGCTGGGAGAACTGGCTAACCATTTGTAAAAAGATGAATCTAAACCCCTATATCTCACCTAACACAGGAATCAACTCAAGATGGATTAAAGACTTAGAAATTAGACCTGAGACGGTGAAGTTAGTAGAGGAGAACATAGGTTCAACACTACAACATATTGGCACAGGCAGTAACTTTCTCAACAAAACCTCCAAAGCTCAGGAAATTAAAGCAAGAATAAACAAGTGGGACAACATCAAACTAAAAAGTTTCTTCTCATCAAAGGAAACTATCAATAACCTAAAGAGGAAGCCTACAGAATGGGAAAGGATCTTTACCAGCCACCATTCTGATAGGGGGCTAATATCCAGAGTATACAAAGAGCTCAAAAGGCTCTACACTAGCAAAACAAACAACCCAATCAAGAAATGGGCAAATGAACTAAATAGACACTTCACAAAAGAAGAGATACAAAGGGCTAATAGATACATGAAAAGATGTTCTTCATCACTGGCCATCAGGGAGATGCAAATCAAAACTACACTGAGATTCCATCCAACCCCAGTCAGAGTAGCAAGCATAAAGAAATCAAATAACAACCAATGCTGGCGAGGATGTGGGGAAAGAGGAACTCTTTTACACTGTTGGTGGGAGTGCAAACTAGTTCAGCCACTATGGAGATCTGTGTGGAGATTCCTGAGAAAGTTGGGAATAGATCCACCATATGATCCAGCTATACCACTCCTAGGTATCTTTCCAAAGGGGTTGAATTCAGAGAAATACAGCAACATATGCATACCTATGTTCATAGCAGCACAATTTGTAATAGCCAAAATATGGAACCAACCCAGATCACCATCAACAGATGAATGGATAGCAAAACTGTGGGAAATACACACAATGGAATTCTATTCAGCCATAAAGAAGAACAAAATTATATCATTTGCAAGAAGATGGAAAGCCCTGGAGAGCATCATGTTAAGTGAGATCAGCCAAGCACAGAAGGAGAAGATACACATGTTTCCTCTAATATGCCCAAACTAGAAAACACAAAGGATACCAGTAGGACACCAGATATTAGAGGGGAAATACTAGCTAAGTTTTAATGGAAAGATAGGAGAGGAGAAAGCCCGATCTGGATTAATGAGGGTCTACACCTGAACATGTGTAAAATTATGAATAAGACATGGTTAACCTGGACAACCATTGGTGGGGGGGGGAAGGGGGCGGGGAGGAGAGGGCACCAAATGTAATATAAATGTATACTACTTATGCTCAATAAAAAATTGTTAAAAAATATATATTATTAAACTTGTGTGATCAATCTAGATAAAATACTATATGGTTATGTGAGGTAATGGTTTGAATCTGGACTGTCATCTAAAAACTTACCTGTCTCCAATTTACTGAGGTTTCAACATGGTGAATGGCCAGAGCTGGCCAATTCTCTCTGTCCTTGGCCCTTTCCCTTATTGTTTCCTGGCTGCCATGAGCTGAGGAGATTTTTTTCTGTCATGTCTAGTCACCATGATGTTTCTGTCTTGGAGCCAACCAGTCATGGACTGAACCTCTGAAACCATGAGCCAAAGAACTTTTTCTCCTCTCAGTTGTTCTTGTCAGGTGTTTGGGTTACTGCAGCTAACACATGTGGGGAGGATCAGAAGCAGGCACACCACGAAGCTACTTCAGGGTTGGTTTCTTTTTCTCTTCTTTGCTCAGCCCCTCCCGTTTTCCTTGAGGGACATAAAATTACCAAGTGAACAAAGGTCTTGGGGCCTTGACAATGATGAGGTTACAAAATCATGCAGGTCTTCAGAGTGGTGCCCCAGATGTAGGCTGAGAAAGGAGCTTACCCTCCTTGACAACCCTATGAGAAGACTTTGACTACTTGTAATCTTCCCTGAAAGCTCTAAGCTAGGAAGCCAAATAGTCTTTGGCACAGAGCATGCTGAGAGAGTTCTCTGGTAGGCAATTCTTTTGATATTTATTTTCAGTTCTGTATATTCAGGGCCTACCAGGCAGAATGTATCATCTGCATGCCCTTCCCCAGAGACTGCCCTGACAAGGCTCCAGGCAGTCCCCTCCTGTGCTCTGACTCCCTGGGCTCCAGCAGGCAGCCTGTGGGCACTAGTTGCTTTGTTGAGAGCAAAAAACCACCATCCACAGCCTGGTTCCCTCAGATGTAAAATGAAGGGGTTGGTCCAGATGACTTGTAAGGTAATTTTCAATTCTTGCCTTCTGCAAAAGACAGCAAGACAGCAAAAAGAAAAGTTTTGTTTTAAATAGATATTTTTATTATGTACAACACACTGGAGAACACAGAACAAGTAAAGAGGCAATTTGGTGACTAATTTGTTCACAGCAGATAGCCAAAGGGGATAATTAGGTTCTAAAGTCAATTTTGGGGGCCTAATTTTTCTATTTGATAGTCTAGCAGTATCAAAATAATTAACTGCCAAACCTCTTCTCTCTCTCTCTCTCTCTCTCTCTCTCTCTCTCTCTCTCTCTCTCTCTCTCTCACACACACACACACACACACACACACACACACACTTTTCTGTGTGCGTAGTAAATATTGCTCCAGTACACAATTTTCCTTAATCACTGCTCAGTCCACCTGTACATATCCAATGATTAATAGTGCAATAGTGCAGGCATAGCACACGTGCATGTGTGTGTGTGTAAAACTTAGGACTCTGAGACCAGTTTTAGGCAAACACTTCCAAAATCAGCACTCACCAGTAGTTCTCAAATTTTTCTGGAATTGGAATCACCTAGGGTATCTTTAGAAATCCTGATACTTGAAGCTGAGCATGGTGCTCGCGCTTGTAACACAGTATTTGGGAGGCTGAGACAGGAGAATTTCCGGTTCCCAGCCACTCTTAGTCTCAGCTACTTAATGAGACCCTGTTTCAAAATAAAGAATAAAAAATAGGGCTGAGGATGTAGCTCAGAGGTAGAATGTCCCTGGGTTCAATCACCAGTACAGAATTGGTAATATTGTGCTAACTTAGTACAGCAATGTAGTTTAACATCTCTAGAGTCCATTTCTTGCAGTGGTTGGGCCAAAGGCAGTGTGATCATAGGGATCAGCTTCTAAATCGTTTCTGCCTCTGCAGGTTCTATATACATGGCTTCTTAACTGGACAACTGGTCAGTTTCAGCCTTCTGGTTGTGATAGTACTATTCAACAACAACCACAAGCTAGCATCTAATTTGATTATTGTTATAGCTTCTTTTATATGTAGAAGAAAGTAGGAGGTCGTGAACAGAATATTTAAGGGATTTATTACTCTTCTAGGAAATAGTACAGACAGATTTCCTTGAAATTTCAATCCCTAGGTGGGCTTTGGATTAGATATGCAAACCAAGGCACATGGATTGTAATACTGAGAATGAGTAGTTCTCCTTAAGACATATGGAGTCTGTTTCTTGCAATGGTTAGACCTTAGGCAGTGTGAACACAGGCACATTCTATGGTTAGCATAATCACTAAATACCGACTCAGGAGATCAACCATACTATTGGCAATCCCTCATTTGTGACTATCTCTAAAATCACAATGTGTAATGCAATAATCTTTCTCTAAATGTAGAATAGTAAGATTCTATTTCTGTTTTTTAATTTTAGAAAATATTGATGTAAAAATGAAATTACATATGCTTCAGCTAAGCTTGAACAAAAATCTGGGTTTTGACGGGGAACAGGATAGGTATGCTGAAGAAGAGAGAAGACTGAAAGGGGTTTCAGGCAACTTTTGATCAAAGATAGGATAGTGAGGTGTCTTGGGTGTGTAGCTAGAGTGAAAAAACCCTATCTCAACCAGCTCTTGTTATCTCTTAGTTTGTTGCCTAGGCTCTGAGCTGCCTTTATGGTTCATCCCAGCATGCCCTGCAAATGGTGTTACTTCTTATGTGTCAAGCTGTGAGAAAGGTGGGAAATCCTGCTTACATAGCATTATTATTATTATTATTATTATTATTATTATTATTATTATTATTATTTGGTGGTACTGGGGTTCTTGGAAACCCTTCTACCTCCGGGCTATACTCCCAGACCTATTTGTATATTTTTTATTTGGAAACAGTGTCTCTTCAAAGCCAGCGAGGTTGGCTTCGAGCCTGCGTGATCCTCCTGTCTCTGCCTCCCAAGTGTGGGGATTACAAGTGTGCGCCACCACGCCTGGCTTACATAGCATTATCTTTTTCAGTAAATTTTATATCATTTCAATTAAAATTTCCTTGGCAAAAACTTACTGGCCATCAAGTCAGGGAACCTGTCTGGACCCCAGCTGGAGGGACTTGGGTATCCACCTGCATAAGAAATAAACAGACATGCTGGGTGTGATGGCTCACGCTTGTAATCCCCATGCTTGGGAGGCTGAGATAGGAGGATCGTGCAGGTTAAAAGCCAACCTCAGCTACTTAGTGAGGCTCTCAGTAATTAAGTGAGACTCTGTTTCCAAATAAAATATAAAAAAAGGGTCTGGGAGTATAGCCCGGAAGTAGAAAGCCTCTGGGTTCTACCCCCAGTACCACCAAAAAAAAAGAAAAGAAAAAAAATAGAAAAAAAAAGAAATAAACAGACCATGTCAAAAGGTAAAATAAAATTTTATGCCATCTGATCAGACAGGGGAAAGGCATCTAGAAAGATTCTCTATTCTCTGCAGGTCCAACAAAAGCCATACAGTTTACAGAAACAAAAGCCAGGAGATAACATATGCAAAAGTCAGCTTGCTATACCAGCCTGAGAATGTGTCAGTTTTTGCTTCTTTGGCACCCAACCAGGCCAGGGAGTAGTTTTCAGTTTTCATTCTCAGCATGAGGAAGTTCATGATGCAGAAAAGCAGTTCTCAGAAGGTTGCTCTTAATTTAAAGTAATCCCAGTACTTGGGAAGATGAGACAGAATAGCAGGTTCAAGGTCAGCCTCAGCTACTTAGTAAAGCCATCTACAACTTAATAAAAAATAAAGGGGTGGGGGGCTCTGTTTCAATTTCCCCCAGGTAGTTTATCTCTCAGTCTTGAGTAAACTAGAGTGTCATGTCATTTGGCTGGCAGGTTTTGCTAAATCAGTGTACAGATCCCATCAAAAAATTAAAGTATAAGGAAGTGAGATGCTGGTTTCTGAAGGACACATAGGCTAAACCGCTTCATAGGTCTTGCCAGGCGAAGTACTTTAGTGTGAGTTTATGTAAGAAGTCTCTTTTCATATCTGTTTATTTTGGAGGAGTTCGACAAGTGACCTCATACAGTTTCCCCCAATCTCTGTTCAATTTCCTCTGAAGCAATTTGCTGAGCACTTTGCTTCCATGTGGCAGGAACTTTGTCCTGTTCATTGGTCTGATTGGTCCCTTATCAGAAGGGAGGTGACTGTGTGAGTCAGCATTCATGAGCCCCATTTAACCAATCTTAAGCAACAGGAGGTTTCAAAAATTAGTTCTTAGGCAAGTGTACCTAGAAGTATAAGACTTACCTCAAAGTTAAGAATTTTAACATGCAAAAGAATACACACACACACATACACACACACACACACACAATACTTAAATATACTTTGTAAACAAAGTAATAATACAAACAGTACAATTGATAAAATCCTTTTAAAATAGCCAGTAATGTATGTATGTATATATATATATATATATATATATATATATATATATATATATAATAGCCAGTAATACACACACACACACACACACACACACACACACACACATATATATATATATATATATATATATATAAAATATAGATATATCTAACATTAAATTTGTCTCAGGATAAATAAAGCAAAATTTCCCCTATTTAATTACAGAGACATAGTTCATGTGATCTAAAATGATTACAAACAAAATGAATTTAGCAACTCAGCCAATTTAGTTTATTTTATACTAAAATAACAATTATGATTTGCAGCATTATATTCAAACAGACGTTAAAGCTTTAGAATATTTGTACCAAGCTGGGTGTGGTGGCACACTGTTGGTACTAGAGAGACTGAGGCAGGAGGATTGCAAGTTCACTCCAGCCTCAGTAACTCAGTGAGGCCATCTGCAACTTAATGAGACCTTGTTTTCAAATAAAAGAATAAAATAGGTCTGGGAGTTTAGCTTGGAGATAGAATGCCCCTGCCACCATTCTCAGTACTACAATATATACTATATATATATATATATATATATATATATATATATATATATGTGTGTGTGTGTGTGTGTGTGTGTGTATGTGTGCATATAACATAAAATGTTACATATTTGTGCCAATTAAACACATCACATCATTGCAAAAAACATTAGTTCACCCAACCCGATTTATAAATAAAAAAATGACTTTAGAATAAATAAGGATTTGAATAAGCCCTCTTATAGAACTTAGGTTTCCTCTTAAGCAATCAAAAACCTAATACAATCAGCAGAAGACATAAAATCTTTGCTCTCCAAAAACTTGGATAATTGTAATAGTCAAAGGAAAAAAATGAAGAATTTTTGATCATTTAAAAAAGCCATACAATTTCAAGATACTCTTTTTAATTATGAAATAAAACAGAATTAGAGATTGTTGTACAAATTACATGATAGAGAGATGACTTTGAAGTACATTATAATATCAAAAAACTTGGGATTTCTCAGCAAAGGAAGGCTATGCTTATCATGACAGTTGGAAGATTCATTTATGTCAGAAAACTCTCACTTCAAGATGTTCTTTAAAAATATAATTATTATAATTCCACTCATGGATTTGAGATAATTTGGTGTACTTCTAGTTACAAATAGTTTCTGCCAAACAAATGAATTATATCCTTTCACTTTTCTAGGTTTATGTGTTGCTAAGTTTTACTTGAACTTTATTTCAACCTTAAAATAAATTGTGAAGAAGAAATATGTCTAGGGTGTGGACCAAAACAGGAATTTAGAATTTCAAATGTATACTAAAAATTTTTTTCAATGGTTTGGAAACAGGATGTGGTATAAGTAGGAAAACTATGAGAAGATTATCCAGAAGCCAGAATTTGGATTCAAATACTAAAATTTTAGGACTGGAAACCCAAGAAATTTTAAATGAGAAAAAAAGGCCAAAAGATTATAGATTACAGCTCAAGAATAGCGTGAAATTATGTATTTTAGCAACAATAACCTTTGCCAGCCCAATCCTTCCACCCTCAAATCTCAGTAAATCTCTCCAATATTAATCTTTCTATTGAGATGAGATTTTTGAGGAAACATCTGGAAGCACCAATGTTCCAATTTGGCACCAAAGGGTGGGTTACTCCCAAATACTTCCTAGTTCTACATATAACCAATGCCCCACACACCCATCTCCATCTCCTCCCTGCTCTACCCTCCTCTTCCAAAAATCTTTCTGGCATTTTTACATATACAGATTATTTTTCTTCAAAAGACTCAAAGATCTCTTGGAGCAAAAATTGAGTTTCCATTGCAGCATTTTAAATCAATACTGTGTGTCTATTAGTTACTTATTAAATATTTACTAAAAACAAACAAACCTGAAGCCAATCAACAAGTAGGAAAAAGAAAGAAGGAAGGAAGGAAAGAAAGAAAGAAAGAAAGAAAGAAAGAAAGAAAGAAAGAAAGAAAGAAAGAACCACATTCACTTACATATCACTTTCCTTGGGCCAGGAGAAAAGTGCAGTTTCAACCATCAGTAGCCTCTCTGTCAGCATCCAGCAGGACTGGTGTCCAAACTCATTGAAGCACTGGTACTGGGAGAAGATACAAGGATACAGTGGGTTTCCAGCACTACTTGAGGAACAGCATCCCTTCCTTTGTCATTTGTTCACAATAACTGATAGCAGGCATTAGATCTTACTTTAAATCTCTTTCTCCTTTATTCTTTTTTTCTTTTTGTAGGCTTGCTGTTGTTGTTTTTACTATTAAAATAGTTTAAGAAGGATGGATTGGCCAAGCACATTTATCTCCTTCTTAATGATAAAGAACAACAATGACAAATAATAGGCTAAGACAAATAGGAGAGGGGACATAGGTGACTTTTAGTAAATATTTAGCAGGTGGAAAAGCACGGGGCAGTGGTGGCAGAATGAAGGAACAGGTGTTACGGCTTGGGTATGGAACATCCTGAAGAAAAGCTCATGTGTTGGCAAGGTGGAAATATTCAGAGGTGAAATGATTGAGTCAGGGCTCTGACATCACCAGTGAACACATCCATTATTGAATTAACAATTTTAGTTTTGGGTGATAACTGTAGGGAGGTGGGACATGGCCAAAGAAAGTGGATCATTATTGCCGGACGTGGTGGTGCACGCTTGTAATCTCCACGCTTGGGAGGAGGAGACAGGAGGATTGTGCAGGTTCGAAGCCAGCCACGTTGGTTTAAGAGACCCTGTTTCCAAATTAAAAAAAAAAAAAGTATGAAATAGGTTTGAGAGTGTAGCCCTGAGGTAGAGGGGTTTCCAGGAACCCCAGTACCACCAAAAAAAGAAAAAAAAAGAAAAAAAAAAAGAAAGAAAGAAAAAGAAAGTGGATCATTGAGGGTGTGGCCTTGGGAACCAACATGTCCCTGGTCCCTTCCTTCCTTCCTCTCTCTCTCTCTCTCTCTCTCTGCTCCTGCTGCCATGACTTGAGCAGAAGTTCTCCACCACCTCTTCCTGGTACCATGTTGTTTTTGCTTTGGAGCTGGCCAAGCTTGGGCTGAACCTCTGCAATCATGAGCCAAATAAGCCTTTCTTTCTCTAAGTTTTTTCTGTCAGGTATTTTGGTCATATTGATGAAAAAGCTAATTGAAAAAGAAAGAGGCAACTGTTTAGGAGGAGAAAAGGGCTTACTTGTCTCGAACTGCAATGAGGCCAAGACTATTCATAGTGGGAGAATATAGTGCTGCAAGGGAGACCTGGGGGAGGTAAATTGAAGGTTTGTATACTAAAGAGTGGTCCATTCCTCTTGCTTCTCTCCTTTCCCCAGCTCTGTAGTTTCATGGGTTGCTTAGCAGCTCTGGCTGCTTGTTTCCTGGCAGGAGAACAAGTGTTTCTGCCCTGGATAAATTGAACGGAAGCATATGTAAGAACACTAGATGGCTGTGTTCTCCATTCAGTGGCAACCCATCCCAGATCACTAGAATCAGACTTATAATCCTATATTTCCAAGTATGTCACAAAGACAGATTCTCTGCTCACAACAATTTTGGGTGGGGGAAAGTTCTAGAGTGAGTCTCATTGAATTAAGTTGGGGAAACTGTGGCCAATTAAGTTGGGGAAACAAACCAATCACTGTGGCCAGAGAGAAGGGACACCTTGACTAAGTAGCCCTGGATCAAATTGTTCTACAAGAAAAATAATGGGATGTGTTAGAAGAAAAGGAAAAATTGGTTCTGGGAAGGCTTATCCCATATAATCACTCCCAGAATGGAGGGACCCTGTTGAATGGGCTCTCACAGCCACTGATCTGTCTTTAGGTGGCTTGATATGAGTCAGAATTAATCCTCAGGCCAGCCAGCTAGAACCAGATTTGCACATGGTGCCAAAATTGGAAATATATGTGTAATGAACTATATCTCTATGATTTTTTTTCAGTAGTCAATGGCTGGAAGGTGTTTTACATGGAATCTTTTCTGCTTTCAAATGCTTCCAGAAAAGAGTTTTAGGTTTCCTCATTAACCTTCTTTGGCCCAGCTATGATTGTCAGGACATTTTGCTTTCATGCAGTTAATTTAATTCATCTATTCTGCCCACAGTATCTTCTAAAGTAAGCTGGTCATAATTCTCCATATAATATGCACCCTTATACTAAAAGTTACTTATAAAATGTTCTCCTGGGATGAATGACTTCTGCTTCTTTAGCCACAAGAGTTTATTTCCCAACCCTTCTATCATCTTTGTCTTTCTGATCTGCCTCCAAATTTTCTGCATTTATTTCAAGCTAGGAAGTCCAATACTGAATATAACAATCTAGAGAGATCTCCACAAGTAAGGGCAATTGCTTAAGAAAATATTTTATTTTTGCGTAGCACGCTGTAGATTTAAATGGACTTTCCTAGGCATTATTATATCATTTGAGGTGTATATTGTTTCATCTGCCTCCTAAATTTTGATGGAGGATGTAAGTCTATGCCAAGTCAAGTTGAGTAAACGCAGAGCTTTAATTTGGGTTAGTTTGAAGTCCATGGTGGTTCTGAGGTCATATCAGAAGTTCATGTTTCTTTGTACTTCCTGTGGACCAGAAATGGTCTTGAAGAGGAGATAAATCACAAGGGTTTTCCAAGGTCTATACCGACATTGTCTAAAAGAACTTTCTGAGATAATGATGTATTTTATGTCTTCACTGTCCAATATGATAGCTGCTAGCCACATGTGGCAACTGAGTACTAGATATTGTTGGTGCAAGGGAAAAACAATTTTTATTTTTATTTAACTTTTACTATTTAAACTTAAATTTAAGTAGTTATATGTGGCCAGTGACTCAATCTTCAGACCATCCTTTGGTCTGGATTTAAGCTGAACTGGTTTCTGAGACTGAAGTGCTTTGGTAGCTCCTATTTTAGGATAAATTAGATGAGTGAGAACCATCTTAATGGATCCCAGTGTTTTCTTTTCTTTTTCTTTTATTTATTTTTTTGGTGGTACTGGGGGTGGAACCCAGAGGCTTTCTACCTCCAGGCTATACTCCCAGACCTATTTTATATTTTATTTTGGAAACAGGGTCTCACTAAGTTGCTGAGAGCCTCACTAAATAGCTGAGGCTGGCTTCGAACCTGTGCGATCCTCCTGTCTCTGCCTCCCAAGCGCAGGGATTACAAGCGTGCGCCACCACACTTGGCCCAGTGTTTTCTTTTTCTGTTTTTCCTCGGGAGTGCTGCCACTCTCTGACTAATTTATTTAGATTTTTCTTCAGAAGTAGATTAATAAGTATTTAGCTCTTTACCGAGGACAGTAAATATGTTCACAAGTAAGTTTACATGGGCACAACAAGAAAACCATGAGGTTCCTAGATGGTAAATAAGTATGTTTTGGTAAAGGAAATAAATCTTGAGGAAGCCTGAATCCTAACTATGCACCTGAGACACAAACCAATACTGCTAAGCCATGAGACAGTATAGCATTCCATTTATGCATGATATAATTATTGGCATTAAACTGTCATATTAAAGAACATGCATAATATGAAACTTGACTAATTCAACTTAGCTTCTGCCATTTATTTGGGAAACATATTTTGCTGAATTTAGTTTTCAAAGTGTCTTATAAAACAGAAGCAGTGGATAGGTCAGCAGGGCTGTGAGTAGATTGGCTTACTATTCTTAACATATACACTTCCCAGATTTAAAAGTTATAGAGAGCTTTCTTACAAACATTTAACCTTCTTATGGGGCTTTAATACTCAAAAATATAGTTTTCTTTTCTCTTAAAAGTAAGGTAGCTTCATGATTCCTTTATAAGGAATCATGTTTGTTGATTATAATATTGCTTCCTTCCTTCCTCTGACCTTTTCAACAGTTCTGCTTTCTTTGAAGTGACCAATTCCAACATTTCTCCTCCTCTTCTATTTTAGTTAATGACCTAATTCTAGTTTTACTGAGAAAATGGAAACTCTTAGAAAAGTGCTTTTTTTTCTTCTAATAACAAGTCAACTAAACTACTTATGTTTATAGACAGCATAAGCTTCTTCCTTCTCTTTATAGGAGATGAGTTGTGCTTCCCATGCTGGAGTCTAAAGCCAGACCCTCACATATACACCAGAGCTCGTCTGTCCTTATCTGTTAAAGGTTTTGCTTCAGAAATAACCTTTCTCATGATCCACCCATTTTTCCTTCTCAGCTGGAATTTCCCCACTTCCCATTATATACTTGCCTTAATATCTCTCATATTCAGGCAACAACAACCACAGTAAGTCTTTATAGTCAGTGACTCCACTTTGTAACCTCCTATTTTCTCATGTGTGTGTGTGTGTGTGTGTGTGTGTGTGTGTGTGTTGTTATAGATTTATATACAAAAGTATGTATTTCTATATAGGATATTATTATGAAATTGATGAAATATACAGTCTTTAGATATAGATAATTTTATTTGGAAATTAAGTTGAGCTTATTGAAAAGTTGTAAGTGCAGTCCAAAAGCTCACACATTATGGAAACCCTTAACAGTTTGCCATTATAATATTCATTGTCTAGGATGCTGTTTTCCTCCCACATATTTCAGTATCCTATAAACAAGACCAGTATAACTATCCAAAGAAAATTAAGATTTATATAATACTATTGTTTAATCTAAAAAATTATTTAATTTTATAATAATATTTTCATAGTGAAACAATAGCACCACAAAACATTTTTTTTCTGGACCAGGATTCTGGTATTCACACATTTGTGTTATTCCCTCTTATTAGATTTGGGCTGTCCTAGTGACTTTTTTTTCTAATTAATAGAATATGGCTAAGGAAAAGCAACATCATTTTCATGACAAGGTTCTATAAAGCAGTACCTATTATTTTACTAGTAGACCCTTTCCCTTGCTGACCTTGATGTAACAAGTTACTCTGTTAGGGAGGCCCATGTAAGTAAGAAATGAGACAACAGACAGCTAGGAACTGAGACTCTGAGTCCAGTAGCTCTTGGGAACTGCAATTCTGCTTGAGCTTCCCCAATTGAGCTTTCAGATGAGGCCTCAGCCTTGGCTGACACATTGATTTAACTTAGAACCTTGTGAGACCCTGAAGCCGAGAGTCCGTTTAAAGAATGGCCTGCTTCCTGACCCACAAAAACTGGGAAGTTAAATGTGCTTTCTTTAAAACTGCTAACATCATGATAACTTGTTATGTGGCAACAAATAACAAATGCCCTTTTCCAACACATATTGCCTCTTCATTACTCCTTTCCGTCTTCGATAATACTTATCAGAAAAATTTTGGAGCCTCTTAATTTCTAATCTGTCTCTCTCTCTCTCTCTCTCTCTCTCTCTCTCTCTCTCTCTCGTGTGTTTGTGTGTATGTGTGTGTGTGTGTGTGTGTGTGTGTGTGTGTGTGTGTGTAACAATCTCTTGTTCTCTGTGATTTGTGTTATGCATGACTGCCTTAACCTTCTAATTTCCGGAGATCTCTCCATCCTAGTGTTTTTCAGCTCTCAAAGTTTCCATCTCTGTAATTCTATTTTTTTTTCTTCCAGGATTTCAAACTTATTTTAATAATGACTCAGTTCTCATTTCATTTGTGTATATTTTTGTTATATAATTTCTTATAATACACATATTGCCTATAGAAAAACATTTAAGTTAGCATATAATAAATGAAGGGTAGACGTCTTCTTCTAATTCTGCTACGAGGACCCAACATCGAATGCCTGCCAAATTCCTTACAGCCTTCTTTCTTGCTGCCTTTTGAACACAGCCTTGAAGTCCTCAAAAATCTAGATCTCAACAATGCAGCACTTTTCCAGGTCTTTCTGCTAAAATAATTGTTCAGATCACCTTAAAAATCTACAATTTTCATCAGGATTAGAAAATTGGATATTTCACATCAATTGATTGAGCATTTTCTCAACTCAGTTTATACAAACTATGGTATGGTATTTCTTACAATGTTTTATGTTCATACACTATGGTTTTTCCTAGGGCAAAAAGGATATTCAAATGTAACATAATTCTCTAGGTTTTAGTTCCACCTTCTTACAACATCATTTTAGATTTTAATCATTATTTTTTTTAAGAATGGCAAATGTCAGTTTTACTCATTAATCACAAAAAATTCTCACTTTTTTATACCAGATGAGGAATTGATTCCAAGTAATAGGATTATGCTGCCTGCCCAAAGTGTAACAGATTTTGATATTGTCCAACCTTGATGATGCTCAGGTAATAAGGTAACAATTAACTAGTAATAATAGTGCAGTGACTTTGCTTTCTTTCAGCAGAAAGGCTTGTCTCAGCCCAGGAGCCCTGTGTTAACCCAGGAGCCCTGGTGTATCATCTCACCCTGTGGACAAACAGACACTAGAGACATTGTTTGTTCCCCCTTTGATCTTGATTCCAAGAGTCCATATTACTTTTTCTCATGAGAATTATGGGAAATCTAACACAGTTTAGGAAATTTAGTTATCTTGTTTCAAAAGCTGTTCAACTCTGCAGCATCTTTTGAAAAACATTGCTTGGATTCTAAAGAGCAAAATAACAAGAAAGGGGGATGTCAGTATTTGATCATTGTTCCGGTTACTGGGCACCTGAAAAACAAATTTCTTACTCTTGCCAGTAGTTACTGAAAGTGAGTTCAGATACCTTCCCACATCATTCTTATGATTCAAAGCTTCTGTATATATATAGAGAAAAACAGATGACAGAAGTGTTTTTCTAACTTAAAAAAAAAACTCTTGGAGAGAGAGTCCCTTTGAAAAGCTAAAACATTAATAAGCTTGGTAGTAATCAAGCAATAACAAAATAGAAGAGGTTATATATAATCTCTCTATGGGATATTCAAGGATCCTCTGATTCAACTGTGTCTTTGGCATACTTGGAGTTTACTCAAAACCACACTAGAGAAGTGAAAGTATATGTTAAAAAAATCACCTAAAGAGCTGGGGCATGGTGGCTCATGCTTGTAATCCCAGTACTTACGAGGTTGAGACAGGAGGATCACGTAGGTTCAAAGCCAGCCTCAGCTACTTAGTGAAGCTCTCTGCAACTTCAGCAACTTAGTGAGACCCTGTTTTCAAATAAACTATAAAGTAAGTCTGGGAGCATAGCCTGGAGGTAGAAAGCTTCTGGGTTTCATCCTCAGTGTGACAAAAATCACTTAAATTATACAGAAAAGTAGGTTAATGATTTGATCATGTAGTTAGATGCTTTAAAGTCTGAAATTTCCTAGAAAGTTTGTATTGAGAAAAGGGAGAATACACAAAATGTCCCTTTGCCAACACTAGTTACTTATTTAGACTCTTTTTCTTTATAACATATTCTTTAATTCTCTACTTTCACTGTCATCTGTCACAAAGACACTAATGAATGCCAATATCAAGTATATACTAATAACAACAGAATTAATACATTCCTATGATAGATTTTTCTTTTAGAAAAATGATTTATGTACAAAAATTATACTGAACTATAAAGTTGCAGTCTTCCTTTTCATTGGAAAAAGATGCATTTAATTGTTATCATACGCTTAAAGTTGGATTTTCTAAAGTGTTATATCTGTCTTACCCATAGAATATGTCCTGATTTTTATAATTAGGTATATATTTGTTTAAGTTGTATTTAGAAAAATAAAATTGTGAAGGTGTTATCCAAACTACTAAGTTTTGAGAAACTCTGATTTAAGGTTTTTTTTTTTTTTTTTTTTTTTTTTTGGTGGTACTAAGGTAGAACCCAGGGGCTTTATCTACCTCTGGGCTATACTCCCAGACCTACTTTATACTTTGTTTGGAAACAGGGTCTCAATTAAGTTGCTGAGAGCCTCACTAAGTAGCTGAGACTGGCTTTGAACCTGCACGATCCTCCTGTTTCAGCCTCCCAAGCGCTGGAATTACAAGCGTGCGCCACCATGCCTGGCTTTAAGGTATTTTTAAATAATTTAAGATTATTTCTATGGAGAATGGATAGAGAAGACAGAATCTTAGTTGAAATTTAAAAAGAATAAAGTTTCATTTTACTACATTATGAATGAATCTAGACTACATTATGCCAAGTGAAATAAGCCAAGCAACAACAATAACAAATACTGCATTATTTCATTTGTATGCAAAACCTAAAAACATTAAACTCATAAAAGTAGATAGTCAAATGATAACTTTTAGAGGGGGTAAAGGGTGGAAAAATGAGGAAATATTGGTCGCAGTGTATAATGACTCTGTTATATGAGACAAATATATTTGGAGGAGTCTACTATATAGCCTAGTGTATTATTCAGTTTCATTTACTACAAGAAGATACCTAAGGAAACTAATGTCATAAAAATAAAAGATTTATTTTTATCTCGTAATTTCAGATGAGAAAAGGATGTCCGTTATCACCACTTCTCTTCAATATAGTACTAGAGACTCTAGCCAGAGCAATAAGGCAAGAAAAGGAAATCAAAGGAGTACAAATAGGAAAAGAAGAACTCAGACTTTCACTATTTGCAGATGACATGATACTATATTTAGAAAACCCAACAAACTCAACCAAAAGGCTTATAGAACTGATTAACAAATTCAGCAAAGTGTCTGGATACAAAATCAATCTTAAAAAATCAGAAGCTTTCCTGTACACCAACCATAAATCCACTGAAAAAGAAATTCAGAAAACACTTCCACTAAGGATCTCCCAGAAAAAATAAAATACTTAGGAATAAAATTAACCAAGGAGTTAAAAGATCTCTACAAAGAAAATTATAAAACATTGAAAAAAAAATCAAAGAAGATCTTAGAAGATGGAAAGATCTTCCATGTTCATGGACTGGCAGAATAAATATCATTAATATGGCCATCCTTCCAAAAGTAATCTACAGATTCAACGCAATGCCCATTAAACTACCAAGATCATTCCTCACAGACATAGAAAAATCAGTCGCTAAATTTATTTGGAATAACACAAAGCCCAGAATAGCCAAAGTAGTTTTCAGCAACAAAACCCATGCAGGAGGAATCACAATACCTGACTTTAAACTATACTACAAAGCCATTGTAATAAAAACAGCATGGTACTGGCAAAACAAAAACAAAAACAAACAAACAAACAAACAAAAAACACCAGATACATAGAACAATGGAGTAGATTAGAAGACTCAGAAACAAGTCCACACATTTTCAGCCAATCGATTTGACCAAAAACATACACTGGCAAAAAGATAGCCTGTTCAACAAATGGTGTTGGCAAAACTGGTTAACCATATGCAGAAAATTGGAAATTAATCCCACTTTCTCACCCTGCACAAGAGTCAATTCAGGATGGATCAAAGGTTTGGAAATCAAACCAGAGACCTTGAAGCTTCTTAAAGAGGGCATAGGTCCAATACTGCAACACAGAGGCACAGATAAACACTTTTTCAACAGGACCCCAAAGGCACAACAAATTTAAAGGCTAATCAATATGTGGAATTGCATGAAACTGAAGAGCTTTTGTTCAGCAAAGGAAACTGTCCAGAACTTCAATCGAGAGCCAACAGAATGGGAGAAGATTTTTGCCACCTACCCCTCCGATAGAGGACTAATATCTAGAATATACAGAGAACTCAAGAAACTCAACACTAAAAAAACAAATCATCCAATAACAAAATGGGCAAGCGAACTAAATAGACACTTCATGAAAGAAGAAATTCAAATGGCCAGTAAATGCGTGAAGAAATGCTCAACATCATTGGCAATCAGAGAGATGCAAATCAAAACTACCCTGAGATTTCACCTAACTCCAACTAGAATGGCAATCATTCAAAACACAAACAACAACAGATGCTGGCGAGGATGTGGAGAAGTGGGAACTCTTTTTTTTTTTTTTAAGATTTAAAGAAGTTTATTAGAAAGATAGAAATACAGAACATAGAAATACAGCCCCATGCCAAGATGGCATGAGGGGATGACTCGAATGAGTACTCCAAAGGGCTTACACGTGGACTTGGCCTTTTTTATACCCATGATCTTCATCTTGTTCGCGTGACTCTTGACGTGAACGTCCCTGTAAGGTACCTCCCCTAACAAGGTGGGGTAAGGTGTCTCCTTTCATAAAGGGCAAGGTCAAACCCTGCCCCATCCCCCTTAGATCATGTAGATCTGTCTTTCGAAAGAGGAAGCCCTAGCTCTCCTCTATTGACTTGTTAAGTACTTTGAGCTAGGTTGATTTACACTGGAATAGCTGCCTGTTGTTAGGCCGAAACCAAGTCCTTTCTTTATCCATGTCTGCCTCCATTTTTACACAACAATTTTGAAATATACCAGTTATTTTCTTTTGAAATATATTAATAATCAGAGCTTTCCCAAATCTTTCTAGGTCATTCCCCATACTGGCACATTCCCCCCTCTGTCTAGTAACTCACTGACATCTGTCAGGCCAAAGGTAGGTACAGAAAATACAGTTTGACATTTATAATTTTACAAGCATTTAACATGAGCTAAGTTTTCATCAATGTTACCCCATTATTATTACATACATACATGTACCCCTAGAAAAGGAATCAGGGCGATGACTCATCGAGCTGCTTCGAAGCTGAACAGGGGCGATGTAAGAGGGCCCCGGCTTAGGGTACATATGTATGTAATTGGCATGGGGATATCAGATGGGTCCATGTCGTCTGTGTCTATGACGAGTCAAAGGCCTCGGTAGATGTCTGCCAGGTTCTGTCTGTCAGAAAGCTTTATCCCTATGAGATAATATTTAACAATATAGGTTAGCCATGAAAACCTAAACATAATACTTAAATGAGAAATTACAATTGTTTTGTTGACTTAGACTGAAACACATAAAAGTGGGATGCATTAAGCTTATTTTGCATCACATGAATCCAGAAATTAGTGTTGTAGAAACCTGAAATAGGCTTTGGAATAAAGATTTTAGATGATTTGATGAATGCCAGGTCACCTGGACAAAACAGAATTTACCCTTTTTCTCTGGCACTGTTTGAAGTTTACTTAAGATTTGCTGGTAGCTGACAATAGGGTAACATTGGTATCTAGGACTATGTCCCAGTCAGAAAAGATCTAAAAGCTTCCCTTGGCATGAGTGAAACCAAGCTGCCAATTTTCACCTGGACATGTGTCTCTAGATTGCTTGCCTGGTGGACTTAACAAGCTTTTGGAATTAATTTCTATAACTTACTTTAACCTTTTGATTTTCCTATCCTGGTTCTTGTTTTCCATTTCGGACAATCAGGATACACCTTACAACATTTTTTTTTTTAGTCTCACAACATTTCCTTTCTCTGTATTTACCAACATATAAAGAAATACATCTATAGTCTTCTTAAATCTGTCTTTTGTTGTTACATATAAGCAAACCCCCAAAAAGCATATCATTTAATAACGTTGTTTATATATCAGCAGTTAAAGAAACCCATTTACAAGACTTAAGTGTTACTTTCAATCTTATGAAGTTAAGAGCATTTTAAAGCATTGCATTTAGCATTTTAATAAATGAACTATAAATTATATGAAAAATTAAGACATCAAATAAATATCATTAGCACCTTAAAACCTTAATTTTGCAAAAGGAGTAATATTAAAGACACTGTATATTTTATTTGACCATACACCTTAAAAACTGTTGTAAATTACCACAGAAATTCATGACATCATAAAAGCATCCCTAGTACCTTAAAACATTGATTTTGTCAAAGAAAATAACTTTATTTAATCACCTCTCACAGGAGTCTAATTGGACAACTTTCCTAAAGTAACCATTTTAGCTAAGACTGATTGAGATAAAAATATCTTTGAGTAATAACTTTAGTGCAACCAGCAAAAGAAAAAAAAAAAAAAAAACCTTTGTTATCAGAGGAGCTGAATTTTCTGGTGTGGCTAAGAACGTAGAATGGAAGGTCATTTTAAACACCTCTGCAGGCTGAGTATACAGATGGCTCAGGGCTGGCCTGAAAAGCCTCCCCACCCTGGCTAAGCTTTTGGACCTTGGGCCGGGACACCACTTCAGATCTGGCCTCTGAGATTTCTCTGCGTGATCGCCTAAGGCTCTTTTAGTTAACTCAGGTGGTGGTAATTGGGAGGACTCACTGGGAACGTAGGTCTGAGGACCCCAATTCCCTCTAGAACTGGGGGCGCTCAGCCATTTAATGGTCCCCCTTTGCACTGTGAGCCAGGCCTCAGAGGGCCTGTATAGCCTCCTGGTTGAGAGCATTTCCTCCAGAGTTGCGCTTGTTTTTCCACCTTAAACAGACTTGAGCCTAGGCTTTTGCGATCAGCCAGAATTTTTAAATGGCTTTTGTCCATCTATCTTTCCCTTTTCAAGTCTCTGTCAAACCAAATTGGCAGCCTGAATTATTAGTCTGTCTGAGGATGGCCTTCCCTTCTACTGGGTAAAGAATTAACTAATAATGTCAGCATCTATTCTTTTGAGGTGGTGTTACAGCCTTATATTTAATCCTTATGAACGAATTGCATGTGGACAGATTGAACTGTGAACTTTCCTCTCCAGGTGGTCTGGCAAGCACTAAGATCCTGTGGATCCCAGGCTGCTAAAGCTGCACCTGCAATGCACTGGCTTTATCGGCCAGGCCCAAGAACTTTTGCATTTTGCAAGTTGTTTTTTTCTAGCAAGGATCTGGGGTCTACGAGTAGCACTGCCAGTTCCCCTGTGGGCATATTCCATCTATCCTCCAATTTCTCATTTGTGGAGGCCTCTAAATAATCATCCCCCACTGCTCTAGCCTCTTTATAAACCCTCTCCCTTTCTATAGAAGTCAGAGTTTGTTCAAGAAGTAATCTAACATCTCTCCAAGTAAGATCATACAACGAACTGAGTAACTTGAATGCCTTGATGTAATGGTCAGGGTCAGTAGTATAACTTCCCAAGTCCTTTTTAATTTCCTTTAATTCTGCTAGCAAGAAAGGCTGGTGGACTCACTTCGACCCGTTTCTCCCCCCCTCCTACCGAAACAAGAGGAAACATTCCTCCTTGCCCCCGAGCCTCAGGCACCCCCTGGGTCTCCCGCATATCAGGGTCGCTACCCTGAGGTGGAGGGGCCTTAGTCTGGTTTGGTCCCGTGGGTATGAGAGGGGGTCCTATAGCTCCTATTAGGCCCTCTTCCTGATTGTTCTGTCCCATTTGTGCTTTAGATTCTGTTTTAGCCAAAGCTGCAGCAATAGCCTCAAACTTGCACCTTTTAAGTAGCTCTGGATGTTCCCATAAGTAGAAAAACAATTGAAGATAAGCTATCTCTGTCCATTTACCCTTTTTTCTACAGAATAGGTCCAATTGCCTTAAAGTATTGTAATTGAGACTTTCCTGTGGGGGCCACGTGTCTTCATCCCCTAGTGCATACTGTGGCCATACTTGGGTGCAAAAAAATATGAGAGCTTTCTTAGGATCAAATTTTTCCCAATTTTGGAGAACACATGCAAGTGGAGATCCAGATTCCACCTTGGAGTGCTGAGAACCCATCTGAGGGGGAAAAGGGTGTGGTTTTAGTGTCCTGTCTGAGCGGAGGTCGCCCCCCCTCCCCCAGAGCTGTGCACTTAAACCGAGTTATCCTAGCGTTTAGGACATGCATGGAATCTCATCTTAAGACAGAGAAGTGTACGGTGCTCAGAAGGTCATCCTTCTGTCCCTGCACCCTGTGGAAGTGGGGGCCTAGAGGGTGGCCTCATTTCCCACGCTTTGCTGCCCACCGGGAGGGTATTAAATGGGAAGAGGCTTTGCCACCCTTTCCCCTTGCCCATATTCCCCTGTCCGATCGAGCTGCATGGCCCATTCTCTGTCCGGATGAAACTTCCTGCCCTAAAGCCATTGGTCCAGCTGTGGACGTCCAGCTGTCCCGTTCATGGAGAAGCACGGGGCAGTACCTTCCACCAAAAAGCCGGAATGGATATGGAAATTTAGCCCCCTTACTCCTGTTCCATTTCCCGCGCTTTCACAGTGCCCCCTTTTCCCAATGGGGTGTCTATGTTTTTCCCTACATTTACTTTACTCCTGTAAGGCCTACAGATCCCCAAGCCGGCCAGCAGCTGGGCATTGCCTTTCTTTGAGCTGCCTCCTGGGAGGGCTTTTTCCATGCAAATTGAGCTTTCCCTGCCTGTTGAATGTCAAACAATTCCTGCTGAGTGCTGCAGTCACCTAGCAGACTTGCCTGACTGGAACTTTTTCCTTTTTGACTTTTTGAAAAATCTTACCCCTTCATGCTCTGAAATTTATAAATATTACACGTGGCTCCAGTTGCCAATGGCAACGCTACCTAGATGCTGTCTCTAAAAACAAAACGCACTAGCTTATCTTCCTAGAATCTGCTTCAAACCACAGAAGAAACTACCATTCACTAGCTTGAGTCTCCTGTTTGGAGAGTTTTCTCAAGGTGGGCCATGGGCATTTTAGATTTAACTTTGTATAGGGATTTTAACAGTGTCCCATCCGTGATGTGGGCATAATAGATGGGCACTCATTGGGCCTGACAAGACAATAGCGGTTTCCGAGAAGCCTCAATAAGGACCAAGCACTGGCCCTGCACTCCCTACGTAGGCATAGGCAGCAAAGATCTTATCCCTGTAGGGTGTGGATCTCAGATCGCGTACTGGCTGCCACTAAGCCTTGTAGTAGGCCGGGAGGAGGTTCTCAGTCCTCTATCGTCCCCTACACTATTTAATGGGAATTTCTCCCTTCCCCTGGAGATTCTGCCATAGCTAGGCCATGGCAGGGGGGTCTCCATGGTTCCAGAGAGCTCATTGGCGCCGGCAATCCAGTCATCCTCTGAGATCTGGTCCCATTTTAGGGAAGGTTACTGACCTTCAAGATGCAGTGGCCTTAGAACCACCATCGGCTGGAGTCACCTGCAGCTGTATAGATAGCCCTGCGTGGGCGCCAAATATGTTGCAGGGGATAGGTTGGGGGGGGGGAAAGGTGCGTGGTATGTGAAGTAATTCCCCCCCCCCCACACCAGACACACACACAAACAGAAAAACCGTGGATTCTTGTCCTAAGCTAAGAATAAGTATTCATTGCTTGGACAGCTGCTGAAGATTTAAAGAAGTTTATTAGAAAGATAGAAATACAGAAAATAGAAATACAACCCCATGCCAAGATGGCATGAGGGGATGACTCGAATGAGTACACCCGGGAACTCTTTGTTGGTGGGATTGCAAATTAGTGCAACCACTTTGGAAAACAGTATGGAGAATCCTCAGAAGAATGTGAACAAATCTACCATTTGATCCAGCAATACCACTTCTGGGTAACTACCCAAAAGAAAGGAAACCAAACTACCAAACTAATGCATGTGTATCTATGTTCATAGCTGCACAATTCACCATAGCCAAACTATGCAACCAGCCAAGATGTCCAGCAACAGATGAATGGGATATGTACACAATGGAATTTTACTCAGCCATTAAAAAAAACTCAATTACATCATTTTCAGGGAAATGTATGAAACTGGAGGACATTATGCTAAGTGAGATTAGTCAGTCACAAAAAATAAGAAATCAGATGCTTTCCCTAATATGTGAAAGCTAAGGAGAAATGGGTCATAGGAGGAGCTCTAGATGAAAAAGGAAATCCTATAAAGAAGCAAACAAGACAACCGAAATGAGGGGATGGGAGGGGGGAAGAAGGAAATTCTCTAAAACAACAATGTACTTAAACATATTGAAGTCAACCACTAAGCCAAGCAAGGGAGGGAGGGATGGGGAGGGAAGGTGGTGGGAATTAGGTAGGGGTTAAAACAATGATGTGTACATGTATGTACACACAAGTTTTTTTTTTTACCCCAATATGATGTATGAATTTAATGCACCAATAAAAAATTTAAAAAAATAAAAAATAAAGTTAAAAAAAGAAAAAAGCCTTTATCTTCTGATGTCAAAAGACAAAGTCAGGGTCCAAGAAAAGGTGGGTTCTGCAGATAGGATCTTCCACCCTGCCCCTCCCTCATCACTATATTGTGTAGAATTCCTTGTGTGTGATGATAATACAAAGCAGGAGAATTTTCAGTTGAGCTTATTTTTTCTTTTTAAATTATATTCAAAATGTAGTCCTTCTGGG